>NC_088376.1:148930000-149230000 GCF_037993035.2 Macaca fascicularis | reverse complement strand
TCATGTTGAATTGAATTGTTCTCACTTCAAACTGAAGCTAATAGCAACATTTAGCTCTTAGAAAAACCCAGAGGATATGAGCCCAAATCCTCTAATCAAACCCGAATTACTGATGGACCAGCATTCACTGAGTTCATTCACCTGTATACTGTGCAGAGCCCTGTGTCAGACTCTGAAAGATGTACCACTCAATTTTACATAGCACTCCATCTCTGTCTTCAGGTGAGATAAAACATCCACAAAACAATGTGCCCAGTAGCTAGGAGAAGACAGACGCGGGGAAAGAGAAACTTGTGCTAAGACAATCAGAGAAGGCTGCCTGGAGGAGGCACACCTTTCAATATTGGAGAAGAGATGAAAGAGGGCATGTTGGGCTTAAAGATTCATGTGAAAGGTGGGTATGTTCTCAAATGATTTTTCCATCTTGCTCCCCTACCTCTATGGGGAAAAGTCTGTCATTTTTAGTCCGATGTTCACCATGAAACCAGCACCTTTACACAATACCCTTAGTCCTCCCCTTTTTTGACACAGTCTGTTGGTTCTCTGCTGTGAGGAATACTGAAATTAGCTACAGCCTCCAACTGTCTTCCCTCCCTATCTGCTAGCATCCAATTTGAAGAAATATCCATTTGCTTCCAGTTAATACTAAAAGTCAATCTGTAAACTTTTTCTACTTTCCATATATATGCTATTATCTTCAAATTTTGCATATACTGTCTAGATTATCAGAACATACAACCATCACATAATAGCCTTTACTGATTGATTGAATGATTGATTGATTGAGATGGGATCTTGCTATGTTGCCAAGGCTGGAGTGCAGTGGTGTGATCATGGTTCACAGCAGCCTTGAACTCTTGGGTTCAAATGATCCTTCTGCCTCAGCCTCCTGAGTAGCTGTGACTATAGGCATGCAGCACCATGCCAGTTTCCTTATAGTCATTATTTAATGTGAATTTGATAGGTAACTATGAATTTAATGATCACCCCCAGCCCTTATGTTAATGCCTTTCCAGTCAATTTTGTTATCTGTAGCTTGTTCTCTAGTAAATTCCTCTGGAAAGGCTCATAGGAAATAATATTTGCTGAGTTCTTGCATGTTTAGAATAGTTGATCTGTCACTTTCATACTTGAAAGGCAATTTGGCTGTATATAAAATCCTTGGCTCTCTTTTCTTTTCCTGAGTATCTGGAATATATTGCTTAGTTGTTTTCTGGCACAAAGTGCTGCTGTAGAAAAGTCTGGTGCCAATATAACTTGCTTCCCCTTATAAAGCACTTATTCTTTTGGTCTGGATGTCCAACAGGTTTTGTTCTATAATTTAATAAAATCCAACAGTGACTAATCTGTGTTGATTTTCTCAGGCTCATGGTATATTTTTTCAAGATGCAAGTTCAAGTCTTCTCTTTCAGGAGAAAAAAGATTCCAAAATTATTGTTGTATTTATTCTCTTCCATTGCTTTGGGTCTCTTCTTTGGGGACTCATATGCATGTTGGACCTTCTTTGCTCACCTTCTATACCTATTGCTTTTTCTTTCATTCTTTTTTTTTTTTTTTTTTTTGAGACAGAGTCTCGCTCTGCCGCCCAGGCTGGAGTGCAGTGGCGTGATCTTGGCTCACTGCAAGCTCCGCCTCCCGGGTTCACGCCATTCTCCTGCCTCAGCCTCCCGAGTAGCTGGGACTACAGGCGCCCGCCACCTCGCCCGGCTAGTTTTTTTGTATTTTTTAGTAGAGACGGGGTTTCACTGTGTCAGCCAGGATGGTCTCGATCTCCTGACCTCGTGATCCGCCCGTCTCGGCCTCCCAAAGTGCTGGGATTACAGGCTTGAGCCACTGCGCCCGGCCTTCTTTCATTCTTTAAAGAGTCTTTGTTCATTTCTGACTTTATTTTTACATTTTTCCTCCTTTCCATCTTCTGTTTACTTTATCATATTATCCATGGTCTGTATTCACTGTTATTCCTTCATTTTAGTTATTTTTTTTTTAAAGTTTTTCTTTTGTAAGTTGTCCTTCCTGTCAGCTCTTTTTAAAAATAGTCTTTTTGTCTAACAATTTCATTTATGCTATTTGCCTCATAGTATCTATTGGTTTATTAATTTCCTTTAGCTTGTTTTGAAATATTAAGTTTCAGTGTTCCGCTGTTTTGTAAATCTGTCTTTGTGCAATGCCTTGGGACAATATCCTCCCCATAATTATTTTCTTTATCATAGCTTTGCATAAGTTTTGATCACAGTCCTCTTCTGTTGCTCATGTGTAGGTGAGATAGATTTTCCTGTACTCTTAGGAGAGGATTTTCTTGTGTAGAGGAATGAGAGTGGTCCAGGATAGATTTTTCCAGACTCACAATCTGAACTTTCCTTCTTCTTTTATTGCCAAAAACTCTTTAAAACTATGGCCATACAGATAGTTCTTTCTGAAATTATTGTTCTCTATTATTTTCTCCCACTCCTATCCAAAATTTCTCCTTTCACTTCCTCTAGTGTCTCTGTCCTGCTCAATTTGGATTCTGCTTCCCGTAATTTCTTCTTAATGACAATGGGGCCTCAACTGGTTAGTGTGTAGTGTTCACGGGGCCCAGACCTCTGCCCAAATTTGTTGCAGTCCTCCCCCACTTACCTAGGGGTTAGAGACTGCATAGGCTCCCTCCTCGTTTGAGGTGATGTTCTCAGATAAGTCCACCAAGCTTCTACCCCCAAAGAGAGTCCTCTCCCAGTACATGTTAGAGCTTTCTGGGTTTCCTGGTGCTGGATCGTCAGAATTCCCTTTACCTTTATGTTAATCTTCATCTTATCCTGCAGAACTGATATCATGCAGATGTCATTGCTGTTGGCATCTGGCCCCATCTATTCACATTTTGTCGTTCATGGAGTCACGTAGTTGTGCTGAAGGTGCTGTCCGTAGGGTTTTTGTTTTACTACTCTTGTTTCTCTGTTTGGATGGGAAGATCCTAGGAAGTTAAAACAATTTTTTTTTTTCTGTTGCCACCTTATCTTCTTGATTCTCAAGAAATCTTTAGAGGGCAGGTTATACAAGATTGATCTTGGCTGGATGAATACCCAGATCTGAGCAATATGATGGGTGGGGGTGCAACACTAGAGGGTGATCCAGGTTTTTTTAAGGGTGGTTGAAGGTATAAAGTGGGGAAATGGGTATTAATTTGGAGAAGGGAAGTTTGAGACATCAATTGAGATGTTCAAGAGACACATGGAAAGTCTGGGGCTACATATAGATGTCTGGGCTAGAGACATACATTTGAACATCATCAGGATTTTAGCAGCAACTTAACATCTCCCTGACTCCAGATCTAACATTTTCTTCCCTGGCCTCTTCTATTTTTCACATTTGAAAAACCAATTTTGAGATCAGCTTTTCTGCTGAGACACATGCTCATTTGGGCATAGCAGAGCCTGAGAATGTATGGGATTGGATTTCTTGAAAACATCTCATGAAGAACCATGGGATGCCTTTACATGGAGTCTGCATCATTAGGCTCCTTTACAGAAAGCATAACTGATATATGTTTGTGTTCTTACACAGATGCCTGTGGTTGTGAAAATGCAACATGGCTCCAATTGTCATCCTTGCCTCTCAGTCTAGAAAGGAACTAATTAACTCATCAGTGAGGTGGTGTATTTGTTAAGATAATTACTGCTAGGTTATGTTGTATTAAACAATAAATCCCCAGATTTCAGTAGTTTAGCACAATAAAAGTTTATTTCTCACCCACACAAAGATTAAAGCACAACCCCTGTGAAGGGGCTCTCTTCCACCCAATGATTTGTGATATTAAGTGTTTTTCCTTTATGATACCACCATCTCTTAATACAAGCTTTCAGCACAGCCTCTGAGGCAGAGAAACTGGAGGTTTGCTTGGGAAAGTTTTAAGGGTTAGACCTGAGGGTTTCCATCACTCCCAAATACACATTACTGGCCACATCCAAGTGACTTGGTTGCAACCTAAAGACAAGGAAGTCTGGGGAATGTAGTCTTCCCATTTACTCAGGAAGAGAAAAATAAATGACTGGTGAACACAGCATTATCTCCGCCAAAGCATTATTTCAAGTCGATTTCACCTACAGCTACTTTCTTCAACTAAAAATCCCACAAGCACAAACAAACAAAATCATGGTGGCCATTAGAATGACTTGGCAAAAGGGGAAAAGAAAGTTAGTAAAATAAGCTAACAGAACATTCATGAACCAGCCCTTCCATCGCTTTGGTAATGACTTAAGAAGTGAAAAACTTGAGTTAATGTTTGTTGAAACCTACTGCATACTACAGACTCTCATGTACACAATCTCATAATTTGCCTAATGATCTTACTAGGTAAGTATTATTGTCTCCATTTTTTTCAGAAGTGGAAATAGGCTCCTGCAAAGTCAAACAGCTTATAAGGGAGAGAGTTGGGTTTGAACCCAGCGCGTTCTGGCTCTACACTTTACAGAGAAAAACTAGGACCTCCTGGTCTGCTGAGTAGGCCTGGAGTCTCAGCTGGGATTTAAACGCTCTGCAGCTGTCAAGTCAAACAGAAAGAACAAAGGCAACCCCACCTCAATGAAAGGAAGACCAGGCAACTGAGCCTACTGACCAGCATCTCCCAGGACGCTACAAAGGGAGCAGCTCAGCAGAGAAAGGGCTTCCTATTTCTCAACACAATTTGAAGGGAAAACAGTCTCAACAAAACAAACCCTAAGGAAGCTGGGTCAGCAGCTGAGAAAGGGATCACTCCCCATGTTCTGCAGCAATGAATGGGGGGCGTTCTGGCAGCACAGCTGTGGGCGGTCCACATTCAGATGTTTGGAGGACAGATTTGCATGGGAACAGGGGAGTGGGGCCCCTTTAGAAGAGAGGTGGTCCCGCCTCCAGCTCTGGGGCAACCTCACCTCTTTCAAGGCAACTGGTTCCAATGAGCCCTGGTGCATGGTAGGTACAGAGAACAATGAATAAGGGTGTAGCCCACCTTCCCAGCTAGGGCCACAGGGCTGCACAGAGTAGCTCCTTGATGACATTTGCTGGGAGAAGCAAGAAAGGATGGATGGACAAGGACAAATTTTCCCCACCTACACTTTAGCTACGGTCATCATGACGGATACTCAGCATACGCTGTCCCAGTCCACATGGACAGCACCTCACAGTTTACAAGACTGTATGTCCTATGACCTGTGTATCCCACACACTGCTCTGAGGTGAGCATTGTCATCCCCAGGTTAGACACAGGTGAGCTGCTGGAAACATGCTCACCTTTTCTCCACATTTCTGCCTTGACATGCAAGTAGAATGTCTAATTTCTTAGATGTTTGGGGGAGAAAGCGTCACTTCTTTTTCCTACCTCTTCGAGTAACTTATCCAATTGGGGAGACTGGGGAGACGGTCATTGTGCATATGTGGGCAGCATGTCTCTCACACACACAGAACATGAAATAACATTTGTGAAACAAACCTCTAGCACCGTCCTGGTTCTTGGAGAGCATTGAGAAATACTCTGGAAAATATTCAGAAACCCAGCCAGGAGCCCTCATGAGCAGCAGGTGCTTAGTCAACATTTATTCCCTCTCAGGATATTCCAGTACTCAAAAACCTGGAGGAAACGAAAAAGCCTATTCCCTCTTCCCCCCACCATAAGCATGCATTTAGTGTCTACCATGTGCCAGGCACGAGTCCCAGGAATGGAGGCTGAAGCTGTCACTAAATGTTACAGAGCTCCTACCCTTAAGGAGCTTACACTTTAGCAGGAGAGATAGAGAGCAAGCAAAGGCAGATAAGCTCTCAAACAACATCTGGCAGAGAGGAGCAACTTGTGGGAAGGGGCATGGGAGATGAGTTCAGTGTAGTAGTGAGTTCAGTGGCAGTAGGGGCCAGGGTCCCGCCTACCCATGAAGGTACAAATGCTGCTCTGGGATTTTCTACAGCATCTATGGCAGCACAGCTTTCAGAAAAAGCTACCCTAGAAATGTGATTTCAAATCTGCAAAGAGAGCCACTGGTCAGAGCAGAAGGGCACGCCTCTGCTTGTCACCAAAGCCAGCATCAGCAGGCCGACCAATTAAATCCATCTCTATGTCCTGGAATTGGCTGGTGTTTGCTGTGGTAATGCCTTAGGTCTTTGACAAATGCAGCATTAACCCATCCTGCCACGAAAGCACCAGTAAGAGGGTGTATGATGATAGTCATGCTGATGATCACAATGACACCAACTAACTTTTCTTAGCACCTATGACATACCAGATGGAAAGCGCTGTACAGGTATTAAACTCACCTCATCTACACTGTTAAGGTGGGTGCCATTGTTATTTATTAGCTCCCTTTTATAGATGAAAAAACTAACACCCAGGGAGAGGGAGTCACTTGTCATTTACTTTAGAGAAATGTACACACTGGCCAGTGTGAGGAGTCACTTTGGGCTTACAAACAAACGAATCTTCTAATTGCCCCGGGAACCTAGCCCACGTTGGGAGAGGGAACCTAGCCCACGTTGGGAGAAGGCACTGAAACACCAAGCCAAAGGGGCCTAAGTTAAACAAGAGAGCTCTAGCCAGGCCGCATGCCTTAAGCCTTGCAGGGGCTTACTGAAAAGGGCAAAAACTTTGGGGTCAGCAGACCCAGCTTGGAGCTCTACTCTTCTGCTTACTGCTAAGCAACCCTGGGCAAATTACTTCACCTCTTTGAACCTCAACTTCCTTGCCTGTGAAAGAAAGACATAATGAATGTAAAGTGTATAGTGGAGTACCTGGTACCATCCCCTTAATCTGGTTTCTTTTGGTGGCTGACGATACTCAATTATACTATGCAAACAAGCTCCCACGTCCTTTCCAACATCCCAGCTTCCGTTCCCATCAGGTGAACTAATCAGATTTCTGAGAAGCGCAAAAGCTGAACAGCCCATCACTAAAGCAGATACACATGCCTCTTAGGGCTACCAGCTTGGGTCCAACAGGGATGGATGAGAAGAACCAACACTTCATCCCTCCTAGGCTGCTTGCTCTTCCAGCGCCTGGCCAAGAAGATGCGTGAAAACCGCCAGACCCAACAGCACATGCGGTATGGGCTTTTGGATCCAAGAAGCCAGAACAGAGCTTGGTGGCCCTCCTGGGGCTTCCAACCCACAGCCTTTTCTTTCTTCGACATTTTCCTTCAAACAGACAGCTACACACACACACACAGACACACACCCACAGACTCACACACACACACAGACACACGCACACACAACTTTTGTAAGCAGAGCCTTAGTTTGAGGCAAAAATATAACTTATATGGCCCGGCAGAAAATGGCTGAATTAAGCTCTTTCTTTTTGCCTTTTATATTGGTAAGGATTCTCAAAAGATTAAAAGTAGGTTAGGAGAATAATAAAACAGCTGTGTTTCCAGTGTGTACCTGACAACGGCTTTTGTAGAAGTGAATGATTACATGAAAATCACTTCCTTCCCACCTCTTTCTCAGCCTCCTCTGGGTTGCTAGGCGCCCTTGCTCCTTCTTTCGGCTAATGCCACATACAGAAGCTGATGAATACAGTATGGCCATTATGAGGAAAGGGGAGTCTGGGAGAGGGATTCAAATGCTCCCTCCCTGGTGGATTCCATGGGGGGAGAGGGCTTTGGTGGAGACGACTTTGGAGATATTTAAATGCTAATGTGCTGGGCAGGCGGGCAGGGCCAGTGGGAACAGTGGTGGGAAGGGACTGAGGCTCTTGGCCTGTAAACCCAACTGGAAATATGTTCTGCAGCCTCTCGCTCTGGTGCCAAGCCCTTCCCTGGGCAGCCGGCCCTGCGGCCAACCAGGGCCCTGCCAGTAAAGTGTCACTGGGCTAAAGGGTTGCGCTGCGGGTGGTGAGGAGCCGTTCAGTTCTGTGCAGGGGGAGTTTGGGTGTGTAGGCTGACCCCAGTGGCCCCTTTGTGTGGAGCAGGGAACGAGGGTGACTGTGGCGGGGCTTTTGCCCAGGAGGCTGGACAGCCATGTCCAGGCATGGAGAGTGCAGAGGGCAGATGGGCAGTTAGCCTCCCCTTAATCTATCACATCAGTTGCTTGAGCCCCATTTTACCAAAGTGCTAAATGCAGGAGGCTCAGAGAAGGATGAGCCTGAGCAACGCCTGAAGATGGCAATTCCCAGCCCCAAGCTCTTCCCAGGATGTCCACACAGACTCAGGGAAAGACAGTTTAGGCCAGGCTCTTCCCCAAGGAGTGCTGCTTAAGGAGGAGGCTCTTGGCATCTTGGACAAGACAATTCACTGGGCAGGACTGTCCCGCTCCCTGTAGGATGTCTACCCACCAGCCCCCACTCTCCAAATGCTAGAGGTCTCCCAGTCATTCTAGCAGGCAAAACTACACCCCCACTTGTTTCTAAATGACCCCAGGCCAGCAGTCCTACCTAGTCCTGGCTAGAAGCCACTGAGGCAGGGGAAGTCAGAGCGGGCAATGATTGTGGGGCTGCAGAACCCACATCCCATGGGCAGCACTGGGCCAGGGGCTCCCAGCCCAAGCCAGACTTCAGCTCCCAATCAGGCAGCCTGATCAGGCAGGTTCTTTTGTGTCAGCCGAGCAAGCTGTTAGGATGAAGCCTCATCATCTCCCCCTAGAACCACATTTCTTTGCTAATAACCATGGAACTTGTTCAAAGCCAGGAAATGAAATGCCAAGCCAGGGTGCTCCATGCGCTGGAGGACCCGAATGGGAGCTAAACTTCAAGCAATAGAAAAGATGTCCTTGGGAGGAGAACAGAAAAGAAAACAGCCGCAATGGTGAAGGTAGTCACTTCTGTGTCTGGCTGCAGATAGATGAATATCTGAGATCATATTGTGGCATTCATTGTTTATTGTCGGTCTCCCCCAACTAGAATGGAAGCTTCTCGAGAGCAGGGTGCTCTGCTTTCTCACTGCTGAATCCCCAACCCTTCGCGCATTGCTGGCGCAGGATAAGCACTCAAGAAATGTCTATAGGGTGCCCACAGCTGCTTAGGGTCTCCAGCACACAGGAAAGGAGTGCTCAAAGCTCACACCAAGTCCTAACTACCAGGCCAAGTGGAGAACATACTGGACTGAGAGGGACAGGACACCTGGATCCAATTGCAGCTTGCCCTTAAAGTTCCTGTGTGTTCTCCCTAAAGTTCATTGTTTTCTCCTAGCCCCAGTTTTCCAACTTGTAAAATAAGGGAACTACATTGCAAAGGAGATGGCAACTATGTGACATGCACATCCAACCCCCATTTCTGCCCAGGGGAGACATTACTGATCAATCACAGCACTCTTCTGCCTTCAGTGTAGCTATGGGGAAAGACATCCACCACCTGTCAGAGATAGTGAGTGAGCAGAAACCTGCCAGACAGAATCATCCAGCCCAGCCATCCCAGGCTTTATAACAAGGTTATGGTTTGGGGTCAGCTGAACCCATTTTACATGGGGCGTTTCAACCTTGCAGTTTTAAAAGCCCAGGAAGACACTGAACACCTGTGTTTAAGCTCCTGCTCCATACTAGGGACAAACTTCACATGAAACACAAGGGACACAGAAAGGAAGGAGGAAAATGACACATACTCATGGAGATATGTGTTTTTAGTGGATTTCTGGCACTTACGCTGGCCTGGAAGGCTGGCAGAAAGTGGCAGGCTATTCCAGTGGAACAAATGCTACAAGCAAAGGCCTAGAGGGCAGGAAAGGAGAAATCTGTCAGAAGCTGCCCAGCAGAAATGCTTCTAAGCAAGAGGCTGAGAGGGGAGATGGAATAGACCTTCTAGAGCCTCATGGAATTCACAGAGCTGGTGTTTCATTCATCTCTGTACCTTTGGGCAGAAGCCACTCAAAGTTCCCAAGTAGGAAAATGCTTGTGGCAGCCATACCAAGGATATAGAAAGACACCGCTCAATTCTGTGTGAAACAGAATTCTGACAGTGAATGGGAACACACTCAAAATTATGCCCCAAGGAGCCTCCCAAGGGATATCTGTGGTGGCTGAGGAGTGGGAACAGGCACAGCCAACAGTGGAAGAGCCTCTTCCCTGCCTGAGAGCTCCAGTCTTGGGATGAGCTCCTGTGGCTAGAAGGAACCAAGCACAGTCAGAGACACAGAGAGGAAATTTCTGCATTGATATGGTTTGTCACCGTGTCCCCATCCAAATCTCATCTTGAGTTGTACTTGCATAATTTCCACATGTTGTGGGAGGGACCCAGTGGGAGATAACTGAATCATGGGAGCGGTTCCCCCATACTGTTCTCATGGTAGTGAATACATCTCATGAGATCTGATGGTTTGATAAGGGGAAACCTGTTTTGCTTGGCTCTCATTCTCTCTCTTGCTGCCACCACGTGAGACATGCCTTTCATTTTCTGCCACGATTGTGAGACTTCCCCAGCTGCATGGAACTGTAAGTCCAATAAACCTCTTTCTTTTGTAAATTGCCCAGTCTCAGGTATGTCTTTATCAGCAACGTGAAAATGGACTACTACAGTAAATTAGTATTAGGAGTGGGGTGCTGCTAAAAAGATACCCAAAAATGTGGAAGCGACTTTGGAAATGGGTAACAGGCAAAGGTTGGGACAGTTTAGAGGGCTCAGAAAAATGTGGGAAAGTGTGGAACTCCCTCGAGATTTGTTGAATGGCTTTGACAAAAATGCTGATGACGTGGACAATGAAATCCAAGCTGAGGTGGTCTCAGATGGAGATGAGGAACTTGTTGGAAACTGGAGCAAACGTGACTCTTGTTATGTTTTAGCAAAGAGGCTGGTAGCATTTTGCCACTATCCTAGATATTTGCGGAACTTTGAACTTAAGAGAGATGATTTAGGGTATCTGGTGGAAGAAATTTCTAAGCAGCAAAGCATTTAAGAGGTGACTGGGGTTCTGTTGAAGGCATTCAGTTTTATAAGGGAAGCAGAGCATAAAAGTTTGGAAAATTTGTAGCAATGTGATAGAAAAGAAAAACCTACCGCATGTTCTCACTCATAGGTGGGAACTGAACAATGAGATCACTTGGACTCGGGAAGGGGAACATCACACACCGGGACCTATGATGGGGACGGGGGAGGAGGGAGGGATTGCATTGGGAGTTATACCTGATGTAAATGATGAGTTGATGGGTGCTGACGAGTTAATGGGTGCAGCACACCAACATGGCACAAGTATACATATGTAACAAACCTGCACGTTGTGCACATGTACCCTAGAACTTAAAGTATAATAATAAAAAAAAAAAAAGAAAAGAAAAACCCATTTTCTGAGGAGAAATTCAAGCAGACTGCAGACATTTGCCTAAGTAATGACGAGACAAATGTTAATCCCCAAGACAATGGGGAAAATGTCTCCAGGGCATGTCAGAAGTCTTCACAGCAGCCCCTCCCATCACAGGCCCACAGGCCTAGGAGAAAATGGTGTCCTGGGCTGGTCCCAGAGTTCCTGTCTCATGCTATCTGCAGCCTGGGGACGTGGTGCCCTGCATCCCAGCCACTCCAGTCATGGCTGAAAGGGGCCAATGTAGAGCTCCGGTCATGGCTTCAGAGGGTGCAAGCCCCAAGCCTTGGCAGCTTCCACATGGTTTTGAGCCTGGGAGTGCACAGAAGTCAAGAATCGGGGTTTGGGAATCTCTGCCTAGATTTCAGAAGATGTATGGAAATGCCTGGACGTCCAGATAGAAGTTTGCTACAGGGGCAGGGTGCTCATGGAGAACCTCTGCTAAGGCAGTGCAGAAGGGAAATGTGGGGTCAGAACCTCCACACAGAGTCCCTACTGGGACACCACCTAGTGGAGCTGTGAGAAAAGGGCCACTGTCCTGCAGACCCCAGAATGGTAGATACACTGACAGTTTGCACCGTGTGCCTGGAAAAGTCGCTGACACTCAACACCAGCCGGTGAAAGCAGCCGGGAGGGAGGCTGTACCCTGCAAAGCCACAGGGGTGGAGCTGCCCAAGACCATGGGAATTCACCCCTTGGATCAGCGTGACCGTGACCTGGATATGAGACATGGATTCAAAGGAGATCATTTTGGAGCTTTAAGATTTGACCACCCTGCTGAATTTCAGACCTGTATGGGCCCTGTAGCCCCTTTGTTTTGGCCAACTCCTTTCATTTGGAACAGTTGTATTTACCTGATGCCTGTACCTCCACCGTATCTAGGAAGTAATTAACTTGCTTTTGATTCTACAGACTCATAGGCAGAAGGGACTTGCCTTGTTTCAGATGAGACTTTGGACTGTGGACTTTTTAGTTAATGCTGAAATGAGTTAAGACTTTGGGGGACTGTTGGGAAGGCATGATTGGTTTTGAAATGTGAAGACATGAGGTCTGGGAGGAGCCAGGGGCAGAATGTTATGGTTTGGCTCTGTGTCCCCACTCAAATCTCATCTCGAATTGTATTCCCACAATTCCTACATTTTATAGGAGGGACCTGGTGGGAGATAATTGAATCACGGGGGCAGTTTCCCCCATACTTGTTCTCATGGTAGTGAATAAGTCTCACGAGATCTGATGGTTCGATAAGGGGAAACCCCTTTCACTTGGCTCTCAACCTCTGTCTTGCCACCACCACGTGAGATGTGCCTTTCTTCTTCTGCCATGACTGTGAGGCTTCCCCAGCCATGTGGAACTGTAAGACCAATAAACCTCTTCCTTTTGTAAATTGTCCAGTCTCAGGTATGTGTTTATCAGCAACGTGAATATGGACTAATACATGTATTGCATTGGAAGTCAGGGCAAAAGGTGTTTGGGGCTTTCTGCTGCTAAGAAGCTTAATGTTAAGGGGTCTATGCCCCTCATCATTTCCTGAGCACTCTGTATAGCACATGGAGACTATAGCAAGAATGAAGCTCCCCACCCCGTGCTCAGGGCCTTGCAATCTAGAAAGCATATGAGGAAAAAGAAAGTCGAGCAAGCCCGTGGTATCATCCATCTGTGATTGACAGATTCATCTGAGCAGTTCTTTTTTTTTTTTTTTTTTTTTTTTTTTTTTTTTTGAGACGGAGTCTCACGCTGTTGCCCAGGCTGGAGTGCAGTGGCGCGATCTCGGCTCACTGCAAGCTCCGCCTCCTGGGTTCACGCCATTCTCCTGCCTCAGCCTCCTGAGTAGCTAGGACTACAGGCGCCCGCCACCGCGCCCGGCTAATTTTTTGTATTTTTAGTAGAGACGGGGTTTCACTGTGGTCTCGATCTCCTGACCTTGTGATCCGCCCGCCTCGGCCTCCCAAAGTGCTGGGATTACAGGCTTGAGCCACCGCACCCGGCCCTGAGCAGTTCTTAAACCTTATTTTTAGCTGTTTCCCTTCTGGGTGAGGTAGAAGTTTTCCACGGGTCAAGAGAGAAAGGAGAGCAGGTATAAAATCTCACAAAATCAGACAGATCTGGTTGAGTTCCAGCTCTGCTGGGCCACCTTGAGGAGGTCACTTCTTTGAGCCTCAGTTTCTTTGTGGGTACAATGGGGAAAATCATCATTTCAAGCTGCCAGAGTTGTTCTGAAGACAAAATGAGACTAGGTTTGTAGAGTGTGCACAGAGTACCTGGCTCACAGTAAATGCTAAGTGGCTAGAGAGGGGTCATTCATTTGGGCCTGAAAAAGCATCTTTGAAGGTGTGTGTGGGGCTGACTGGGTAGGTCCCACTTGGGGTAACAGAAGAAAAGCCAGCTTTTCTAGCCCTGGGAGGAGCTGGCCTCAGAGGCCCTGACTGTCTCCTCCCCACCCTGGTGTGAATGTTCTACAAAGGGCAGGAGGCCAGGCCCACCTGTTCTGTCCCAGAAATGCTACAACAGCTGGCCCTGCCCAGCCTTCACTGCAGGGTCAATGCCTCCTCTTCCAGGCCTAGTGGACAGACCTCAAGGAACCGGGCTTGGGGCCTCTCAGTCTCTCTGCAGGCATTTGCCTTGGGCAGCATTAGGAGTGAGAAAGGAGGAGACATCCTCTCATCATGGGCCTTTGAGAAGCCACGCGAGCTGCCCATATGAGCATCACCTGCACATGCAAAGATGACCTTTGCTCCTAAAAAAGTTTACATGGGTAAATGTGTGCCATGGTGGTTTGCTGCACCTACCAACCCATCACCTAGGTAGTAAGCCCCACACGCATTAGCTGTTTATCCTGATGCTCTCCCTCCCTCTATTCCCCAACATGCCCTGGTGTGTGTTGTTTCCCTCCCTGTGTCTATGTGTTCTTATTGTTCAGCTCCCACTTATAAGCAAGAACATGCAGTGTTTGGTTTCCTGTCCCTGTGTTAGTTTGCTGAGGATAATGGCTTCCAGCTCCATTCATGTCCCTGCAAAGGACATGATCTCAGTCTTTTTTATGGCTGCATAATATTCCATGGTGCATATGTCCTGCACATATATCCTGGAACTTAAATAAAATAAAATTAGGAAAAAAAAGTCCCAAGTTCCCAAGAGTCATTAGTCCAAACTTCATGTTGTCTTCATATTTCTACAAAAAGTAATATTACCAACTTTCTTTTTTAATCAATAAAATGCACTCAAATTAAAAAAATTAAATTTTAAAAAAGGTGAGTGGATTCTCTTGCCTTATCTCAGCAGCAGAAAACCAGCCCTTGGAATCCTCACCAGCCTCCCTCTCTTTACTGGGCACTTCCAGGCTGTTTTTCTCCCTCAGTTCTCACAATAACACTATAAGCTGGTACTATTATCATCTCCACTTCACAGAGGAAGAACACGAGGCCCTGGGAGATCACTCAGCTGATGCCTAGAAGACTCAATCCCAGATCTGTATGATCCCAAAGCCCTCACTTTTTAAAAAATATGCTCCAAATTATTTTATTTAATTTTTAATTGACAAAAATTCGATATATTTGTGGTTTAGACATGATGTTTTGAAATTCATAAACACTATGGAAAGGCTAAATCAGGCTAAATAACATATGCATTGCCTTGCTTACTTTCTGTGTGGCGAGAACACTTAATATTATTCTCTTAGTGATTTTCAAGTACACCTGATTGTATTGCATGTCATTGCCTATGTCACCACGCTGTACGATAGATCTCCTGAACTCACTCCACCTGTGGCATTGACATCATATCCTTTGACCCAATCTCTCCAACCCTGCCCACCCAACCCCTGGGAACCACCATTCTACTCTCTGCTTCTGTGAGTTTGACTTTTCTAGAATCCACACACAGAATAAGTGAGATCACATGGTGTTTGTCTTTCTGTGCAGTGTCCAGCTGCAGCTCACTTTCATCTTCCCAGTAGACTGCCATCATCTTCACCAAGAGGAGAGGTGGTGTAAATGAGCCTGGAGCCAAACGCTCTTATCCTGTCTCTCTGCTCTCCACAGGCCCAATGTCCAAACCAATTTCACTGCTTGACACTCACTGACCTGCCTGCCCTGCTTACATACCATTCTCCTTCCACCTCTCAGGTCCTGCCAGCCTTCAGGGTCGCACTGCCACCTGCTCACACGGCCTCTCCTATGCTCATCTGAATGGAAGAGGTGACAGCTTTAAATGGCTCCAGTTCCTTGGGAATCTGACTAATGGAGCATCCTGGTTCACATAGGCCAGTGGGAGCAGCAGGACCCAGGAGCCTGGGGGAATGGGTAAACATGCAGGGCTGTGTCAGGCAGGAAACCAGGAGGGGCGGCTAACCTCGGTGGACTAATGGGAGATGGCAGGCCACCACAACATGCCCTCCTGGATAATGTGTGGGACACAGTGGCCTTGGCTTTGGGGCAAAGCCACTGTGAGGGAGGGGCTGTCTTCATTCCTCATGCTTCCCTCAGAGATTTTTCAGGGCTTTGGGTTGAGCCGCAAAGCCAAGAATGATTAGGTAAAAATAAAGTAAGTTACAGACATCAATGCCAACATGCTTAAGGCTGAAGTGTACTGATGTCTACAACTTACTTTGAAGTGTATCAAAAAATAAAATAGAATGCATGGATGGGGCTAGAAAGGTTTGTGGTGAAGTTGACATAGTGAAACACCCATGGTAGAGTCCAGGGGGTGGGCATGTGGGTGTTCCCTGTGCAGGCAGAACCAACCCACAAGACAGCAGAAGGAATACTCTCGTCCCACAGTGGGAACTGGCGGCCTCACTGGAAGAGGTGCGTTCACGACACTTCTCAGGAATCCTTTTGTGAGAAGACTATGCTTTGTGCCCAGTAACTCATGCTTGTATCAGTGGGGGGAAACTGAGGAAACTCCTACGCTGCCCAGGTGATGTCAGAAACCAAAACCAACGTCAGTCTCAGATCAGAAAAACTGAGTTTTCTGGGATCAGTTGTCTCCTCCTTGACATCCCCTTAAAGATTAAAAACACCTCTGAACTCCTGATATTATCCATCTATGATTCACAGATTCATCTGAGCAGTTGTTAAACCTCATTTTCAGCTGTTCCCCTTCTGGGCCAGGTATAAGTCTTTCACGAGTCAAGAGAGAAAGAGGAGCAAGTATAAGAAGATAGAAGTTTGCATTCCTCCAACCTCACCCTGCACAAACCTATGGATTAATTTTATATTCTGTCTCTGAGGTATTCACTGAAGAGGTCTGTATCTGTTATTTATTTTCCTCATCTGTCTTTCTTAGGGAATATTTTCTTTAAAGCTCCAAACAGGTGACAGGACTGGAGAAGAACAATTATCATGGTACCCACTGTCCCAGGCAGGAGCTTAACTCTGAGATGACAAACACATTCTACAATACGCATTTAATGAGCAGCTACTATGTGCTAGGCAGTTTGCAAGCCGTCATAGGAGACGTAGAGTTGAATAAAATGTTCACGTTCCGGAAGGGTTGGTCAAGTGTAGCTTGGATTAACCCTCAGGAAAGTTAATCATACGCTTGCTTAGAATGACATTCACCCAACCCGTTTCCCCCACGCACTCCCACAGCCTTGGGAAATCCTAATGCACTATCATCTATAACCTTGGAGACATGCAATTTCCCCCTTCCAGGTGATTTATGATATAAAAATCTTCTCATGACCACGGGTAAATCATCCCTTCTCTCTGGGTTTTATCTCCCCCAAAGTACATTTTAAAGAATAATTTCTGGGCTTTGTCAGCTTTTATTAGTCAGACACATACAACTGCTAATAGGAACTTCCTGTCAGCACAACATGGCCCGTGTTGGTGGGTCATAAGGGGGAAAATAAAAGGGATTATTGATAGTAAAAAAAAAAAAAAAAGTGGAAGACAGTGATTTTACTACACTCTCATTTTACGGCTGACGGAACTCTGGCACAGGGAGGTACAGTGACAGTTCAAGGTCGGTGGTGTAGCTAGGTTTCCTGATTCTCAGCCTGGGAGTTTCCTACCATGCAACAATGCCTCCTGGGGTGAGCACTGGGACGTGAAGGACTGAGATGGATACAGCATAGGAGGCTGAGCAGCACCCACTGGGCCTCTACTGTTTGGAACATCACTGAGACCCTAAGCAAAGAGCCAGAGCTATGTTTGGCCTCTGTATGAATATTATGCAGGACTCAGCACTCGCCCTGTAGGGCTTTCCAGCGCTTGGCTTGCATATGAGAAGTGAGAGAAATGGAACATGAGATTCACACACCAATGAATTTTCATAGAAGGACATCAAGTGTCACAATCCCAGCCAACTAAGAGGTATCAAAGACCCAGCATCTTGCTGCTCACAGAAGAAATTCCTGCTCTCTTACAAAGCAGTGCTAGATCAGAAGTCATTAGAACACACTGCATCTGCAAAGCACACTTCTTCCCAACTATGGAGGAGCTGCAAGAACCAGTCATAGCAACTTAATAACAAGAGCTGCGTACACCTCTCTGTAGCCCTTGTGTTGCTCAGAGCTCTTTCACACACATCTGCCTATTTGATGCTTTCCACAGCCATTTGAGGTAGACAGAGTAGGGTTTATTAATATGGAAGCCCAGAGAGGTTATGTGACCTGCCCAAGGACACAGAATTAGTGAGGCAGGACCTGAATCCACGTCTGGTCTAACTTCTTCATTTCATAGATGAGCAAAGAGACTCAAAGGGGTGGAAAAGTGGCAAATGTTTCAACTGGAGGTTCTCGGTCCTGGTCCAGTTCTCCACCAGCTGTGGCCTTGGGTGAGCCATATCTTCTCTCTGGCACTCAGGTACTCATCAACAAAAGAAGATGGACCTATATACTGGCTCTCAAACTTATTAAAGTAGCAAATAAATGAGCTTCATGGAGTTCTTTGCCAAATACCTTCATGAGTATAATTTTCCTCTATGTGTAAGAAACAAATTTAGTGTCAGAATGTAAAACCATGGAAATTATGAAATATGCCATCACCACCACTGACACATGACTTTATGAATAAAATTGAGCTAATGAATTAAGCATGAGTGACTAAGGGTATCTCCCTTAATATTTTTTTTTTTTTTTTTTGAGACGGAGTCTCACGCTGTTGCCCAGGCTGGAGTGCAGTGGCGCGATCTCGGCTCACTGCAAGCTCCGCCTCCCGGGTTCCCGCCATTCTCCTGCCTCAGCCTCCTGAGTAGCTGGGACTACAGGCGCCCACAACCGCGCCCGGCTAATTTTTTGTATTTTTAGTAGAGACGGGGTTTCACTGTGGTCTCGATCTCCTGACCTTGTGATCCGCCCGCCTCGGCCTCCCAAAGTGCTGGGATTACAGGCTTGAGCCACCGCGCCCGGCCCATCTCCCTTAATATTAATTGGCTACTTGAACATTCAATATATCGTGTTCAAGACTAGCAGATAAAGAAAAGTAAATGCTGAGGGTTAAGATTGTTATGAGAGTTACAGAAAACAGATAATTATGAAATATTTTAAATCACAGGCTTTTAAATCCATAACATTTTAAATCCATTTTAAGGAAGACAGAAAATTCTCCCAGATGCTAGAAATGAGAAGTCAAAATTGAAAGTTGAGGAGGAGGACGAATAGATCTAGCAACCCATAGGGACATCTGAGCAAATAGAAATCCGAGAGGCTGAGGCTTCACTCCTTCCCAATTGTAGAGTTAAGATTGCATGCTGTGGGTATGACCAAAAGCTAATTAGGCTTACTGAAAAGAGCGCTAGAAAGGATTGTCCCATAGTGAACCAGAAGTTAGAAACTCTACCCCTCAGCTCACCATGAAAGTGCCAGATGTGGTTATGATTACACACTGCTCTTGCAATATGGGCATCCAAGTTCAAAATATAACTTAAAAATTACCATCCTACAATTCCATACCCAGCTAAACTACCACTCAAGTGAAATAAATGTCTTTCCAGAAATACACAGACTAAGAGAGCTTAGTTACTCCAGGTCCTTGCTCAAAGAACTACTAAAGGATTAACTCCAACAAAAAGAATATGCAATCCTGTAGAAAGGAATGAAAACAATGGGTAGCAAACATATCAGTAAAGCATGTTGTGAAATACAAGTATCAACTCTTAAGAAGTAATAAGGCAGAATCAAGATATCACAGGGATGATGAGAGTGTGGGATTTGGAGCAGAATTTGTGTCCTAGAGTATTTTTTCTTATTCAGAAAGAGGACAAAGATAGTTAACAGCCACACTGACTGAGTCAGCACCACACCTCCTATCTCTCCACTGCACTCAGGGATAGACCCTTTCCTCCCAGCCCAGTGGTGCTGCATGCACAGCTATCACAGCCTCCCACAGCACTTCACAGATGGACTTCAGTTGCAGTCCTTTCTGCCAAAGACAATTGTGGCCATGGTTCTGGTCCTGACTCTTCAGTGGGCATTCTTAGAACTCTATTGTTTCATTCTTAGGAAGGAAACCCACAAGGCCTGTCAGCATGCCTTCAGGGCCCCAGGAGTGACTGCTCCATTTCCAGCACCTGGCACAATTGGAGCTCCAGATTCTACACACCTTCCTGCTTCTTGGGCCTTTTTTCTTGTAAAGCACTACTGTCCAATAGAATGTTCTATGATGATAGACATGTTCTATTTATGTGCTGTCTGATATGGTGGCCACTAGTCACAGGTGGGCATTGAGCATGGGAAATTTGACTAATGAAACAGAGAAACTGAGCTGTAAATTTTATTTAATTTCAATTTAAATAGACAGATGTGGTTTGTGGCTACTGTATGGGACAATGTAGTTCTAGAAAGTGGAAATCGCTGAAGGGATCCATTCCATTCCCTTTTTGGGAAGCTCTGAGGTGTTTCTCTCTCTCTCTCCCCTGGAGTGGGAGCGAGGGCAGGTGGGTGGCCCCAAGAAGGAACTCCTTCTTGTCTGGACTACTTGGCCCCAGAACTTCTGCTTCCTCTGACCACAAGCCCTCACTTGTTTGTCTGACAGGCCTCAGCCTGCCTTGAGCACTCTCTTAGACCAGTGCTCCTCAAATTTTCATGTGCATAAAAACCACCAGGAGTGTTGCTAAAATGCAGGTTCTGATTGAGCAGACTTGGGATGGGGCCTGAGAGAGTCAGTATGTCTGACAAGCTCCCAAATAAGGCTGGTGCTACTGGCCGGGAGACACTTTGAGTAGTAATAAGATTTTAGAGACAGAAGCTCCTCTGAAAAGGCTACATACTGTATGATTCCAACTATATGACATTCTGGCAAAGGCAACACTATGGAGGTAGGGAAAAGATCAGTTCGGGGCAGCGGGGGCTGAACAGGCAGAGCACAGGGGATTTCTAAGGCAGGAAAACTACTCGGTGTGATACTGCAATGGTGGGTATGTCATTACACATTCACTGGAGGTACAACATTGCACATTTGGAGGTACCTCCAAACCCATAGGAGGTATAACACCAAGAGAGAACCCCAATGTCAACTATGGACTTTAATTAATAATAATGTATCAATATTGGCCCCTTGATTGTAGCAAATGTACCACCCAAATGCAAGATGCTCCTAATATGGGAAATGGGCGTTGGGAAGAGGTGTGGGGTGTATATGGGAGCTTTCTGTACTTTCTGCTCCATTTTTCTGTAAACTTAAAACAGCTAAAATTAATAACAATCTATTGATCTAAAAAAACTATACTTAATCTGCAAAATTTAATGTGCAATTTTGGGGGAGGGGGGGTTAAAGACCCTCCCCCACTTAAAAACTCCTGTCTGAGAAAACAGGAAATGTGCCTCACTCATCCTCCCCACCCAACCTCCACCCCACTCCCACAGTGCCCAGGAAATGTCTAGCAAGAATGGATACTTGGTAAATTTCTCCCGATTAATTTAAAAAGCAAAACCTGGCATCATGCCTGGCACAGAGTAGGTACTCAACAAATATTTGGTGGATGAATAAACATGAGGTGGGAATTCTAACAAAACAGCTTGAGAATACCTGAAAACAGGCACTCAGTTGTTACTTTTTTGTGCTGGCACAGCTCAGTTCATGACTCTCCAAGGTTCTCACCAGCCCCTAACATGACAACATCTCTCCTTTATGAGACAGCAAAATTATCAAGGGTGAAAACACCACCATTTCATCCCGTACTCTCACTGCTTGGCTGGGCCTTGCATACAGTAGGTGCACCTTGAATGTTTGCTGACATCTCTTTGAAGTGACTCCACTTCTCCTTCCTGTGTTGATCCTCTTGAACTTCTGGAGATAGCCAGACAAACTCACACGATGGCACTAGCTCCAGTCACAACTGCCCATAGGCTGTAACATCACAGCTGCCAGGCTTCTTCTCAGACCCCCAAGACACTGCAAAGCCTTCTCCATCCTCAGTTAGATTCTTCCTTGCCATACTCCTCAAAACTCAAGGTCATTTGATGGCAGCCTCCTTTTCCTCCAAACTCATTGTATTATCCAAATTCATTCTATTTGCTTGCCCCTTCTAAACAGCTAATATGTGCTTTTTCACCTAACCTTACCAAATCTGCATGGAGGAAGGAGATGAGTAAAGGAAAAGGCTCTCTCCTCTAGAAGTTTACGAGAGGATACTGAGGCTCAGAAAGGATGAGCCTCCTGCCTAATGTCACACAGTGGAGAATGAAGAGCAGGCATTCACATGCTGCTCTGAAAACACATACTCTTCGTTGATGAGCTTTGCTGAGCCTCTCTCTTATCTGAGTAATCTTCTGAAATTACAGCTCTCTTCATGCCAATCATCTCTTGCTCAAAAACATTCAACAGCTCCCTCCAGACCAATGAATGAAATCTGAACTCTTTGGCTTAGCAGTCAAGGTTCTTAACGAAGGGGCTTCAGCCTAATGACTTCATCTTATTTCTTATGATTCCCTATCACAAAATCTATCCTGTAGCTACACTGAACTATGGACCATATATATCCTGCATATACACAGACTTTCCACCTCTGATGTTTGCTTATTTCTGAAAAGACTTTTCTTCCTAATCCTGCAGAGAACAAATCAAAGACTGTCTGTTTCAGCAGGGCATGGTAGCTCACACCTGTAATCCCAGCACTTTGGGAGCCTGAGACGGGCAGATCACTTGAGGTCAAGAGTTCAAGACCAGCCTGGCCAACATGGTGAAACCCTGTCTTTACTAAAAATACAAAAATTAGCCAGATGTGGTGGCACATAGCTGTAATCCCAGTTGCTCAGGAGGCTGAGGCAGGAGAATCACTTGAACATGAGAGACAGAGGTTGCAGTGAGCTGAGATCAAGCCACTGTACTCCAGCCTGGGTGACAGAGTGAGACTCCATCTCAAAAAAGAAAAAAAAAAAAAGACTGTTTCATAAAGTCTTTTCCAGGACATGTGACTGAAAATAATGTTGTTGTTCTCTGATTGCCTATGTTCCTTCATCTAAATCACTATATGGCATCCACCATCCATCCATCCACCCATCCATCCATCCAAGCCTCCATCATACATCCATCTATCATCCATCATCCATTCATTAACCATCCATCCATTCATCATCCAGCCATGCATCTATCTGTCCATATGCCCATTCATTATCCATTTATCATTCATCTATCCATCTGTCCCTCTATCATCCATCTACCCATTCATGCATCCATCTATCCATGCATCCATCTATCATCCATCTGTGCATCCTTCCTTCCATCCATCCATCCATCCATCTATCTGTCCACCCATCCGTCTGTCCATCCATCCATACATTCATCCAGTGCTGACTGGGAGCCTCTCATACACCAGGCTCTGTGCCAGGTGCTGAGAAGTTCACAATGGATAAGACAGACAAATTATTTGCTCACATGGAGGTCACTTTCTAAATGGGGATACTAACAATGAACACATCAACAAATAAGCATGAGATTACTTCAGACAGCCATCAGCCCTGTGAATAAAACAAGGGCTTTGTTAGGTCATAGGGTCTAGGGAGGGATTTATTTATTTATTTTTTTGAGATGGAGTCCTGCTTTTGTTGCCCAGGCTGGAGTGCAGTGGCACGATCTTGGCTCACTGCAACCTCCACCTCCCTGGTTCAAGCAATTCTCCAGTCTCAGCCTCCCCAGTAGCTAGGACTACAGGCGCATGCCATCACACCCGGCTAATTTTTGTATTTTTAGTAGAGGTGGGGCTGGCAACATCCCCCAATTGTAACAATCAAAAAATGTCTCTAGACATTACCAAATGTCTCCTGGGAGGTAAAGCTTCCTCAGTTGAGACCCATGCTGTAGAGTCAGAACTACTTTACACCCATCCTAATTAAGTCTAAAGCCAAGCTCTGATGAGATTTACAGGGGAGACAGAGCTTGGAATCCTATCAAGTCCTATTGAGTTAGAGGGGCTTGGGAACAGTCCAGATTTCCACAGACCTGCACTAAGAAAACAATGTTGAGCCTACACTAGGTTAAGGTTGTCACCCGGTAATTAAACCACGTAGTATAAAAGATTTTAAAGTAGCTACTATAAATATATAATATAAATACATTCAAATAATTAAAGGAAAATACATTCAAAGAACAATGCCAGAAGGTTGTATGATCCAGGATCCCTTTTATAAAGCTTCCCTGGTCTGCCATGTGAGAAAGGGAGCAGCGGGGAGAAAGAGGAGGCAGGAACCCACCTTGGAGGTGATTTGATTCTATTCTGTTCACCCGGAGGAGGCCGACTTGTGCCTCAGTTGTTCAGGCTGCACTTAACTTAGTATGCTGGACCTTGGTAGATACTCCCAAAGTGGGGGACTGACAAACTAAAGCAGATAAGTGAAGAAAGAATAATCAAATTATAGAATGAACAAATGTCTCAACTTGGGAAGCAGGTGATGAAACCCTGTCCCAAAGTGGAGGTGACAGGCCTCCCCCTCACATGAGGGGCCAAGTGGAGGCTGACCAGGTTACCACAGAGAAGATTCCTGCACTGAAGGGAGATTAAAGCTGCCCAAGGCTAAGATTCGAGGATTCTTGCAAAGTTGTCACATAGCTTTGGGATGCTCAGAGACTCCAGAGCCAGATTGCCAGCTCACGACTGGGCAGGGACAGAGAGAGGTCAGGAAAATCAGACACGACACAGTTTCAGCACTGCATCCCTTACACAGCCAAGTCAGACTCACCTGGTTTCAGCTGCTGGCTGTGCAAGCTTCAGCCTCGCAGAGCCTCAGTCCCCTCATTGGTAAAACCTTTAAGACATAGGCTTTAAAATTCTCGTGACTTATCAGATGACGTATAAGGACCTCAGGTCCTATCTTATAGGTCATGAGAATTTTACTTATATAGAGCATTTAGCTCCTATGTCAAAAATATAATAATTTTCAACTATTTGCTGATTGGATAAAGTAAAAGACAAGTTTCTAAAGCACAATACCTGGCATAGAGTCAGCAATCAATCAGTGGTAACTAGCATCAGTAGTTTTATGAGTACCCAAGCAGTGTTTCAACCTCCAGGACTGTGGATCGTAAGACACTGCTGAAACAGCCAGGAATGAAACAAGAAAAGAATAAACATCCACTACCTTTAAATGTGCGCGATGTTAGATCAGTAATGCAACTCTAATTACGGAGGAATTTACCCTCTGACTGGAAGGAGTGCATCTGTCAGGTCAGTTCCAACCCCAGCACCGCCCTGCACCACTGTTGTCACTGGCTTAATCATGTGTCTGTGTCAAGAGACTGTCATTCCCTTGAAAATAAGAGCCATGTGTGATGATCTGACTTTACATTCCAGTGCTTGGTATTAGGAACAGTGAAGCTAACCCAGAAACAAATACACTGAAAGGAAACCTTGGGGGACTTTCAGTCTCAAGGAGTGGCTCCCACCTCAGTGAGGTTTGCAATATTTTCAAAACCGTATATGATATCTCTACGTTGACGGCAATATAGACATTTTGGTTTGAAAGTCCAGCAGCCAGAAGGCCCAATTTTCTTTGGGTCCTTGCTTAGAATCAGAGTACACTGCCACCAGGTGGCAGCAATTCCATGGTAACAGCTGTGAGGTTCAGCAGGTAGGGTCTTGAACTGGGGTCTTGTTTTCCCTGATTCATCCTTTTGTGGGGTGGGGAGGCAGGGAACATTTGGTGTTCTGAGGTGCTCTCACAGTGTGGGCATCTTTCATCCCAGCCCCAGAGTTTGGACGCTTTAGCCTCAGGCTCCAGTTCCCTGCACAGAGGAGGTGGATCTGGGGAACTGGTGCACCAGTGCCCTGGGAAAGCAGACCCCGCCATTTGGATCTGTGACAGGCCTTTCTGTTCTTGCCCTGAAAACACACACTTGAAACACAATGAAGAGTGAGAGGAGCGGGAATCTGGGGCAGGAACAATATGATTTCTTGCAAGATCCCCTTAGCTCCCCAAAGACTGAAAAGACAGAAAGTAAAAATTTGAGGGGAGAAAAATGGAGTGGAAGTACTTCACACTTCAGAGAGAACACGGGGCTGACAGTGAAGATGAACAAATGTTTAGGAAGTTATAACAGACCACAGAATGCAAACTGCTGGGGGACAAAAGCGGCAAGCTGCTGTGTCACTTCCAGTTCTTGACGAGAAACTTAATTTACTGGATCCACAATAAAGGTCCTCGGTTCCAAGTTCAAAGACCCCCACTTGGGCTGTGGGGCCCTGACTCATCCTGCCCAGAGCTGGTGAGGTGGAGGCAAAAATGAGGACTGCCGCTGGTGTTCCAGAGCCCTTCTGGCTCCCAGGCCCTGGGCGGGGTGCCAGAAGGGAGAAGCGGAGGTGCTCTGGGCCTCATGTGCACACTTGCCCCACTGCCTCCTCCCTGTGCAGCCGATATTCTCACCCACAATGCACAGGTGAGAACCTGGAGCCCACAGAGGTCAAGGGGCAGGCTGTTGGTCACCTTCTGGCCAGTGGCAGCATAGTGACTCCCATTTCCTCCCCTCCACACCAGATCCCACTACACCAAGAATACTTCTTTCTGAAGAACACACCCACAACTGCAACCATAACACAAAATAACACAGGCTGTACTAGAAATTGTTCTTCCTTCTGTCTTTCCTTCCTTCGTTTGTTTGTTTGTTTGGTCCTTTCTTTGACTCATTCAAAAAATATCTCCTGAGCACTTCCTGTGTTGCAGGGACTGTTCCAGGTCTGGAGATTGAACAGGGCAGGTAACAGATACATCCTCCACCCACATGGGGCGTACATCCTAGTGGGTGGAGAACGGTGATGCAAAATGAATGGTGTCTGCGATGGTGATGAGTGAAAGCCAGGAGGACGGATGAGATGCGCCAGGAGCACGGGGGGTGGTGGTGCGATTTTAAATAAGGTGGTTGGGACCTTCATTGTGACTGCACTGGTTGGGTGCGCACCCCGTTAGACTTTCAAGCAATTTTCACAGTTCTCTCTCTTGATCAGTGGAGAAGGTATTCTCCCCACTTGTGCATAAAGAGCAGGAAAGTAAAATGGCTCCCAAGTCTCCAAAGAAGGAGTAGAAATGACTTGCTGTGCCATCTCAGTCCTCAGGTTTCCCAGCTAAGCTCTCCTCACCCTTTCTGGCTTTACTGGCTGGGAGGGAGGATGAAGGGGCCACCATGAAGGCAGCCACAGCCACCCGGCTCAACACTTCATCAGCCTTCATGCAGAATCCCTGCCGCCCACATGTGGAGGGCAGGAACAGCCTCCCAGGGAACGTCCTTGTATAAGGCTGCAAACTGGAGTGCAGAGCTTTGCACCAGTTGGATGCCCTGTGTCCCCTTTAGAAATGTAAATGACATAGCAAATAGGCATGTCTGAGCCCCTTGTAATCCTGAGGGAAGGGGAGCTGGGGTCAGTCTGGAATTAATGGAGATCCTGGATCATGGAGGGGCCACAGGGCTAAACTGGGTGCACATGCCCGCCTGTCCTGGCCCAGGCCCAGTCTTCATGAACCCCACACACGTTTGCAGAGAAGTAAGCTCTGCTGATAACATGCCATCCCCATGGTTATTACTGGAGCATGATGGCAGGCTGGCCCCTCATGGAGCCACAAGAGACAAGGCAATTTTGGGGTTCTAACGCAAGGTGCACCAGCTAACAGCCCTCCTGACTTCCCAGTGGACCTTCCCAGGAATTTCCTAGAAAGGCAAGAGAGGGAAAGTGACGGTACAAACGCAGCCACTCTATTTTATTTACTTATTTATTTATTTTTGAGACAGAGTCTCGCTCTGTCCTTCAGGCTGGAGTGTAGTGGTACTATCTTGGCTCCCTGCAATCTCCACCTCCCAGGTTCAAGCAATCCTCCTGCCTCAGCCTCCAGAGTAGCTAGGATTACGGGCATGTGCCATAACACCTGGCTAATTTTTATATTTTTAGTAGATACGGGGTTTCACCATGTTGGCCAGGCTGGTCTCGAACTCCTGACTTCAAGTGATCCGCCTGCCTCAGCCTCCCAAAGTGCTGGGATTACAGGGGTGAGCCACTGTGTCCAGCCTAAATGCAGTCACTTTAAGCCCACTTTAATGTATAAAAGGCATAAGTCGTTTACAGGCTCTGGCACTCAGATGGATTACCAACAAAAATTTGCTACTCCTTCTCAACAAACTGTAAGAATGGAGGAGAACTTCTGGTCTCATCCAACCCCACTTCCCTCTTCCTCTAGGGAGGGAACCCCAGAAGAGGTGAGACTCCACCCTTACCTATCAGACTGTGTGCTCCCTGGGGACAAGGAGGCTCTTACTCATTCTACATGCTGAGTACCTGTCACAGGCAGGGGGGAATAACTACCAGTAGAACAAATTAAGGAAGGGTTGCTGGGCTCTGGTGATAGATGAGTGGGACACATGATAGTTGTAATTCCTGCCCTCCTGGAGTCCACAGACTAGGAAGGACTCCCCACCAAGTGCTCATTTCATCCCCTCCCGGCCCTCAGTCCACCTGAGCTCATCCTCATCCTCCAAGGGACTAGATGGAGCAGCCCTGGGGACCAATGGGGCTCAGAGGCTGGAGACCTGAATGTGTCCTGGAGCTCAGCCTGAGGCCCAGCCCTCTGACTTCCTGCAGGCTTCTCTTCCTCCCCTAATCATCTCTCCTTCCTATTACCTATTTCTCCACTTGTAGGAGAGATTTTACTGGCTACAGAGTCACCCCTTTAATTTCTCACAGCTGCAAGAGGCCCGAATACTACAAATGCTGGATTATCCCAAAGAAACAAAGGTGCCCATACTCCCAGACTAGCCCAACAGCCAGGCCTACAGCTGGGAACTTTTCTCCCACTATCTGGGAACTTTTCTTCTTGGTGCAATTTGAAGTGCAGGATCATATCTAGAAGTATAGGAAAACTAAGGATCATTTTCAGAAAACAAACAAATAATCTGGACTTGCTAAGAGAGCAACATTACAAAGAGATACAAGTTTGAAACTTTCACTGACTTCATGATAAAATACTTCCAGTCGACCCCTCTTACTAATCTACTCTCTCTAAATTTGGGAGCTGTGCCTCAGTTGTCTGTAGGGTGACCATGTGGCTATGGAAGTCCTAAGACTAGCTTAGGATGTTTCTCTACCCCCACAGCACCATGCCTCAGATGTTGGCCAGCCACCTTCCACCTGCACTACATTTGTCATGTCCATGTTTGTTTTAATAATTTTTAAACATTTGCCTTTAAATTAGCCTCACTTTTAATCGTATACATGGCATATATATGTCCAATGAGCTCCAGTGCTCACTGAAGCATTTCCTTTGAGAGCCATGTCAGCACACAGAAAGTTTCAAACTTTGGAGCGTTTAGGGATACTCAACCTGTATATATATGTATGTATGTATATATGTGTGTGTATGAGATCATACATATCATATATATAGTTTCATTCTAGCAATAATAGCAATAAAGCCATGGTTTTGATATGGTTTATGTCCTGGTTTTATTCCTAATGCTTATTAACATACATACATAATTGAAAAGAAAAAACATTTCTCCATGACTGGGCCATCAAATGACTCCACCTTCAAGGCCATCTGCTGGGGCAGGCAAGTGCAACGTGTGACTGAGGGAGGAGGGGACAAGGCCCCCTAGAGGCTAGGGGCCTTACCTAAGGTCATATCACCACTGCAGGAGAACAGGAATGGAAACCAGTGCTTCCTGCTTCTTCATGGGCTGGGTATCCACAAATGGGGACAGTTGGAATCAGGCCACATTGGGCTTCTTCCTACAGCATACCCCAGCTTCCAAAAATCACCAACATACATGGGGTTTTGTTTTTCTTTCCCTCTTGGGGTCGCTATCCTTATTTATGCCACAGAAAATCAGCAGTTGCTTTTTGGGGACATAGTTGCTTTTGGGACACACACAAACACACACGCACGCTTCCTAGCCATCACTGATAGAGAATCAAAAAACATTACAGCTCACGGATTTGGTGATCTGGAGGTCATTAGACTTTTTGTTAAAGAGAACCTTCTCGTGAAAAATGAAAATAGCCCTTATTCCTATCATTCAACAAACATTCAAGGAACACCTACTGTGTACCAGGCATTGAGCTCATCAGGGACTAAGGATACAATGGTAGGAAAGGCAGATACAGACCTTGCTCCCAAGCTGCCATCTCAGCCAGTGGCCACCCTGTGGAAAATTGTCAAGGCCTACAATAATCTCTGACACAGAGTAGGCACTCGGAAAATATCTGTTCAACAATAGACATTGAACAAATAAAGATCACACACAATTATATATATACACAAATATTTTACTGTAAATATATAGGATATGTAGGTGCTTTGGAAAATAAGTATTGGGTGCTGGGGGGTGGTGCATGGTTGAGCAGTCAGAAAAGACTTGCCTGAGAAAGTGATGTTTAAACTAAGTCCTAAAGGATGGGTGGTCCGGGCACGGTGGATCACACCTGTAATCCCAGCACTTTGGAAGGCCGAGGTGGGTGGATCACGAGCTCAGGAGTTCAAGACCAGCCTGGCCAACATGGCAAAACCCCACCTCTACTAAAAAAAAAAAAAAAAAAAAAAAAAAACATTAGCCAGGTGTGGTGGCACACACCTGTAATCCCAGCTACTCAGGAGGCTGAGGAGGAGAATTGCTTGAATCTGGGAGGTGGAGGTTGCAGTGAGCCGAGATCACACCATTGCACTCTAGCTTAGATGACAGAACAAGACCCCATCTCAAAAAAAAAAAAAAAAGAATGAGTGGATGGTTGCTCAGCCAAGGTGGGGAAGGCGGGTCTGGGGAAGAAAGAAGGAGTGTTTCCAGCAGAGAAACAGCATGTGTGAAGGCCCTCAGTTAGAAAGGCCATGTCTATTGGAGGCCCAGAGAGGAGGCCAATATCTGGAATGAGCTGAAAGAGGGGGAGAGTGGTAGGGAATGCAGCCAGGAGGCAGCTCACAGAGGACAGTGGGGACCCCACCATTTGGATCTTGTTCCAAAGACCACAGGGAATCCCAGGAGGGATTTAAGCAAAAGAGGTGCCCATCGAATTTACATCTCAAAAAGATCCCTCTGTTGCTGGGTGGCGAGTGGCCTAGATGGTCAAGGAGCCATTTCCGGATGACCAGTTAGGGGGCTGCTACAGTTTTCACGTGGGAGATGGTGGTGGCCCAGACTAGGCTGGTGGCAGCAGGGGTGGAGAGCAACAAGGACGGAGTCGGGGGTCAGGTGGAGTGGGGCCCATCAGCCCCTGCTCACACGCCCCTGAGGGTACTCCAGTGCACTGTCAGCAAACTTTTTCTAGAAAGAGCCAAGCAGTAAACACTTGAGATTTTGCAGGCCTGTAGGAAAGAGTCAACAGAGCAGGCCCAATGTTGCTCCAAAGTTGGGCCCATTTGTAGTGTTGGCTCTTGCCTGGTGTCTGGGAATTGGGCTTTTAGGATGCTCCCTGTGGTACTAAGTGACATGGTTGTTTTGTATGCCTGGAACACTGAATCCCATAAAGGCTGCCTGCTTAGACCATTTGTACAGCAATGTGATTTCTGGTAAACGCCTGTGTTTCCTCTGACAGTCTGGAAGTCAGAGGGTTGTGGCTGATCATGGAGGCAGGGAGTACCTGTGCAGTCAATAAAACACCTTCACTAAAAACCTGGACTCTGCATTGCAGGAAGGCTTCTCTGGGCAGAAACCCTGCACGCATGCTGCCGCATTTCCTTGCTGGAGGAAGGAACACAGTCTGCATACCTGCTCCAGGCAGGAGGGAGGGAAAGTGAGAAACCTGTGTATGGATTCCTCCACATTCTGCCTGGTGACTGTCTTTGTCTTACTGATGATAGAAACAAACCACATCCATTAGTATAACTGCTTCTGTGTCCTGTGAATCCTTCTAAATTACCAAATATGTAGGTAATCTTGGGACCACCCCCCGACACAGAGGTCCACAGGGTTTCTGTCTCAACTACTCAACTCTACCTTTGAGTGCTAGAACAGCCATGGACAATAATATGTAAACAAATAACAGGCTGTGTTCCAATAAAACATTATTTATAAAAATGGACAGAGGGCTGGATGTGGCCTAGAGGCCAGAGTTTGCCAGCCTATGCTCATGGAAAAGCAGGGACTCTCCAATTCCATTTTGAAAACTCTTTCATGTCACCAGTGGAGAAACAGAGGTCCAGAAAGAGGGAAGGGAGAAGGAACTTGTCCACGGTCACTCAGGATCCATGGCAGAACCAGGAGAACCCAAGTCCCAACTCTCAGACCAATGTGCTCTCCACTACTTAATACTGGCTGGTGGCCAGGGCCTAAAAGGAAGGAGATGGTAGAAAATGGCCTGGCCTGACTCACTTCAGTGTTCGTTCTCTCTCTCTCTCTCTCTCTCTCTCTCTCTCTCTCTCTCTCTCTCTCGGTGTGTGTGCGTGTGTGTGTGTGTGTGTGTGTGTGTGTGTGTGTGCGTGCAGGGCTCTGAAGTTTTAGGTGCCACCTGGATTTTCCCAAACTTTTTTGATTATAAGAATCGCCTCTGAGGGTTCTTAGTAATATGGATGCCCAGGTGCCATCACAGACCCACTGCAACTGGATCTCCAGGAGTAGAGCCTGGAATCAGCATTTTTAACCAGTTCCGAGGTATTCGGATGATCAGCCAGATCTGGAAACTCTGGGTGACACTCAGTGGCTCTTGAATGACTACCAGGAAAAAAGAAGCCCATAAGCAGAGGAGAGAAGGGGAAATCTGTCTTGGATCAAGGCAGAATGCATGGCCATCATAAAAACAGACCAACCAGTGGTTTGTAGAATATGTTCTCCAAAACTGCTCCTTCAACTGAGCCTTTGCCATCAGAGATCAGGAACTGGCAAAGCCAACATTTGAAGCTAATTTCCTTCTTCCCAGGGATTCTGCCTGCAATTCAGAATGCCATGCAGGTGCCTAGTGGTATCCTCAGCCTCAAGGCCCTGCAAGGCATGGCAAACTGAGACAAAAATGAGCTCACCTCCCACTCCGCCCACCGTGATGAGGGGCTTCTGAGCTGCACTAACCATCCCCCCAACAAATGCTTCCCCCTCAAGCTCCCCTAACAGGAGGTGGCTGGAAGCCACAGATCGCAGACTTCAAATTTCCTGCAAGCCTCATTTCCTGTTTGGAAACTGTACTGATTCCATGTGTTCTGTGTTTTAATAGAAAAATTAGTGCCTGCTCGCCCGCTCAAATGTCTTTGATTAAGTTACTTCACACACTAGAATGACCTAGAGGCCTTTAAAAGATACTGACACCTGCAACCAGAGAGTTCATTTTAATTGGTCTGGGTTGTGCTCTGGGAATTCACGTTTTCAAAAGCTCCCCAAGAGCTTCTGACATGTGGTTGAGGTTGAGAACCACCGGGCTTGTGAGATGTTCTGGTTTTATCTGTTTAATATAGTCCAGGGCACACCACCATGTGCCCACTTAGAGAACCTTAGGCACAATTACTACTCACCACTCAGAACAACAAATGCCTTACCAAAGACAACTGATAGCTTAGCCAGTTTCTCCAACTCTTTTTTTTACTATGAGCTGCTCCCACAAAGAAAATCAATCACGAACAAAGACCCAGTTTCTCTCACCGAGAGGCACTACTGCAGAGATCTGTGATTTGGGGTAGAAATGTTTTTTTGTTGTTTTTTTAATTTTTAGTTAACTTCTAACTGAAATGTAGTATTTGTTTCAATTTTAGATGCAGGCAACAAACTGCAGTCCTGTTAGCAATAGAAATTCCAGATGTTTTCATATCATGGTATAGCTATCTTGAAACGTCACTTATGCTCACTGCTGCTTTAAAGTCACAGTAGTCGTCAGACTTGCTGCTGGATCTGGCTATGTAATGTCCTCATTTTAAAATGTACATCTATCCCCATGTCACAAATTGGTCTGTTTAAAATGTTTCGGTAATGGTATTTTAAAATATTTGATTTCCTACGTATTAAATGTATGCATTTAAAATTATTCTGGGAAAGAGTTCACAGGCTTTCCACTGTTCAACCAGCTGTTGAATCCCAGTGGCCAGTGGCAGGGGCTCTGCAGAAGGCTTCCCAGTGGTGGTGGTTGATGCTGCACATTGAGCAAGCGACTCTTACCTGCGGGTCGGAGAGCCGGGAGAGGTCAGGGTACAAGTAGAACTTGATGCCCTCTGAGGCCCCGGGCAACGTGACCCCTCGTATCAGGAGGATCAGCAGCATGATGTAGGGGAATGTTGCGGTCACGTATACAACCTGGGCACAAGAGGAGAGGAGAGAATCAAGAAGAGGGTGAGAGCAATGGGCTTACTTCACTCAGCACAGCGTCCTCTGGGTGCATCCGTATTGTCGCATGTTGCACCAGGACCCTGTCTCCCAAGGCTGACTAGCATTCCCCCCTGTGTATAGACCACACTTGCTTGATCCACTCATCTGCACAAGCCAGTCACAGAAGGACAAATACTGCATGACTCCACTCATGTGAGGTACCTAAAAGAGTCAAATTCACAGAATCAAAGAGTGGGATGGCAGTTGTGGGGAACTGGGAGGGGTGAAATGGGGCATTACTAATGAAGAGGTGTAAAGTTTCAGTAGTGAGATGCATCAGCTCCAGAGACCTGCTGGACAGCATTGCCCCTACAGTCAACAACAATGCATTGGATACTTATAAATACGTTAAGAGAGCAGATCTCATGTTAAGTGTTCTTACCACAATAAATAAAATTTAAAAGGAAAAGGAAGCAGGGGTGATAGGAGTGGGCCACAGAGGGGGTAAAGGAAAGAAGGGCTTCCTGGTGCAGCAACAAGAAGTGACCCCTAACATGGTCTGTCCTCCTGCCTCATACCTCACCAAAGGCGAGGTCTTTCGGTGCTATCTACTGAGTGCCTGTGATGTGCTTGAGAGTGATGCTTGTTGAATTTTTTTGACCACAACACAGAAAGAAATATACATCACAATCCACCACACGTAGAGCTGAAAAGGAAGTTTCACAAAATAACACATGTGTGATACATGCTAATATTTTGTATCATATTCTTTTTTTTAATAAGCTGGTCATGATGTTCTAAATCCACTTCAGAATTCACTATTGGGTCAAAACTCATATTTTAAAAGCCACAGCTCTTACTGAAAGTTAAGTATTCATAGCTAAAGAGAGACTAGGATAGCACAGGACAGTATAGGCTAGACTAATGTACGATAGGATAGGATGGCATAGCATAGCATAGCATAGCATAGCATAGCATAGCATAGCATAGCATGGCATAGCATAACATAGGATAGCATAGCATAGGATAGCACAGCATAGGATAGTGCAGCATAGCATAGCATAGGACAACATAGAGTAGCATAGGATAACATAGCACAGGATAGGATAGCATAGCAGAGCAGAGCAGAGCATATTATAGGATAGCATAGCATGGCATAGGATAGCATAGGCTAGGCTAGGCTAGGATAGCATGGCATAGGATAGGATAGGATAGGATAGGATAGGATAGGATAGGATAGGATAGGATGGGATAGGATAGAACAGGATAAAATAATGAAGGTGAGAAGAGGGGAGGGAAAGGAAGAAAAGGGCAGAAGACTTTGGGGGCAGTAAAAACCTAGGGCCTGCCTGGAACCATTTGGGCTTAGTCTATTTGGAGGCAGGTGATTGGACCCAATGAACCCGAGAGACCCTTTTAGCTAGTGGATTCTGGATAGGAATCAAGACAGTCAAAGACACAAACCTCCTCTGAGCTTCCTCGCACAAGAGCTGCCTAGAAGGAGGCATCAAGGCCCGCAGGGACTGTAGGAGTTCCTGTCCCAGGGGCTGCCTGTGGTGCCGGCCACACCCCTTAATTGAGGTCCCTGCAGGACTCAGTGTCCTGCCAGTTTTAACTTCTCTCTTTTGTCACATTCACTCCTCCAATCACTTGGTTCTGTCCTCTCAGTGGGGCCTGCCCTCTCCATCTGTTCAGATCAGCAACGTGTTGACATTTGGGGTCCAGGGACACTTGTGAGAATCTAAGGACCTTCCCTCCAAATGTGCTCAGATGCAGATATGCATGCAAGCTTTGGTTCAGAGACTCCCATTTCCCAGATATTAGAATCTATGCCCTGAGACTTCCAGCTTTCTAAGTCAGCCTCTCACTCCCGTTCAACCCAGGGTTTCTTTGACCAGTGCTTCAGTCCTCCACCCATTTGTTCATTCATATATTCTTTTACTCACTCAGCTCATCCACCTACTCACTTGCTCACCAAAACACTCTCATGCACCAAGCACTGAGCTAGGTCCTGGAAGGTAAAAATAAGACTGAATCACAGGAGGGAAATTTCTGCTTCAAGCAACTTCCAGTTGGTAGGAAAGAAAGACTTATAGACAGGAGGTCATGCCTTATGTCATCAGGGGAGCAAAAAGAATGGAAGAGCACAGAAAGAGTGAGTCCCTCACTGCAAGAGCAGTCCAGAAGGGCTTCTCCAAGGAGGTGTCAGCCCATAAAGGATGATGAGGAATTCAGGACTTGGAAAATGGGGATGGAAGGAAGAAGGCAACAAGACATCCCCACTCCATGCCCAGCCCTTTATACGTGGTAATAACAATGGCTGCATTTACTTAGCACTTCCATACGCGAAGCATTCAACATGAATGAGTAGGCATGATTATCTTTTTACACATAACAAAGGTCAGAGAAGCTACTCATAACTTGCCCAGGATTGCCCAGTGAATGAATGGCAACCAGACATGGGGGTCACAGCAAGTCCTGCCTGACTCCAAGGTCACACATTCAACCACCAGGCTACCTATGTACACAACCTGCAACACTCATGACAGCCATGCAAACCCTGAGTTATTTTCACATTTTGATGTGACTACGCTTGCTGGTTATGCTATGTGCAGTCTATATTGGGTGGACTAAACCAGTGGGGAGTCATTAAGAGGGCCACTTACAACCTGGCCAAATGTACCCTCACTGTGCCCAGGCACCATGTACAGAAGACTGCTCCTCAATTACTACAGTGACACGGTTTATTAGGTGGCTGAGGATAATTTTGAAGCAATTCCATTGTTTAGAGTTCTGAATCGATGCTCTCAGAAAAGTCAAGTCATTCAGTTTGTAAGTGACAAAGCAGAGATTTTAAACACAGTCCTCAAAAATGGGAAATTAGAACCAGCAAAGATTGGTGACAGTGGGTCCTGTGGACACACCCTGAAAGGCTGGATTATTTTATTCAGAAAATGTCTCTATTCTACAATGATGGCAACCTCCCCAGCCCACTCATGGCCCCCGCACCACCAATTTCTGCATCCCTGTTTCCAAATCAACCATCAGCTCAATTGACACGTCACATAATCGACACAATCTCTTGCTATCATATGTAATGTAATTCAGAAAAGGTGCAGGTCAAATATATTATAAAAGAGCAGAAATCAATATTAATATTAATAAAAATAAGAGGCCAGTAATCAATAAGGCTTGATGGTTTCTGCAGAGAGCTAAAAGTGCTATAAAATCTCCAGTTTCACTTAACTTTGCATGCAGCATCTATGATAGATCTTTGGCATTTCACATACATTCTTGATTCATTTCCTTCAAAATTACCACCCCCTCCCGAAGCCAATCAGCTTAAGTCTGTAAAACATCAGGGTGAGGCTAAAAACCCATCGCTTTCATTTAGTAGTTTCCACTTTTGCCTGTATTGTGTGGTAGAAGATTAATCATCCAGAATGTCCAAGAGCTGACCTGTTCCAGATACATAATATTTGGAACTCAGCTATCTTAATTCCCAATGCTCACAAAATTTAAGGAAAATAACATTACCGTGTAAAACATAAGAACAACTCAAAAATCATAAAAATTTGTGCTTCACCTGTGGGAGTACTTCGATGTGACTACACTTGCTGGTTATGCTATGTCCAGTCTATATTGGGTGGACCGAACCAGTGGGGTGTCATTAAGAGGGTCACTTACAACCTGGCCAAATGTACCCTCACTGTGCCCAGGCACCATGTACAGAAGACTGCTCCTCAATTACTACAGTGACATGGTTTATTAGGTGGCTGAGGATAATTTTGAAGCAATTCCATCGTTTAGAGTTCTGAATCGATGCTCTGCTTCTACATTATATTCAGGAGAACTACATTCCCTCCACTGGTATCCACACCTTCATTTTTACACTTCTTTTATAAAACCACAAACCAAGGGAAATAAAACCAAGGGAAATAAAATATTCAAATCAATTGCCCAAAGATCACAGTGCAGACAAAGAGTTAGGCTGCCAAAATGAAACCACTGGCTGGCAGGCATTAGCGCAGAAAAAATCATTCGTAAGCTGAGGTTTGAGAACCTCGAGTCAGGGTACAAAAGGTGGTTTAGGGGCATCATTATGTAAGGCACACAAGCGGAGAGTGGTATGAAGGTTGAAATTCAATGCTGAGGATAGCCTGTGTCTATAGTTCTTTTAAAGCCACTTTAAAAAGTGGCTCTTTAAAAGTTATTTCTAATCTGTTTCTACCCTTGGCCACACCAGACACTTGGACATCATCTTTCACTTTTCCTGAGAACAACTATGTATTGTCAAAACCACACAGATTCTTGTCATCCAGAGACTGCACATAAGTGACACACATACTGCTACTCTTCCCTCTTGCGCCTTGCCAGATACCACTAATAGATCACAGCATTCTTTGCAGCTAAGCTTGGATGCAGCCTCAGAGCCCTCTACACAGCACTCCAGGCAGCCCGCCGTAATCAGCTGGGATGAAATCCATCTATCTGCTACCCTTGGTCTAGTCCATGTTTCATTTATGCTTTTGCAGACTCTCCTGCAGGTCAACAGAATGGTAAGACCCAGGTCTTGTCCTTGAGGAAGGAATTTATGCACATGAGCATCTAGGAATGAAACTCCTGGGATCATGACACCATACAATGAGAGTCACACAAGAAAAGGAGGCTATGCAGACAGGTTGGGAAGGTGCTTCCAGTGTCTCTGGGAAGGGATCCAGCCTTCTCCTGTCTGTGAACATGGGCTGGAGCAGGGTTTCCAAAGATAAGCAGGAATGGGAGAGGCTGGGTCAGGCAGGGAAGATGTGGAACTAGCCAAGGATGTAGAAATAGGCAGAGGGCATTGTCTGCCCCCTCGTATATCCAGGAACCTCCAGGTTGTCACTCAGGTGTGCTCAGAGTTAGCTTCACCTCTCTTCTCAGCTTCCCCCACATTTAATCAGTGATCAAGTCTTGCCAACTAGATATCCAACTACATTCTGAAGTTACACCCCCTTTTCACCCCCACTGCTGGTGCCATTCATCACCTTTCTTCTTGGTCACTGACAGCCCATACTGTCCACACTGCAGCTGCAGTTACAAAAATAATAATCCTGTATGTGTCTTCCCTGTTCCTGAGTCTAACCTCAGCCTCGCATTCAAGGTTGTGGGATATGATGAAAGGGTTGGGTTTAGAGTTGGATAATGCTGGTTCAGTCTTGGCTCTGCCCGGGCTTGCCGTGTGACTTGGCCAGTCTCCACCCTTCCCCAGACTACCAGGTTCCCTGCTGTTGGGGAACGTGCCAGGCCTCTTAGGCCTCCTTGCATTTTCTCAGTCTCTCTTTGTCCACAGAGTCCATCCCCAGCTCCTTGGCCACCCAAGACGAGACGTTCGTCCTGTGTGTGTCTGAGTCCCCACAGGCAGAGGATTCCTCCAAGTCAGGGCCCTGCCCTCCAGTTGAGAACTCATTGTCCTCTCTATCTTAAAGGTCTGGAAGCCAAGGCTCAGAGTGGTCCATTTAGAATGTCTGTCTCGCTATAGAAGTCACCCTCTTAGCCTCATAAACCATACTGTCTGCCCAGATATTGCTGAGAGGATAAATTCTCCTGTCCTCCCTGAGCCCCATTCCACATTTATCACCCTTGTCATTCTGCATCCTCCCAGCACCTAAAATTGCTCTCCATCAGCATTTTTCTTGCCTTGTAAGTTTAAGATTTCTATGATATAAGGGTTTGGTCTTTTGTTTTCCCTGCTGTATCCTCAGCACCCAGAACAGTGTATAGCACATAAGGTGTGCTCAATACATATTTGTTGGACAGAGGAACAAAGAAGCAGGCTGAGATCTGGAACTCTGAGGTTACCATGCAGGTCATTAGGAACACTGCTTTGTGCTGCATCCATATGTGATGCTGGGTCCACATAAAACAGGATTCAGAAAATTGAATAGGATTTTCAGAGGCATGTTTATAAACAAGGACATCACAAAGGATTTGGCTTTAAAAGACAGACCAGGTCAGATACAGAGGGCAGGGCAGCTCAGATGCAAAGTGTCCCTTTCAAGATGTCTGAGGCCCCAGAATTTGTCTGGAAGAGGCAAGAGGCCACAGCAGGGGTCAGGCATTATGCTGAATTACGCAGCATTTGGTGATGGGTCTAATAAAGTCTCTGACAAGGTATCATCAAGCCTGGCTGTTCCTGGCCACTGCCAGTAGTGGCCCAAGCCCAGAAGGGTGGGTGTGAAGAAGGGAGGGTCTGATCTGTCAGAACCCTCAGTCCATGAAAGGAGGCATCACTGCCCAAAACACACCCCTTGGTTAAGAAAGAGTTTTCATTATTGTTTAATTCCCTTTTCACAGGTCAAGGCTTTCTGAATATAAAGGTTAGCACAATTGGTGGTAATTATACTGTATCCTGTTTTAATTGACGCTAATTGCTCATTTACATCCCAATTCTGGGATTGTGGGGTGGTTTTCCCCCTACTTCCAGGACATGGCCATTTATTTCAGAGCAAGGAGATTGTCTGATCATTTGGAATGCCACAAACATTGTAGAAGGGCCACCCCACCCTAAGTTTTCCAGGATAATGGAGTCAATTGGAAAGCCAAGTCTTGTTCAAAAGAAATCCAAAAAAGCAGAGTAGTGTGGGGCAAGAACCTAGGACCACAAAATCAGAAGATCCAATGTTCTAGGCAGCTGGGGCCAGTTCCACACCCTCTCTGGGCTGGCATTTACCATCTACAAAGAGGCAAGGATAGACTAATCCAAACTTCAATCAGTCATAGTATCTTCCCAGTATTTTTTTTTTTTTTTGCCATATACACATCACCTTTGTATTATTTATTTAATATTTTTTAATTGTACTAATATTAATTAGCACATTCTTTAATATTAAACAAATATGCATAATGAGAAAACCGTGAATTACCACCATAAACAGAAAACTATGATCTCTTACTGCAAATGGAAAGTAACTACAAAAATAAATGTGATGAAAATAAAATGTGATTAAATTCTAGCCAAAGGCTCTGAGTCTGAGCTGTGTTCTGTCTTTGTTCAAAAGCAGGAGAAGCAAGTTCTAGAGAGGTGCTAAAGATAAACCAGCACCTCAGCGTACCTTTCACCTTAAGGGACATGAAAAGGGAAGAGCTGTCTCACTTCGTAATTGGATGCTCTGCAATCTGGGTTCATGGATTATCACTGAAATCATCCTGTGAACTACCAGCGGAAAGAGCTCTTTCTGGATTTGTGGGAAAGGACCAGATGGATGCTTTCTGAGGTCCTTCCCTGCTCTCTCAGTCAGCCACAAATGACTTGAGTCCACAGCCAGGACTCCTTGGAGCTATCCAGGGTCCTGACACGGATTTGGGTTGAACCTTCTGTGAACCTGCTACCCAGAGCCTTGGAAAATGCTGCTATTAACAGAACACCTACCGGGTGCCAGAAATATCTCATACAGTATCTCTAACTAATTTTCACACAACTTGAGTAGGTTCTTTCCACACTTTGCAGACAAAAATTCCTCTGAGCCTAGGCAGACAAAAATCTCTCCGAGCCTAGGGAGCTCTAGGTCACAGAGCTGGAAGTATTCAGAAGTCTGCTCTCTCCAGCACACATGCTGCACTCTGCCACACATGTGGCCAGGTGCTGCCATCTTGTCGTCTCCTCTGGCTGTCTTTAACCTCAAGTGTTCAGTTTGCCTGACATTTGGCAGCAACTCATAATCCATCGCCCACTCTCCCAGCCAGGGGGACACTGTGCAGTTCCACCCCTCCTCCACGTCCACTTCCAGTCAGTCTCGCCTCTGTCTCTCAGGTGCATCCCATATGGCTGGAAAGCATGGCACTGAATATCCAATCCCTAGACAATCACTCTTTTAAATATCAACTGATTTTTCTCCCCTTTGGTTTCTTAGAGACCACTACCTGCGTTCCCAGGAAAGAACACTAGAGCAGTCAACTAACAGTCTGGCATAACTCCCACAAAGACACTATTTATCTTTGGGAATAAAATGCTAAGAGAATGCATATCTAAAGAAGGAAGGCCACCCTGGACACATCTGGCCTCCTCACAATTTTTACCACTGTTGGAGGTGTTGTTCTAGAACATTCTAACAGAAATAGTAAATGTAGGGGAAAACTTTCTGTTTTAAGCAACCAAATTCTAAATAGGTAGAGTCATGTTTTCACAAGAAAACAGTGGCATTTCTTCAAGGGGTAATGGTATTTTAACAATGCAGTGGTATTTCCATGAAGAGTTAAAGTTATAATTTTTTGTACAAGTGTAAGCGGTGTATCATTAGCTGTGAAAATTAGCCCGTGTGTGGGGCCTAAAATAATCTAAGTAAACACTGACCCATGTGGGATCCACATTTCAGGGCACTATCCCTGGGCTGGGTTGAGGAGGAAGAGAAGAAAGGTATTGAGAGGCAGGACTGGAGCTGGGAACAGCCCAGCTGGCGGTCCCCATCCCACCACAGCACAAAGACCATGACTCTATTCTCCCTCTTCTGCAGTAACAAAACCCCTCATTTTTGAAAAGACCTATGGCTGCCCCGAATAAAGACATCTCCCAGCTTCCTTTGTAGATAGATATGGCCATCTATGTTTTGGCCAGCAAGATAGAAATGAAGGTGCCATGTACAGCTTCCAGGTCACGTCCTTAAAGGGAAGGGCTGTATCCCATCCTTCCTTTCTTGTCCTTCCCATGGGCTGAAATGAAAACAAAGTCTTGGGCCACCTTAAGCCATGTAAATGAGGGCAACACCCTAAGGAAAGCAAAGCAACAGAACAGAAGGAGTCTGGGTCCCTGAAACCAGCCAGCTCACACCCATACTGTTATGGGAGAGAGAAATAAACTATCCTATTTGTGCTCCTGTTCTCTGAGGCCTCCACTATAAGGATGGAAGCTAAATATCAAACCACCAATTGCCTCTGTGATCTTGGGTGGGTCCTGTTTCTGCCCTGAGTTTGTTGTTTTTCACCAAATGGAGGCACTAGCCCAAATGATCCACACTGTTTCCTTCTACTCAGACATGAAGAGAAGATTCTGAGGACAACCCAGGAGCTGAAGGTGGACCCTTAAGAGTGACCATCCTTCTACACCTGGAGTCAACCAGGAACAGCAATAAATGGAATCAGGAAGTCTTCAGAAAGTTTTGTCTGTGTAAAGAGCAGTTAGAACAGCTTTGCCAAAGATATCACTATGTCTTGGGAAGCCACAGTTTTTTGTTGTTGTTGTTGTTGTTGTTTTTGCTTTTGTTTTTGTTGTTGAGACAGAGTCTCACTCTGTCGCCAGGCTGGAGAACAATGGTGAGATCTTGGCTCACTGCAGCCTCCGCCTCCTGGGTTCAAGTGATTTCCTGCCTCAGCCTCCCGAGTAGCTGGGACTACAGGTGCTTGCTACCACACCCAGCTAATTTTTTGTATCTTTAGTAGAGACGGGGTTTCACCGTGTTAGCTAGGATGGTCTTGATCTCCTGACCTTGTGATCTGCCCACCTCAGCCTCCCAAAGTGCCGGGATTACAGGCGTGAGCCACCGTGCCCGGCCACCACAGTTTTAGCTTTCTCTGCCACAGTTTAAAACGGGCCTGACGGGGTGGCCAGATTTGGCATAGGCCCCATCACCAAGCACAAGCATGGGCTTGGCGGTCCATGAGACCTTCCTAAGCTTCCATCTTCCTTCTGTGTGAAATGAGGATAATGCCTATTTCAAATGATGTCGTGAGGATTGGTTAGAGATCACTCTGCAAAGCATCTGACATGAAGACTGCTCAATAATTAGAAAGCTTGCGCTGCCTTCACTCACCATCACTGTGCAATAAGCAATGTCTGTCCAACCCAGTGAGCGAGTGGCCTTGGCTGGCAGAGAACAACATATCTGGGGGTTCAAGACTACAGACAAAGAGGCAGGAATCAGCTCTGTCTCAGCTGTGAAGGGCACTGGGAAATGGCTCTTGATAATCCTTGTGGATCTTCTCCCTGATAGATGGGGGTGGCAGTGGAAGGCTGGTGTTAAGAGGTGATAATTCATTGGCTGGGAAAATCTGAGTGAATAGAACCCAGAGACAAGAAAGACCTCAGGACAGAGGAGAAGCATACACAGCTGTTTGGAGGAGCTGCAGCAGCCAGACTCGAATGAAGGACAGAGGGAATCAGCCAGAGTGGCCACTATGGATGAGAATCCTCTCTGAAGTCCTAACTGTGGCAGCTGATGGGCCAGGGTGCAGACAGTGCCTAGAAGGAAGGGAAAAAATTATATCTGGATGAAACCAAATAAGATCATACTCCAATTTAAAATGATAGAACGCGCTCAAAGCTGAGTTGAAGGGAAGCAAGGGACCCAACTGCACCACCACAGATACACGTAACAGGGAGGAAGCCTGCCCTGTAAAGAAGGATGCCAGGCTTTCAGGAGCAGCCAAGGTCAACAAACATCTCCAACCTTTCGGATGCACCAGGAACCTGGTGAGGAAGGAGCTTGGGGGCTCTCCATTGAGGGGCACATGGTTGCTGGGGGCTCATGCACAGTTGTGGGGGGAAAGTGGCTGAGACTTCTCAGATACTGACAGGAAAACGCCCCTCCCAGCCCTGAGAGGTCACAAGGGAGGGGCGTTTCCCTGTCAGGCATCATCGGGGCTGGGGTAAGAAAACAAACAGCTAGGAGCTTAGGGAATAGTGTCACTCTTTCTTCTCACCGATGGTTGGGAACATAAAGATCACCTACACCCATGGCTCATTCCAGCCCTGAGAGTCCAAGACTCTATTATTTGGTAATGAGAGATATCCTAGTTGGACACAGAGGGCTCAAGAGGAAAAAATGCTTCACTTGGGAGAAATGGAAGATCAGAAGATAGCTAATAATAATAGGACTGACATTTATCGTTTGCTTGATGTGCCTTATTCTTACATTACCCAATTGTAGAAGACAGAAAATATCATTCCCATTTCACAGAGATGGACACTGAAGCACCCAGAAGTTGAGCATTTGACCTGTGGTCACAAAGCTAGATAAAGGCAGGATTCAAACTCAGAGCCACTCAGCTCTGAAGCCCTGAATGGACCCCTCGGGAGTTCAAGTTCCCCTATGAGCCAACTATGTTCATCTCACACCATGTCCTCTTGTGTCCCCTGAACAAACCCTGCACTTCCCTGCCTGCAAACCTTTGCTTTCGTGTCACCCTTCACCTGAGTGGGACAGTGGAGGTGAGAAAGGAAGGTCCTTTCCTCTTCTCTACCTATGAAAATATTGCTGACCTTCAAGACCAGTTCAATGACCATGTCTTCCAGGACTCAGTCAGAGGCCATCCAGGCAGAACAAAACACTCCTGTCACAGCCTACAACACACTGAGCAATGTGGCATACAGATATAGGGAGCCATCTTGCTTCAGAAAATCAAAGTTCACATCCAGCCTCTGGCACTCTGTATGCATGTGGCTGACTTTTGGCAAGCTATTATCTTTCTAGGTCTTGATATTCTCTTCTGTAAAGTGGGGATAGCAATGAAGCAGATGAATTCAATCCCTTTAAGCCTCAGGCTCTTAATCTGTGAATCATAGACCATAGTTCCCACCTCTCATGGTAGGTGTGAGGATTAAATGAGCCTATGTCTACACAGCACCAGGTACAGTGACCTGACACATCAGCCCTCGGGAGACAGTAGCTCCCCTTCCTCCTTCTACTTAGCCCTTATTTCATTCTGCCTTGTAACACGGGCAGCTGTTCACAGACCTGGCTCTCTCTTTACTTGGTATCTACTCAAAGGCAAGGGCTTTTTTCATCTCTACAGGCTCTGAAACACTTCCTGAGAAGACCTACATAGACTGTAAATAGTTGATGAATGAATAAATTCAGACCTCAATAACATGGTAAGAACAAACAGAACATAACAGGACATAACCCCATATGTCTGCAATAGGCTCTGGTGTGAACAGTCCATGTTCGCATTTCAGCCTCTCCATCTGAGAGCAAAACACTCGCAGTTGAATTCCGTTCATATCCATCCACAGAGCCCACAGTGTGCCAGGCCCTGTGCTGGATTCTGAGAGCATGCTGATGAATGACCTGGGTCCCTGCCCTCAAGGGTGTGTGAGCTAACCCTAGCACAGATGTATATGACTGACAGTTCACAGGATGACAGCAGAGGGCCTCAGGCACATGCACAGTGGTGTGAGCAGGTTGGGTGGCAGTGGTGTGCCAGAGATCTCCACCTGGAGCTGAACTCTGAAGGGGGAACAGCATGTTCCCATTGCTCTAGAGTCCTATCTGGAATGTGCTACATGAAGAAAGTCCTTAAAGCAAGAAGAACCCAGGACACAAAGCAGGCAGAATTCTTCAAGCTGGGAAAAATCACCTCCAAGGAAAGACATGAGCCCTGTATGCAACGGTGACAAGATACTTAAATAGCAACCATGCTCATTAAGAAGGCTGAGCCCAATTTAAATCCCTGTCCACAGGATATCTAAAATTCACTGGACGAGGCAGTCTAGTGTTTAAGCCTATTTCATGATGAATTAAGGTTAGCGAGGGAGTCAGTGCTATTGATTTTTACACAGCTCTACCATAAAGACCACGAAAAGAAAACAAACCCAAAATGAAAACAAGCCCGAGCAACATAAACATTCCACACAGTGCCCAGCCAAGCTTACACTGGTATTAGGAGCTATTATTTACTGCCTGGAAAACATACGAGGAACCTTGGCTAATAATGATTTAAATCCCGTCCATCTCTCTTAGACTAGAAGGCTGGTGTCACCGTGGCGACCAAGGTCACCATTAAAGCACACATTCCCCAGGCAAGGATGTACCAGTGGCGGGACACTGCCAGACGACAAGCACCACCCCATGTCCTCTCACTCCCTTAAAAACACATGATGGAGTTGTAGAGAGGAGGGATCCGATATTCAGGGGCTGCATTTGGAGCCAGAAAGAGCAAGGTGCTGCCTTGTTCCTACAAGCATCTCCTGTTCGGAAAGGCAGACTCTCCTCCCATCCATCCAATTGACCAAGGACTCTGGGTTCTCCTGGGTCCTTCCTCAGGGATCCCGAACAACACGGATCCCTACCAGCTCACCCATGCTGGTTGCAACATGCTCCTTTCAAAACTGCTTCACTTCTTGGAAGAAGAATCAATGCTCGCCTCTTGTTCTCACCTCATTTGAAGACACTCTATCCTCTTTCTTTCACTTCTCACTTGGCAGCCATCCCACAGGACACCAGGGCCCCCCAGGGACTATTACAATCGTCCAACCTAATGACTTCTTCATGCTTGCTCGTCTCCTATCTTTGCAGCTTTAAAACTTTCCTTCATTGGACTTTTCTAGTTTTCTGCTTCCTTTCTCCATGATTTTCTTAAGTCTCTTTCACAGATTCATTACTTCGTGCTTTTTTTATTTGTTTGTTTTTGTTTTTGAGACAGACTCTCACTTTATCGCCCAGGCTAGAGTGCAGTGGTGCAGTCATTGCTTGCTGCAGCCTTGACTTCCTGGGCTCAAGTGATCCTCCCACCTCAGCCTCCAAAGTAGCTAGGACTACAGGTGTTCACCACCATGCCCAGCTAATTTTTTAAATTATTTGTAGACATGGGGTCTTGCTATGTTGCCCAGACTGGTCTTGAACTCCTGGGCTCAAGCAAGCCTCCTACCTTGGCCTCCCAAAATGTTGAGATTACAGGCCGTGCCCGGCCTCTTCATGCATTCTTTCAATCAATGAATCAAATAACCAATCAATCAATCAACTTCAATTAGCATCTGTTATCTGCCAGCTACTGTGTTAGGCACAGGAGCAAGTCCTGCCTCACAGGTAGCTCTCAAAGGAAGCTGCTCTCTACAGATTTCCAAACTGTTTCCCAGAAGTGGGGCCTCATCCAGATCCTATTCTCCACTCTCCTGGGTTTTCTTTCCTATTCCTATGGGTTTAGGAGCCACCAATGTACTGATGCTCTTTAATCCTCCTCATGCAGTGGTATCTCTTGAATGTAAGCACATATTTTCAACTCTCTTATGTATATGTCTACCTGGATTTCCTATGAAGATCTACAATTTCTATGAAGACCTACAAAGTTGAGTATGTGGATACTCAACACCAAAATTATCACTGTCTCCCCCAAATCTGTTCCTCCTTTTGTGTCCCCCTTTTAGATAATGGTGTCATCCAAGCTACAACCTCCATGTGTCTTCTTTGATTTCAGCCTCCCTGCTTCCCGCTCTTCAAGGATAAACCTTTTGACAGGGAGGACTGCATAGTCTGACTCCACTTCCCAGAAGTTCCAGCACTCCATGGAAGGTGCTCTTACCCAGTATGGCCAGTTCCAATGGACGTGCCCAGCCCAGCACACGTCTTACAACCCTCGCCCTCCTTCTCCCACCTTGAAGCCTCATTAGCCTGGATTTTCCCTTCTTCTCAGGGAACTCTTCAACTTTCTCTTCCTCTCAGCCCCTTACATGTTGGTGCTCCCCAAGTCCCATCTTCACTCTTGTGCTCTTCTCTCTTGCATTCTCTTCCTGGCTATCCCACTTGTTCCCAGAGCTCCAATTCCATCAATTCTAAGATAAATGTTTTAAAAATGGTTCACCTTATTATCTCTGAAATCAGGATGGTTCCCAAGTGGCAGCTGCAATGTAGTTTCCACTGCCAGAATGGAAGGGACCAAGGACATAGCTGTTCCTATTGTCATCACTATAGCTGAGCTAAGGGCTTTGTTGGATAAAATATTTTAAATTAATTTAGTCAATTACTGTGTGAGATTTAGAATGTCTTTTAAAAAGATTACACTATGTCTCTGCAGAAAGGCACAGAAATAGGGATAAATTTTGATACTGTAAAGAAAATAGAAATCATTGGTGAAATGATCACACTTCCATATTTTCTTGCAAAGAAACAACCAATTATTTTGTGGATCCAAGAAAAGAAGATATCCCCAAGTAAATGAAGCTATGTTACATTCTGTTACTACAATACATACAAACTGATTGCCAAAAAATACCCCAGAAAACACACCTGAGAAGAAGAATCTGCCAATTCCTTTGGAAGAAACTTCAAAGCAACAAGAGAGTCTGGTATGACTATTCTATGTGTCACACAGGAATAATGTTAAAGCAATGGATAGTAGATTAATTGGGAGTGTTTTTACTTCTGGTAAATGTTCTTAATTGAAAGCATTATGTACCTTCTGGTACATAAAATAATGACGTAACTTAGGTTAGACAAAATATGGCATATTAGAGGTTTCTTATTTTGGGAAGACACAGGTCCCTTCAAAAACACGATGGTATCTACAGACCCTCACCCTAGAAAAATGTACATATCACACAATCTCAGAATTTTTATACAATTCCAAGGGGTTCATGGACACGTTGAAACATCCACGGGCTCCAGGTAAAGAAATCCTAACATATATGCTAACAATTCCACTCCACCTGAGCTCAGACATACCTGTCTGCTACCCAAACATCTCTACCTGCAGAGTCACAGACATTGCAGACTTAATGGGTCCCCAAAGAATGGTCTCCCTCAACTCCAGCCAAAACTCGGCCTGCTACCATATTTCTCCATTTCACCTACCAGCACCACTGAGCACTGGGCACTCAAGCCAGAAAGCCAGGCTTCATCTGGGGCTGCTGTGTCTCCTTTACCCTCTACATTGGGTCACAGAGGGCTGACTCATACTCTTGCATATTTCACAAATACTTACTCTTCTCTCCACCTCAAAGTTGTCACTATCTCCTACCCAAACTACTGAATGGCTTGTGTTCTGGTCTCAGCCCCTCCTATTCATTCCACATGCCACATTTTATGGTGGTCTTTTTATAAAGCTTGGTCATAGCATCCCCTGGCTTTAAGCCTTCTGGTGCCTCTGCATTGCTCTCCATTTCTTACCAGGCTTATCTACAAGCCCTTCATAAGCTGATCTCTACCTACCAATCGAGCCTGCTTCTCTTCATACACCCTCAAGGGCTGCCCATTCTGGGGATAAAGAACTTGTTCCATTCCTTTCCAGAGCCATGTTCTCTCTCTCTCTCTGGACAATCCCATATGCTGCACAGGACCAAGTCTTAGATATTTGCCTTTATATCTCCTTGACTTACCAGAATACCTAAAAACCAGTAGGTGTTTAATAAGTGTATGTTGAATTAATTTGAAGGCACATAGCTCTGTAAAACAATAACACAGTATTAAATGCCATAGTGAGATAGAGAAACAGAGTGGGTTCCAGTCCCAGCTCTGTGACCTTGAGCAGGTTACTGTACCTCGCTAAGTCTCAGTGTGCCCACCTACAAAGTGGAAACAAAAATAACTACTTCAAAGAATTGTTGTGAAGATTAAATGACATAACGTAAGTTAGTGGTCACAACAAAAGCAGTACATCCTCTAAGGGTCAACCTGGAGACATGTAGAGGCATTTTGAGTCATCATAAAGATAGAGGTGATGCATTTGATGGCCAATAACTAGAGATGTTGAGAATCCTACAGTGTGTGGGGCCATCCTCACACAGCAAAAAACTCTCCTGCTTCTCAAGATTTCCGCATGTGCCACTTCCTGTGGGGTGGGGAGGAGCTGTTTATAATTATTCGAGTGAGAAGCTAACTCTGTTTTACATATATCCTCAAAGTTTTTTTTTAACCTCATTTTAATATAGACTGAATTTTCCAGAAATGCAATTACCATGTAAAGTGAGGAAAGGCTGTCTCTTTAACTCAGTACTTTACCAAGCATTGTTCATCATTTCAGAAAATCATGTCACTAATGGCTGTACTGTCCACGGAATGTGAGTGATTGACACAACCACCATTGTATTAGTCACTATTTCAGCTATTGCATTCATGGTGATTCTATAATAACATATGTGACTAGTTCTTTTTTAAAGATGTAAAAAACATGGAGAAAAAGTATGGACAATATTCAGTGGTGCATCGGCTCTCTTGTCTCACATCCATATGTATTTCTTACAAGCTGGTGCCAGCACCTGACTACTTCATTATGTTTTCTTGTGTGCTCGAGCATTTACATATTGAAATACATGCTGTTTTATTTATAATTTGCTCTCTTTTTGCTTTTCCTTTATAATATAGCTAGGGCATCATATCAATTTTCTTGAACGTAACTGTGCAGATTATTTATGAGTTGCATTTCAGGGTGACAAAAGCCATGTTACAAAATCCTTGTCACAAACAAGGGGTGCAGGGTCTGTGAGTGGCTTGTAAAAGCCCTGGCACCAAGGCTGGCATACAGTAAGCATTTGTTTCCTGGGTGTTGGTACTATTATTATGAATATACTGAGCCGATCACAATTATGACACAACTTAATTGTGATTCAGGATAAGGCTCTTGTCTGGCTTCAGCCGAGTGAATTATTGTCTGCTCCAATGTTCTCACTGGGGGTTCTAGTTCATTACACATCAGGGGTTGTCAAACAGGAAGGAAGACAGCTGCTACCCAGCATAGAGCACACTGTGAAGCCTGTTGGTGCCACCTCCACTTTCCCAAAATACACCCCCTACTCAGGAACATCAATGGCTCCCCGCTGCCCATGGGACCTTCCTCTGATAATTGTGCTTCCTCTACTCTGAAGTCTGGCCCAGCCTATGGCTTCCCAACCTCTATAGCCATCCTTGGCTCTACCTTTCCACAACCCTCCTCCAATGTGAGGTCCAGTTCTAGCCCCTCCCCTTGCTCAAAGTGATGCTGAAATCACACCTCTTCCAGGAGGTCTTTCCAGACCACCCCGGGCCACTATAACCTCCTTATCCAAACTCGATACCAACACAGACTGTGCCAGGATTTGATAATACTTACTCCAGAATCATGCTGATTATCTTGAGTGAATCCAATCTTACTTCCCCCACTAAATTGAGAGCACTTTGATGTTGGAGCATGGATTTGTAAAAACTACAAGCAATAATGATGAGACTTACATCGGGGTGTTCCCTGCATACGAGCATGGGGGAGCATTTCTACACATCGCCTCACTTGAGCCTTATAACAACCCGTGAGGTGGGGGGCTCTCAGTGCCCCCGGTAAAGCTGAGGAAACAGCTCAGAAGAAAAGAAGGCCTGTGCCCAAGGTCACCGGGGAGGCAGAGCAACCATTCAGACCTGGGCCTGCCTGGTTCCAGAGGTGGTGGAGCCCATGGGCTCTGCTCTCTTCCACTCATTCATTTTCAAATTACCCAGCCCACCACAGGTACCCGGCACATCATAAGCGCTTGTCCTGGTGGGTGGGAGGGAGAGCCAATGCTTGTTGAGGACTCTGTGGGTACCAGGGAGAAAAGCACCGGTTTTAGGGTCCACCTTGGTAGACCTGGGTTTAAATCCTGACTCCTCCACCAGCTGTGGGACCCTGTGCACATCACTTACCTCTCTGGGCCTCAATATCTTCATTTGTAAAGTGGATTTGCCAACACTCGCCTGACAGCCTATTGTGAAGGTTAAGTTAAATCATGAAAGTAGAGGGCCCAGGACAAAGTCCAACAGTGCTCTGCAAATGATGTGCCTCAGCTCAGCAGGAAGGACCTGGGACTGTCTGACTCCACTGCTTTCGGGACTCTCTCTTCCCATCATTTCCCTGCTTCCTTCTCAACCTGCAGTCTCCCTCCATTTGCTCCTGGTTATCAGACAAGGGTCTCGCACCTAGAGCTGCACTCTCAGAACCACACACAATTTCTATCAATCCCTTCTCGATTGTCACTCCTTTTCCCCAAGACAAGTTTTCCCTCTGCTCTTCCCTTAGCCTCCGCTGGGGGTGAGGGAGAAGAGCAATTGGTTGAGTGACTGCCAGGAAATGCTAGCATTTTCACTCCAATCAATCAAATGGGTGCTAGCACATGACAGGCATCACAGACTTGCTGGCTGATGGAATCAATCAACAAGTGACCACTCATAGCACATCCCATGTGGCTTACACTAGGAATAAAAAAATACATGCTCTTAGAGTCCCTGGCATGCAATGGGCTCCCAATCAACATAGGCAGAGGAAGGAAAACCGAAGAGAGGAAAGAGGGAAAAGGGAAGGAGGTAAGCTTTCTGGTCATTGTACACATGGTTTCTTTTCCCTAGAATCCCCTACTTCTCCTGCTTCTGGGAAATTAACAACTATCCACATTTCATACCTCAGCTTAACACCACTGGCTCCCCAGGGTCATATTTATCTTTACCACAGGGAGATTCTGTAACTGTCTGTTTACTAGTCTGACTCGCACTCCAGCCTGTATTCTTGTTTAGAGTTGGTATCTGCAGTGCCTGGCACAGGACATGGTACACAGGACAGGCTTAGTAAATATTTGTCTCACGGAGTAAGAAATCTCCCTGGACCCACAAGCTTGACAGAGACACAAGAGGCAAACTTAGGGATGCTCAGCTGGATACTGCTGCTGCTAAGAGCTATGGCAGGAGTGAGGAGATGGCCGAGAAGGATGAGGGTAGGAGAAGTCAGGGAAGGCTTCCTGCAGGAGCAGAAGACAGCAGGGTGTGGCAGAAACAAAAGAGATGAAGAAGTGAGGGATGGAGAATCTAGGTCTGTGCAGCGTTCTAGAGGCAGAAAGTTGCTCTGGATTCATTATCATAGTCCTGCCACTAAAAATTGACTTCAGCCCATTACTTAAACGTTTAGAGCCTCAGTTTTTCACATCTGCAAAATGGGGTGATTAGTATCTACTCCACAGGGTGCTTGTATCAACGGGAGATATTTTACTTAGCTAATTGTCACTTGTGTGTTCTCAAGCATATCACAGCCTCATTAGTAAAGTTAGAGGACTGAATTTGCTGATTAGCCCTCTGTCTATCCATCCACATAGCTATTCACTGCGCCCCTACCCATCTCCCTATTCCCCACGTATCTACCCACCCGCCTACTCACTCACCCACCCACCCATCCATCTACTCACCCACCCATCCATCTACTTACCCACCCATTCACCCATCCATCTACGCACCCATCCACACATCTACTCACGCACCCATCCATCTACTCACCTATTCACCATTTTTTATTTAGGCACCTGATTCAGCACCAGGCAGTCTGTCCTTTGGGAGCTTATTTTATAATGGGTCAAACGTGTGTATAAATATACAGAAAAGTTATAAATACACTAAGTCTACACTACAGGAGGTAGGGAGACTGGACTGAAACAGAGAAGGACGTTGAATGCTGGGCTCAGGAGTGATATTAAGGCAAGGACTCAAATCAGACAGATGTGCATCTGCATCTTGGCTCTATTACATACTGTCTCTGAGACCTCGAGTGGCTTCCTCAGCCTCTCTCTGCCTTATAAAAGGCAGGAGGGGGATAACAGCATGAGATCCTGGGAGGCTGCTGGGAAAATTAACAGAGAAGATGCTGCATGGTGCTTAGCACAACGCCTGCCTGTGGCCAAGCCTCCCGCAGTGTTAGCTCTGATTACACATGCTAAGGATTAGAAGGCAACACACAAACAAGGAGAGAATGTATAGTGGTGAGATTGGAGGGAACTATTCTTTCTTTTTTTTTCTTTTTTTTTTTTTTGAGATGGAGTTTCGCTCTTGTTGCCTAGGCTGGAGTGCTGTGGTGCGATCTCGGCTCACCACAACCTCCGCCTCCTAGGTTCAAGTGGTTCTCCTGCCTCAGCCTCCCGAGTAGCTGGGATTACAGGCATGCAGCATCACACCTGGCTAGTTTTTTGTATTTTTAGTACAGACGGGGTTTCGCCATGTTGGCCAGACTGGTCTTGAACTCCTAACCTCAGGTGATCTGCCTGCCTCAGCCTCCCAAAGTGTTGGGATTAGAGACATGAGTGAGACTATTATTTTGCTTAGAAATAGCTTGTTAAAAGTATTGTTTGGACAATTTCTGAAAATCAGTGTCAGTGCCATAGGTGACAGGGAGTTACTGCCGGGTTCTGAGGGGAGAGCTACACAATGAAAGCCATATGGAAGGAAGCTGCGTCTGGCCATGGTACACAAGAAAGCCAGGACCCCGGCAGGGTACACAGTAGGGTGGCCCACTGGTGCTACCATCCAGGTGTGAGACAGGGCATGCCTGCATGAAGGTACTGTGCTGGCTCTGCCATGTGCAAGGTGGCTAAGGCTATGGTTCCCAGTCATCCATCCAACATGAATCAAGGTGTTGCCGTGAAGGTATTTCATAGATGTGATTCACATCCATGGTCAGGTGACTTTACATCCAGGAGATTATGTGGGATAACCGGGGTAGGCTCAGTCACTCAGAGGAAAGGCCTGCAGAGCAGAGTGGAGACTTCCCCAATGAGGAAGAAGTTCTGCCTGTGAACAGCAGCTTCAGCTGCGTGGAGAGTCCCAGCCTACCCCTCCCGATGGCCTGCCCCCACAGTTACTAATTCCTCCACTCGAGCTCTTCCTCTGTATCTCCTACTGGTTCTGCTTCTCTGGTTGGATGCCAACTGACACGGGTGGCAAGAGGGATGGAGGGGAGGGGTGGCCTTGGCAGGTGCTCTGGAGGGGGACCCAGCTCCACATCAATCCTGACTGCACTGGGGCGAGTGGGTCATTGCCCGCAGGCAACAGCAAGTGGGGGTGCCCTTGCAACATGCCAGCTGCGGCTTAGCCATCCAGTCTCAGGCTTGTGTTATCTCTCCCTGCTACCTCAAATGCCCCTTTGAGCTTTAGCTCATCACTGTTCCTGCCACATCTGTCCAAGGCAGCTCACAGGTCCCCCTGCCTGGAGCTGCCCAGACATGCTGGCCCCAGGGTATCTTTCTTCACTGCAGCCCACCTTGGCTGCCAGGCTCACCTGACTCAATCATCCCAGCCTGGGCTCATTCTTTCACAAGTAACAACACTCCACTGTCACTGCATGCGTCATGCTTTAACCCTGACAGAAGGGGAAACTGAGGCCCAGAGAGGTAAAACAGCCCTGGTTGGCCCACACTAACTCACACAGTTGGCAAGTGGTGGGGCAGGGCTCCCGACTCCCAGCTCCTGCTTGTTCCACTCCCCCCACCATCTGTGCCTCATCTTCTCTTATTTCCCCAATTCTTGAGAGCTAATCATTCTTTTACCATTCTCCATAGCACCTAGCACAGAGCTAATATTCAGTAAACACAAAACAAATTCCCCACTCGTTTCTGGCTTAGTTTTCCAAAGCACTGTGCCTCATCCTGCACTGAGAGCAAAGCCACTTTGAATATTTGGTGCCTGCCAAACAGGAGGGTGGCTTCCTGTTTCCCAGGGAGACCCATGTGCACAGGGACAGGACTGCACAGGCACCAGGTGCCAGGAGGGGCTCGGTAAGGGTTAACTGCAGCATCACTGCCCGCCCCTGCCACTGGGACTTCTGGCCTTCTCCAGGCCGCCAGCCACAGGACCCCCTCCCACCCAGCAATCACTGGGACTTTGGGGGGCCTTTGTGCTTTAATAAAGACGGTATTACCAAGTCGCAAAACTTCCCTCCTTTCCAAGCTTCCTTGCTGCCAGGGTTCCTGCTAAAGGTGAAGCCCTGTCATTCAAGGCCAGAGAAAGGGCTGAATCAAGATGCTGAACTCTTTTGACTTAATGTCACAATCTACCGCTCTCCCCAAACCACAGTGGTGTGAGAAGTGCTTCCAACGGTATGGCAGCTTCGGTGTCCTCGGGTTCAGGGCCCCGGGGCAGGGGCTCTCCTGTTTGGCCGCCCAGGCATTCTGCATGCATCTCATGAACGCTCTAGTTTCCTCTCTGAATGCAGACATCAGTCCTGGCCCCTGAGAGAGTCCTGCCACCAAGGCAGCTCTCCTCTCGCTTGAGACTGCAACAAAGGCCACTTGAGGGCCCAGAGACAGCGCTGCCCAGTTCCTTTCCTGGGCCTGTCCTCTGCTCTTTCACACATCCCTTCCTTTTATTTCCCCAGCCCCCCTCTACTCCTGCTTTATGCCTCATTGAGCCATTAGACACTTAATAGGGTGCTCCTGTAGAATAAATTTTCTGTGTGGGGCTCCTGATGGCTCTCCCCGCTGGTGCTCCAGCCCACCTTGGTAGCAGTAGGGGAGGGGAGGAGCCTCCTGCAGCCCCTCTGAGAAATGCCTCCATCTGCAGATCCAAGACCTGCTGGCTTACCCCATGGTAAGCCATGATGGGCTCTGACAGCATCCCCCCATTGTGGTCTTAAGGCTTACGCACCATGCACCTTTGTTTTCTCATCTGTGAAATGGGGATGATCCTCACACCTTCTGCATAGGGTTGTTGTGAGCACTGAATGAGTTAAGGCTTTGGAGCAGGGCCTGGAGGGAAGAAGGTGCCACTCAGGCCTCGGCCTTGCAATAACCATCCTCCAGACGACACGATCTGCTTAAGAGTCCTGTGCCACCTCCAATTCCTCTACTTGTGGGTGAATGAAGGAAGGGAAAGAAAAAAATCAATTCAAGGCTCTTTGCAGCTGTTTCTGTGTGAGTGTGTCTGTTTGTCTGTGTGTGTGTGTGTGTTTTTTTTTTTTTTCCTTGCCTTGGTGTCCTAGAGCTTTGAAAAGAATAAAAACAGAGCCCCAAAGCAGTGAAAAGGCATGATTCTTCTTAAAATCCCAGTTAATCCTGCTTCCTTTAAAGTGGCAATAGGAGGAGGCGGGGAAGGGACCAGAATTGTTTCTGCAGCACCCTCCCCTCCCAGCCACTGCTCTTGGAGACCAGGAAATGAGGGGGAAAAATCCATAAATCATCCACCAAGAGAAGGACAGAAGAAGGAACCAGGCAGTAGGGAGAGCAAGGAACAGGAGCCAGCTGGGGAGGGTGTAGGGGCAGAGTGGGGGGACACTCGACTGTCTGCTAGGTGGAGGTGGCTGTCTGCAAGGGCAGTGTCCGGGCCAAAGGTCGGGTCAGCCACGCCTGTTCAAAAGGCAAAGGACAGCAAGGTCTCAAAATCTTATATGGAACCAGGCCCTGAAGAACAAGGATGAAACCCCGAGAGGTGTCTCTGATGTGACCACCTCTCTCCATTCTCCTGCCACCTCCTCCCTGGTCCTATGCTAACAGGGCCACACCCTGCCACAGCCCCACCACTCCCCACCAGTCCATTCACAACAAGCAGCCAGAGCCAGCTTGCAGGGATGAAAAGAGACTGTGCTATCCCTTTTGGAACACCTGCAGTGGTTCTCCAATGCACTTAGAAAAAATTCAGCAATGCCTGACCCCCACCGCTTCCCCTCTGATCTCATGCCACCATCTTTCTCAATCACTGACTTTGCTTTGCCTTACAAGTTCACCAGGTCCTTCCCACTTGAGACTTCACATGTGCCACTCACTGGCCCCGCCCCATCCTTCTCATCACAGACAGAGGCCATCCCTGACCTCTCTGAGGAGGACACCTGCCCTCATGCTTCCCTCTCCCAGCCCCATGCTCCCTCTCACTGTACTTATGTTGCTGGTTTATCTTCCATCTCTCTACCCCATGGTAAGCCCCATGGTCTGGTTCACTGGCCATTGAAAAGAATCCCCAGCCTGGTGCCTGGTGTAGCAGGTACACAGTAAACACTTGCTGGGTGAGTGAATGAATAAGCGAGTGAATGAGCAACCTCTCTAGCAAGTGAACATGTGGACATGGGAAATATCCCATTTGGGGCTGGAAGGCTGGAGTGAAATTTTTAAGGATCCTTTAGAAAAGCTCTCCACTGAAAACCATCATGTTGCTTTTTAATATTTGAAATAGCTCACACTTTGGGTGATAGCAATTTACATATTAGCTTCTTGTTAAGTGAGAATTTGTTTGCATAAATTATTTTAATAAATTAGACCATCAGTCCATAAATTTTTTCTATAAAGGTCCGGGTCACAGATATATTAGGTTTTATGGGCCACACTACGGCAATTACTCCACGCTGCCTCCGTAGAAACACAAAAACATCCAGGGATAATATGTGGGTGAATGGATGTGGCTGTGTTCCATTAAAACTTTATTTACAAAAGCAGGCAGCAGACTGGATTTGGCCCTAAAACCATAGTTGGCCAATCCCTGGATTAGATTAAAGCTTACCAAAACCACAAGAGAAGGACACACAGTAATGAAAAGGTTTTTTTTTTTTTTTGGCTTCAACAAATATGCACAGAGATACTAGAAAAATATCACAAAACATTAATATTGCTGTGCATGCTTTGGCCTAAGATAGAGTTTACAATTCTGAATTTATGTGAAATTGTTGTTTCATAGAATATAAAGCATTTCAGTTGTTATCATTCTGCATGTCTGCAATGTTTGTGCAAATGGGAAATTCTAAGGGCAATTTTCATTCTGGAGGTACTAGGGAACTACTGAAGGTTCAATGTTTCTTGAATGTGTGGGTGGGAAACAAAAATGGAGAGGACAGGATGTTTTTGGTGTTTTTCTTTTTAAACAAAAATAGACTTGGTCAATAATTGGATGAGAGGTATCCAACATGTCTGAGTGGTTTCAGACCCAGGAGACCAGGAGAAGGAGCTGGTGACAGGAATGGGCAAGATGGATTCAATTGATGAAAAAAACAAAGACATAGGAAAATCACAAAGACGTCTCCACTTTCTGGTCACTTAATTTCAATTATCCCCACTCCAATTATCCAAACTGAAACTTTGCATCATCCAGAAGATACAAACAGTCTGGAAGTTTTCTCCTGAAGAAAGCAAGCACTTTAGAATCCCATGTTTTCACAGGACTTAACACACAATTGAGAAAGGCTTTTTTTAAATAGGAGATTTCTGAAATTTCCAGTAGTGTCTAGAGCAAGAACTAAAACAACTGCTTCTGAGCGAACAGATTGCTCATCGGACCCCGAGGTTGGGGGAAATCCCACATGCCTAACGTCAAAAGATTGTGAGGCATACTGGGAGGTGCCCCAGGGGGTTCGTGGAGAAGAACATGTGTGGATGTTGTCCCGGCAGGGAGACGCTAACACCAGTGCTTCTAGGACTTCACCTCTGGTGTTGTTATAGCCCCATTTCAGATCAACTTATTCATGACCTGATCCCAAATCCTCACTTACAGAACCACCTGCTGAAAGGCCAGGTCTACAGTGTCTGCCTCCCTGAGCAGGTGAAATGCTCACTGAATTGACTTAAAGTTGGGGATATTGTTTTAATATCCCTTGGAGATAGGTGGGGTCTGGGGACTTTTTCTTGAATTAACGAACATTTATTATAAATGGAAATTTGTGCTGAGGCTTGAGTATGGGCAGCAAGCTGGAACTTCAGGGAAGAGATAAAGAGGGAACACAAAGCTAGTCGCAGCTGGACAATAGCTGGGAGATGGGTTTCTTCCTATTCGAACAGCCTCGTGAAAAAGGATCTGGCTAGGTTCCCACAGGCCAGGGGCAGGGGTGACCTCTGCCCACTTGGGAAGTTTCAAATGACCCCATGTTTTATTTTTAGCTGTTTTTGTACAGAACACAAAAAAACCTTTGGGTGCTGGGCTCGTCTCCAAAGTGAAGCAAGTCGTAAACAGGAACAAAAGTGCCAGATCCTCCCCTGAAAAGCCTACCTATCAATTCACGGACTCGGGGTTTCTCTAAACTTTCAGATGTGCCCCCACAGAACCTCATCATTCATAACAAGCTGGGAAACTGGGGACCAGGCTGTCACTCCTGGCCTGATACTTATTCACTATGTGACCTCAGGCAAGCCCTTCCACTCTCTGAGCCTCAGTTTCTTCATCCATAAAATAAGGGCAGAGGTGAACCAAACCATTTCTAAGGATTCTTACAGCTCCAGCAAACTGCATCTCATCCAGGATACTAATGCTGGCCTTGGGCACAGGACACTTGGAGGAGAAACCCAGTCTTCAGGAAAATACTTACTTGGCTCATCTGGTTTCAGCATTTCCCTTAAAAGCACCATTTAGAAAGAGCTGCAGCCAATAATCCTTGAGCACCTACTATGTGCTATCTCATTAAATACCTCTTCATAACCAGTCCATAAGAAAATCACCATAGTCCCCCCATCACAGATGACAGGTATGACAGTATATCCAGGACATGGACTGCATGGTCCCCAATGCTGGAAGTTAATCCCAGTCTTCTGCTTCCTACTGGAGGGTCCTTGAGCAAATTATTGATCCCTCCATGCCTCAGTTTCCTCATCTGTAAAATGGGGATAACGACAGCCCCCATCTCATGGGGCTGTTCAAAGCCTAAATGGAGTAGGCATGAGAAGCACAAAGGAAGCACTCATAAATATTAACCATTACTACTGATAATTATCATGCTGCCATCACTACCACTCCTACCAGAGATGAGAAAAATGAGGTTCAGGGAAGATGTGTGAAAAGACACCACTCAAAACAACACAATGTTCTACATCTTAATTGAGAGTCCAGGGGGAGGCAAGGAGGGAGTTGCCTGGGGTCAGTGTTGAAGCAGGGTCACTATGCAACGATGGCCAGGCTGCCCACCCTCCCTTAGCCCCAGGTACTCCACTGGTAAGGTAGAGGCAGCAGCCCGCCAGGCTGTGAGGATCTGTAGCTCTTGCAAGATGCCAGGGAGTGGAAAGCAGTGGATAAGTGTTCACTCCCTTGCCTTCCCCATAAGCCTCTTGTGAAATCTCTGAGATCCTAGCTGTCGGCCCTTCGTCGAACTCAGTTCTTTGCATTAGAATTCTCCAGCGCTCAGACTTAATTGCCCAGTCAGCAGCAAAGGGCCCCACTACCGGACTGAGTCTTCTCCTGCTGGCTAAGCGAAACCGCACTGCTGCAGCCCACAGTCTGGGGCCTGCAGCTCAAGGCCATATGAGGTCCTGGAACAGTCCAACCATATCTATACACAAGCCTCGTGCAGGCAACCTTTCCTGCACCCACGCACAGCCGCCATCCCGCCAAGCCCCACAGGCCTCTGTGTCAACTCCCAAGAGGTGGTAACCATAGCAGAATTAGTAATAATACCAACCATGATACCTCCTCCCTTCTCTTCACGGTTCATGAAGCACTTTCATATATTGTCTGGGTAGGGTAGAGGCTGTGTTTTATTCATCTTTAGAAACCTGCTGAATAATGCTAAGTATATAGTAAATACTCAGAAACAACGACTTGAATTATCTTTATAATGAGATTTTTAAAGATTGCCACTTAGTCAGCATTTACTATTAGTTACTCTCTCTGTTGAGCATGGGCCATACTCAACTCTCCTTGCATTTCATCCTCACAACCACCTCATGTGGTGGTAAGCTCACTTATCAATCACATCTTACAGAAGAGGAAACTGAGGCTCAGAGAAGTGGAGCGACATGCCCAAGGTCACGACTAGAGAGTGACAGACCTGGGGTTTGAATCCTTACTCTTATACCCTCCAGCTTTTTTCCTGGAAGAGGCAGCAAGGAAGACGATGGGAGACTGTGTGTGGAGTCTGAAGAAGTAGATCGATAATGACACAGTTTTATAGTTGGAAAAAGAAAAATCCTATTTTCTTCATGATACAAACTACAAAAAGCAAATATAAGCAAAATCACCTTGGCTGCAGGGACATGAGAATCTCTGCTCTACTTTCTGCAGTCCCTCTGCATCTGTGTGACTGTTTTAAGTGCACCCTCAGCTTCCAGATAGCCCGTAGCACGGAACACCTTGGCTTCCTTCCTGCAGATCCGCCCACCTCAAACATTCTAGCAGTTTCTTCTTCATCCTACCCACCACTCTGGGAGCTGAGGGGAACATCTTTTGGAAAAGGGCCCAGAATTGTTAAGTTCCTGTTTCCCTGGAGGTTTTATCTCCAGCAGCAGCCCCAGCCAAGTACTTAGAGTTTATGAGCAATGGCCTATGGGAAGGAGGCAGGCAAGGAGGGATGTGGTCAGTGCAACCCAGGCATAAGAGATGCTTCATTTCCCCCTTTTTTGTAAGAAAAAAATGAATAGCAAAATGAGGAAACCATTGGCATCGACACTCAGCCACAGGATTGGGGGCGATAGGGAATGGTGGGGACTGTGGCCAACCAGAGCTCCCTGGAAGGAGGTGGCAGCTGCTCAGTTCAAACACATGCCGCTGTGTGGGCAGGCAAGTCCAGGGTTGCCAAATCTTACTTTCCAAGGGATGCCAGAATCAGATTTTTTTTTTCCACATGAAATATCCTGATTTTTAAATGTTGTCAACGAATTCTTCCCCTCCCCGCCTTTTTAAAGTAAACACAGAAGTGAGTTGGATTTGGCTGCAAGTTTCTAACCTCTGTACTGATCCTTGCAGTGCACAGCATTTTCACTCCCCAAATGTCCCCATGGTCCCCTCTGCTTCCCAGCCCCTGTGCAGTAGGTGACACTGTGTCTCAGGTAGGTGACACCGTGTCTCAGGTTCTGGCCAACAGCCTGTGAGTGGAAGAGCCACGTGTAACTCCCAGACCATGGCAGTTAAAAGCTAGCCTCCTCCAGTTTCTCTTCCCTGGTGAGGCGGCAACCCGGGAGACTGCATGGTGCAGGTGACACAGCAAGGCTGCAAGATGAAGCAGTTTCTCTTTCCTCCAGACTCCAGGTGAGGGAGGAATACACCCCTGAGATCTTGGGGTCTGTCAGTGGAGGCAGCCAGCATCACCTGCCCTCATGCACACCTAGAACCCCTGTCTTCATTACCAAAGAATCCTTGTAGTAGGTCAGCATTTCCCAATTTTCAAAGCACTTTAACCCTCTTACCTTGTATAACTCTCAACTCAATAAGACAGACAGGGCAAGGCTTTATAATTTCATAGATGCGCAAACTGAGGCTCAGAAGGTAAAATTGAACTGTCCTAACGTGGGCGGCCAATAAGTGCTGAGGGTGGGTAGAGCTCACTCTGGTCCAGTGTTCCTCCCGCCTCCCAACTTAAGTGCTAGCCTCTGCAACATGAACTCCCCATTATTCTCTGGGTCATCTGTGAGCTCATGCCTTCCCCTGCCACGATTAGCTGCTTGAAGATTGACCTCTTACCTTTCCTGTAGACTTGGTCCCCTTCCAGATACAGAAGTAACAGATGGTCCAGGCTGCCAGGAGACACAAGGCCAGCTCCCAGCGAAGGTTCCCGATGTGCTCGATCCCATCGGAGATGGCCAAGACCCGGCGCCTGCAGAAGGTAGGGTGGAGAGTCACTGGGGCTGGGGCTGGGGCTGGGGCTGGCTCATCTTCAGCAAAGCTAGTGCTGCAGAGGAGCAGGGATTGGCCCATGTGCTCATTCACCCACGTCCACCATGGGCCAAATGTCTCCTCTGGGGAGGACATGGGGCCTCCGAGAGGAACAAGACGCTGCCCTCTGGACCTTGGATCATGGATTCACTCTCTGGGGAAAAAGACAGGCAAGTCTACAAATGTAGTACAAGAACAGCATGGAAAGGGCTCCGATGGAGGATGCATCCAGCCTACCTTGGGGTTCCCAGGAGATCATATTACCAGCCATAAATATCCTATATTCCTCCCTGAAGGGAGCCCCTACATCCTGCCCTGACAAACTTGAGGGGGGCCATAGGACTTGCTTTGACCATTGTTTGACCAACAATAAAACACGTGCCATTTCAGATAGAAGCTTCCAGAGACTGGGGGTATGGTTCTCCATCATCTCTTCTCCCTAACTCTGCTGTCATTACAGAAGCATGTGTCAAGAAGAGCCTTGAAAAACCTGAGTTCCTGAGTGACCATCTGCTACTGTGTCAGAGACATAGTCTGAGCAGGAAATAACTTTGTTGCTTGAAGCTGCTGAGCTCTTTGGGGACATTTGTTACTGCAGCATAACCCAACATATCCTGACTGCTACAGCGGGTCAGGGAGAGCTTCCTGAAAGAAGTGATATGTGAGCCAAATTGTGAAAGGTAAGTGGAATTTGGTCAGAAGAAGAAGGAAGTGGAGATGGTTTTAGGTGGAAGGAACGGCATGACCAGAAGTAGAGGATGGTGTGCTTTGGGAACAGCAAGCTGGGGTGCAGGGATCAGAAGGAAACAGCAGGAAAGGTAAGCAGAGGTGGTACCAGGGGGAGCCTTGACTATCATGCCAAAGTGTAGAGGCTTCCCAGAGGGCCCAGGCCACAGGACAGGGAAGACTCTGGGTGAGCTAAGCTAATGCCACCAGGCTCACTTCCCTCAGAACCCATCAATTCTTCAGAGTTGACGCAGGCCTGGCTCTCAGAGCCCATGCCTGGGGTTTGTGTTCCTTTAAAGTCAAACTCGCCACGCTCCATATTGTGCAGAACTATGGCACCAACACAAACCCCCTCTCCAAGCTTGCTCCACGAATCCCATTCCGGCTGCCAAACCAACCCCCACCAGACCAAGCCAGTCGCCTCGGCACTCTGGGAACGTCCTTTGAGAAAGGAGCTCCCATCCCACCAAGCATGAAAGCCACCCTCAGTGTCTGTCTCCCTGGGAATCCGCTCAGGGCCTGATTCTGCATTAATTACTCAATGACACCAATTAGCACTGGTCTACAGGCTCCCTCCAGCCCCAGCCCCGCCAGAGAAATCAGGCAGGCCCCCAAACAAAATCAGACTGTGTGCAGTCATAGATTTACTCAAAAGGAAATCAGCTTTCATACCCTTAGCCAGGAGAAGTGGGAACATCCACTGAAATACAATACACATTTACTGAGCACCTACTAAGTGCCAGGCACTATATCAGACCCTAGGATAAAAAAGATAAGCATCATATGGCCCTTGCTCTCTACTAGAATAAGGTGGACCAAAAAAAGGTCCCAGTTATTTATGAAGGAAAGGAGGCAGCCATTTAATTATAATAACAATTGTTATTTTATTTGCTTCTTATGTCTTAGCAGTCTCTGGCTTTAATTCATTTTAAAACTACAGGCCTTATTAAATGAGGCCTTTAAGAGAATCTACGAGTATAACAGAGTAGCATGTCCCCGAGCATGATCCCTGGGCATGATCCCTGATCCCAAAGGTTTGCCAGAAGTACAAACCTTTCTGCACCCCCACAGACCCACTGGGTCCCAACCTTTGCAAAGTGGCTCCCAGGGAGCTACACTTTGTGATTTCCCCTAGGAGTTCTCATACACAGTAAGGCTTGAGCACTACAGAAGAAGAGTTTTTGGTAATGAAGGTGTGATCTCCAAATGCCACCCGAATCATTTTTAAACTTTTTTTTTTTGGAGGGAGGAGGAGAGGGGTTTGAGGGAGGAAGTCATGGATCCCTTGAGAAGTTACCGAAGGGATGGACTTTCTCCCCAGGGAAACACACTGGCTCCCAAAATGCTGCAGGAATTTCAGGGTACCTACTGGCTCTCCTTTGCCCAGATTAAGAGCTGTGTGGGCTTACCCTGCCTTACACACGGCCACCCAAAGCATCCCCAATGCCCATCAGCTGGTGAACTACAAGGGACAACCCAGAGCTGGAAGGAATCAGGGCTGCTGCTGACAGAAACAGCCCAGGTGTACTCTGCACCAGCCCACTCGAGATGCTGAGCTTGTCACTGGAGGAACACACGAGGTCCCTACTGAGCCGGGGTGTATGCACGCGTATGCACATGCACACATGCATGTACACACACACACACACATACACACACACACACACACACACACACATACACGTACACACACATGTGCCTTCTTGTTGAAGTAGTTGTTTTCTGAACCTGGGACCTGAAAACTGGAACCCACATGGGGACAGAGGGAGAAAGCGGGGCAGGCCCGCCAGGCACAAGCTGGCTCAGATCCCCTCTCTTCCACAATGTGGATGCTGCAAACTTTTGAGTCATGCAGCCTGCTCCGGCACCCTCTCGCTTAATTGAACAATCTAATTCCCAGAATGGGAAGCAGATTACTAAAAGCTACGGAGGATGAATTGCTCTTTTGTTTTACCAGACACTGTTTGAAAACATCCTCAAACTATTTTCCTCAGGTTTTACCAACGCTGACTTTAACTAGGAATGGACCTTTGGTTTCTAAAGGAAAGGGGGCTCGGGGGCCAGGTTCTCAGCCTGTAGGGCAGTGGGGTTGTTTTGAAACCCACAAGGGCAGCCTTTGAGAGGATGGGGGCTGGGGCACTCAACTCCGGAGACTTGGAGAAGGCACAGCTCTTCCTGGGAAAAAGCTTTCTTAATGACCCTCCCCCATGAAATGCTGGGACAGAAGAAAGGTCTGAATAAGGAAGAGTTTGCTGCCAACACCCTGGCCAAAAAGGACCCAGAGACAGACCTCCCCCGACACTGTTAAGGGAGCAGGAAATGCTGAAGCCTAGATGGGTCTCTGCAGAGGGATCCGTTTACATGAGTAATATTTAGTGTGTACCTACTATGCGCCAGGCCCTACAGCAGATTCTTCACGAAGCACCCTTTTCAGGCCATAGTAGAGTAGTATATCTGGAGCTTTCCACCCAGAAGCTGCTCAAATCCCAGCCCTCTCCTTACCAGCTGCTCCACCTCGGGGAAGCGGCATCACCTCTCTGAGTCTCAGCTTCCTCATCTGTAAAATGGGAATAATGATACCTACCTTCAATGGCTTTTCAAGCATGAATGCATCTAACCCTCCCCCACAGTCCTTGAGATGAGCACAGTTATCATCACCATTTCAAAGACAGCGAACCTGAGGTGTAGAGAGGCGAAGTAACTTGCCCAAACTCACATCCTCAGCAAGAAACAGAGCTTGGATTTGAGCCCCGGGATCTTGGCTCCAGAGCCCACACTTTCAGCCTTGATTCCTCCATAACCCTAGCATCACCCACCACTTTCCTTTCTTAACAAATTAAAGCTACAGTAAATGCACACCCCAAAGCTGTCTTACATGTCTTTGTGTACTAGGAGAGAGGAGTATATGGAACATGGCATTCACACATTCAGTAATTTATTTAAACAATACTTACGAAAGCATCATCGGTGTGCCAGACACGGAGCTAAGCCTGGGGGTCTTTAAAGAGCCTGTGGTCTAGTGGAGAAAGCAGATAAGGAAACAGCAGCACATGGAGAGGGTGGGCACAGAGAAAGGTGGGGGAAGCTCCCAGGCACAGCAGGAGACCCTTGTGGGGATCAGTATCAGAGTGGGGGTTTGGGGGTCCTGAAGGTTAGGAGGAAAGTTAGCAAAGAAGAGGGGGCATATGCAGGAGAAAGGCCCCCAAGGGTAAAAGCCAGGAGGCTGGGAAGAACACCACAAGGCCAAAGAAGGGCACGGTGGGCTAGGTGAGTGCAGCTTGGGCTGGGTGAGAAGTAGGGTGAGGAGGCGGCCACATGGGGAGCAGGGGCTAGACTGTGAGCCTTGCTGAGGGGCCAGGGCTTCTTCCTGCGGGTGACAGAAGCCTAGGGAAGTGTTCAACAGTGGTGAGACCCCATCAGATGTGCGTTTTAGAACACTGTGGCTGTCATGGGAAGAATGAACGGTCAGGGTGGGGCAGAGGAGTTTGCCTCCATTTGAGCAAGCAATAGGGAAGGGAATAGTACTAGAGAGGAATGGGTGGCTGGAGAGCAGCAGAGGAACAAGGTGACTGCCTGGGGCAGCCAGCGGCAGGAAAGAGCCAGGGCTAGGCTGACACCAGGTTCACACCACGGATCCTTGGATGGGTAGGGTGGGTCTTTAGGCTGAGCAGGAGTGAAGTGGTGCTTGGAACAGAGGAAGAGATGATGGCCAATCATTCTTTTAGATAAGATGATGTGGAGCTGTTGGCAAGACACTCAGGTTGCTGCAATGCCCAGAGGCTACTGGGTCTCTGAATGCCACCCAGAAATGACATGCAGACAGGGAATTCATACCTGAGCCCTCAGCCTTCAGAGTATCGCGGGAGAGCAGAGAAGGGGGAAGATGGGGCCTACAACCAAGCCCCCAGAACCCCAACATCTTAAGGCAGCAAAGGGAAGGGAGTAGCCCTTGGAGAAGCAGGGAAGGAGTGGGCAGAAAGTCAGGGGAGCAATCCAAGGAGGGGGTATCCTCAAGGCAGAGGAAGGGGCATCTCCAGCAGGCAAGTAGCCGACCTGCAAAGGCTGCAGGCCAGCCTTGTGGGAGGGCAATACCTGCGGGACTTGGGACCAGGAGTGGGGAGGCCCGGAGAGCCACTGTTTGATCTTAGAGTAGACTGGGTCGGGGGCAGATGAGAGGTGAGACCCTGAGCCACGTGGGTCCTTCAGGAAGTTTAGCTCCGATGAGTTAGGGAGAGGTGGCAGCAGCTAAAGGGGCCACAGGGTACAAGGGTTGTTTGATCCACATTTGTTTTGCTTTCAGGTTGGTGTAACTGGGCTAATTCACCAGAAAGATATGGAAGAAGGGAGAAATTTCAGAAACAGGAGGGAACAGGGGATAAGAGAGGAGGAGAAGAAGTGAAGGCCCTTAAGATGGTGGAAGGCAGAAAATCCATAGATGGAGGTGTTAGGCCAGCCAGGCATGGAGATGTCCTTTCTACTCAACAAGAGGGAAGGAGTGGGGGAAGCTAAGAGGGTGGCTCAAAAGCAAACTACATCCTTCCTTATTAAGAGACTTGGAGGAAGGAGCGGAACTGGGAGGAGATGGCAGTGGTGAGTACTGTGCTCAGCACCACCTGACACCCTCCCCCATCTCGCTTCATTCAGTCTTCATGGCAACACCACTGCTGGGGCATGATTATATCCATTTCATGGATGAGGAAGCTCAGGGAGGTGAAGCAACTTGCCCAAATTGAGTCTTTTTTTTTCTTTTGAGACAGAGTCTCACTCTATAGCCCAGGCTAGAGTGCAGTGGTACAATCTTGGCTCGCTGCAACGTCCACCACCCGGGTTCAAGTGATTCTCCTGCCTCAGCCTCCTGAGTAGCTAGGACTACAGGTGCCTGCCACCATGCCTGCCTAATTTTTGTATTTTTAATAAAGACAGGATTTCACCATATTGGCCAGGCTTGTCTTGAACTCCTGACCTCAAGTGATCCTCCTATCCTGACTTCCCAAAGTACTGGGATGACAAGTGTGAGCCAACCATGCCCTGCCCCAGACTGAGAGTTGAAACCAAGTTCTTCTGATGCCAAGAACTTCTGGCTACACCAGAAAGTGAGCCCAAGGTTGAGAGGGTGTCTCTCACTCAGGCCTTCTCCTGTGCCTGATGGTCAAAGGATAGTGGCTGGAATCCCATGTCTGTTCCCTCTGGGCAGCTCACATACACACAGCTGCTGAGTCTGGAGAGAAGGAAACAGCCTCCCACCTGAAGCTTCTGGCTCCCAGCACAAGGGCTGGTTTGCACGGAGAGCAGAGCTGAAGCAGAACTCCCTCCAGCCTGGCACCCAGGAGGGCCACGTGGGAACAGCTCCCAGACCAGCCTGGGGTGGCCTCATCTTCATGTCGCGCACGGAGCCGGCAAACAGATCACCTTTCTTTAACCTGCCACCGACGAAAGTGCTGCCAGGGCCCTGGAGACCGCCCTAAAAGCTGGCGCTGAGGGGCTGAGCTATAAATAGCCCTGCTGGTCTCCCAAAGCAACAAACACACAAACCAAAAAAGGCCCATCACCAAAACAAATGTGCTTTCCTGGCCCCCGCCGGGGAGCTGGCCGCTGCCTTGGGGAGTCTGCTCTCACTTCTCCAGGAAGAAAGAAGTACAGTCCCCTGCACTCTCCACATTCACGGGGGACTCCGACAGAGTCCACAGCAGGGGCCCCTAAACCAAGCCAGGGACTCAGCCAGGCCTCCTCTGCAGGAATTTCAGGCCTCTGCATCACACACTCATTCAGTCCACGCTACAGTGATGAATAAGCAGGCTGTTCCACCTTAGGGAACTTACTGTCCAGGGGTATAAAGGTATCAACAAGGATAGTTACAGCTTGCATTTCGCACCTGCTCACCATGCCATGTGTAAAATCTGATCTGACCTTCTCTGCATCTTCTCAGGTGAGGACAGCTATTATTCCCACTCTACAGATAAGGAAAGTGTGGCTCAGGCAGGTGACATGCCCAGAAAGTGGGGACAGATCTTGAAGCCATATCGGTTCAATGTCAGAGGTAGAGCTCAGAATCACTACCCTGTCTTGGGAAAGATGGGGAATTGTGTGATTATGGGTGTCAGTGGAGCCAGGACCCTGGGGAGCCAGGGAGTACAATCAGGGACCAACATAGGCCTAAGGGGTCTGGAGCTACCTCTCCAATTCCCTCTGTCCCTGCAAAATCCTACTCTTTGTCCACACACCAGACTCCATCAGTCCCCAAACATCCTGCACTTCCTCACATTGCAGCATTCACTCCCATGATTCCCTCAGCTGGGAACATCCTTCCCAATTCTCCCCAGCTATCTATATTCTAACCATCCTTCAAGCACCAGCTCAAATAACACTAAGCCTCACAAGTGCTTCCTTGGTCCCCACCCCAACCCCAGGACCAGCCCCTTCTGCCATTCACGCTAAGCAAATGAGCACCTCACTGTGTACCAGGGACTTCTAGGCCAGAGCTCAGCAAGCTTTTTCTGTAAAGGGCAAGGCATACAGTCTCTGTCCGAACTATTCTCTATTCCTGCAGGGTGAAAGCAACCACAGGTCATTTGTAAATGAATGGGTGTGGCTTTCTTCCAATAAAACTTTATTTACAAAAACAGGCAGCAGCTGAGATTTGGCCAGTAGTTTGCTGACCCCTGTCCTAGGCTAATGCTTCCCAAAGAACACTAATCCTCCAATGTCCTGAGTTCCCAGGTCAGGCTGGGCTCTCATTTGAGAAACTACTGCACACTAGAGTTTCTTAGAGATGTTCATTGCTTAGCAGAATATTAAAGGCTCTGAGAAGTCCTGAAACAACATTTGCATAGCTTTATCTAACTCAGTGTTTCTCAAATTTATTGAGAAGTGTTCCTCATTGAAATGAAAATTAAAACCACAAGACATACCACTTCACACCTACTAGGATAGCTATAATCAAAAAGTCAGACAACAACAAATGTTGGTGAAGATGTGAAGAAATGGAACCCTGATATATTACTGGTGGGAATGCAAAATAGTTCAGCCACTTTGGAAAGCAGTTTGGCATTTTCTTAAAAAGTTAAACACAAAACCCAGCAATTTCACTCCTGGATATAAGCCCAAGAGAATAAACATATGTTCAAACAAAAATTTGTACACAAATGTTCATGGCAGCATTTTTCGTAATAGCCCAAGGTAGAAACAATCCAAATGTTCATCAACTGATGAATGGATACACAAAATATGGTCTATCCATGCAACAGTATTTCATATAGCTACAAAAAGGAATGAAGTACTGATTCATGCTACAACATAGATAAACCTTGAAAGTGTTATGCTACACGAAAGAAACCAATCACGAAAGACCACAAGTTGTATGGTTCCATTTATATGCAATGTCTGAACAAGGCAAATTCACAGAGATTTAAAAAAAAAAAAAATAGCTGAGTGTTGCTTGGAACTGGGAATGGAGATTAATGGTGAATGGGCAGAGAGCTCTTTTTCGGGGGATAGAAACATTTTAAACTTGTATTGTGGTGTGGGCTTCACACTTGGTAAATTTACTCAAAACTGTGCACTTAAGAGGAGTGCATTTTATGGCATGTAAACTACAATAAACTTTCTGAAAAGTTAAGAAGGAAGGGCTCCCCTCTCCCATCCCTGTTTCTGCTTTTCCAAAGCAATACTTCCTAACATCCTGGAGAACACACACTTGGGAAGGCGTGTCAGGCGCTTTCGTGTGTTATCTTGCACACCCATTGTTCAGAGGAAACTCAGGCTCCACAGAAATAGCTACCTTGTCCAAGATCACAAAACCGGTAGGTAGCAGAGCCTGGTCTTGAACCTGTCCCTTGATCCCAAGTTTAATGCGTGTGCTGCCCCTCTGTGGCTGGAGGGTGAGACTGAGAGCAGCAGGAGGGAGTGCAGGGAGGAGAGTGAATCTAGAAGTGGGGACTTTCCAGAGGAGCAGGAACCCAGGGAAATGCCTCAAAACTTAGGCCTCACAGGGAGAAGTGAGCAGAGGTCCTGAAGGTCAGGAGGCAGAGTGCATAAGGGGAAGGTGAGAGACGGAGGAGCTGCTGCAGCTGTGAGGAATCCACCACAGGGTATAACGCAGCCATTCTCACTTGCAGAACGTGGATCCCACGTGGCAGGAAGGGCCTCCCCCACCCCATGGCTGGGGTCCGGGTCCTCAGATTCCTGCCCCTTATTCCTCCTCCCAGGACTCAAGCAGCTCAAAAATGCTGTCCAGGTCACGGCTGCCCCACAGGTTCCCCACACGTGCCCAAGGGGAAGCAAATCTGCATTCAGGAGCATCCAGAAGCTCAAAGCTGGCCCACCTGTGCCCTGGCCCCTCCGAAGTGGTCTGCATTAAGGATTGCAAGAAGCCACTGTGTGCCCTGGATGAGTGGTGGCCAGGATAGGCATGAGAGCATCAGCAGCAGCCCTGCACAAGGAGGTCAGAGCAGGGAGTGGATGTCTGGTCCCAGTCTGGGCGCATCCCACTGGGAGACCACAGGTGGTCACCTGTTTTTGGAATGTCACTTCATCCACCTCAGCTCTAAAATGAAAGTGAGGATGGGAGGTCTGTGGAAGGGGACTGGATTGTGAGGAGTTACCGCTGACCGGCAATGTCACACTGTCCACAGCTCACTTCACGCCAACTGCACTTTTAAGTGCTATCTATTTACACCCGTTCTACAGAGAAGGAATCTTGAGCTTTGGCATTACCTGCTCAGGGTCCCAATTCCTAAATGAAAAGGACACGTTGCCCCAGCTCTGGTGCTTCTCCCCCATCCTGCATGTCTTCCATCTGCCCCTTAGTGAGAAGAGTGCAAAGCACAAGCAAGGGATGTGTGTGTTTGGGTGTGCATGTGTGACCCTGGAGAGTTTTATATACTTCCTCATTGTTTTATTAAAAACAACCTAGTCAAGTTATTCTGCTCCTGACCCTGAATTAAATCATTCACTCATCAGTGCCTTGTGCCACTGGCTGGAGGGCCACATATCACACACTAGAGGCCAGCATCAGTTGACAAATTCCTCATGAGTTTCTTCCTTCGTCCCTTCCTCCCTTTTCCTATCAAATATATTCCCCATCTGCTGAAAAACAAAGAACAAAAAAACAAACAACAAAAAAAACTTCTTTCCAGAGCCTGAATCCATGGGGCTGCAGAGAGGCAGCATACAGCAGTCCAACTCTGCACCTGGGATAAAGCAGGCAGCTGACCATATTTCACACACAGGAAGAAGCCTGGAACGGCGGAGAGATGCAGGTGGCTGGGTTTCAGACCAGCTTGGGTTCTGGCTCACCATGAGAGGCATTTTGGTCAGGTCCCTTAGTATCTCACGTCCTCAGAATCCCCCGTGTGAGATGAGAACTCAGATACTGATACCACATCATTTATAACCTGGGTGGATGGGTTAAATGAGGTCATGTGCTTAGAGGGCCCTGTGCAGGGCCAGGGTATACAGTAGGTGCTTAGTAACCAAATGTGACTTCCTTTTCTCTACTGCACCCATTAGGATGTAGAAAGAACCTCATACAAAACTCTTGCAGTTTAGTAAGTTGCTGCTTCCTGTTCTATACTGTAAGACATCTAGTGTGAAAAATACAAATACCCATCTGGCTAAATTTACACACAAATATGTTTACTGTAATGATCAAGAACTAATAATAACAGGCGACCACAGCTATTCAGTATTTATTAAGCCCAATTACTACTAGTAGTGCTATAACAACAATTATTCCCATTTTGCAGACAAAGACAGTGAATTGCAGAGAGATTTAAGCAACAAGTGGAAGCAGCAGGATTCAAATTCTTGCTTTCTGGCGCCAAAGCCCAAGTCTCTAGGTCCCCACACCACACCACAGCACGGCACAGCACTTTTAAATAGCGTTTCAACAACTGTGCATACAAGCAGAACCTTGATCCTTGGCTGAAGGGCTTTCAGTATAGTATTCGGATGGTGTCATCACTAGAAGCATTAATTGGTCCTTCTGGGGAGGTGTTCTGGGCAAGAGGCCATCCCTGGCATTGATGGTTTAAGGCAAACAGACCTTGGGTTCTCCCTCAGGCCTCCACCCCTTACGCTTAATTGGCAGTGGGCCAGGCTTGGTGCCTCATGCCTGTAATCCCAGCACTTTGGGAGGCCAAGGTGGGTGGATTATCTGACGTCAGGAGTTTGAGACCAGCCTGGCCAACATGGTGAAACCCCAACTCTACTAAAAATACAAACATAGCTAGGTGTGGTGGCGAGTGCCTGTAACCCCAGCTACGTGGGAGGTTGAGGTGGGAGAATTGGTTGAACCCAGGAGGTGGAGGTTGCAGTGAGCTGAGATCGCACCATTGCACTCCAGGCTGGGCAACAAGAGCGAAACTCTGTCTCAAGAAAAAAAAAAAAAAAAAAAAAAAAAAAAAAACCTTAATTGGCAGTGGAGAAGTGCTTCTTGGTGCCTGGCAGATAGGGGTCCTGGCTCTTGCTTCAGGGATGGCCACCAGGGTGGGTCTGGCTGGGGACAAGGGAGTGAAATTGCAGACTTGGCATGCCCCTCCCTACTTCAGCAGCTTGGAAACCCAAATCCTGTTGTATGCTGTATTTTCTTCTTTTACTTAAACCTACTTCCTACATTTTCTACAAAAAAGGACACAGATCACTTTTGCACTAAAGAAATCAAATGTCCACTGGAAAACCTGTTTCTATGAAAGGGAACCGACGGAAGAGGAGAATTAAATTTCTGAACCTGGGAACTTGTATGCTTTGACAGACAGGGCAAAAAGGAGAGTAAGACGAGTGGTACCACGAGTACAGGGAAATATGGGCAGGAGGAGACTCAACTGTGAACAGAGTTCTCTCTTAGGGAAAAGGGCTAGGGGAGACACATTTATAGGTTATATTTAATCTGACATACAAACGTATCCCATTTATATGTCTATTGTGTTTTCACTGCTTACAACAATAATCACTTTTTTCTTTTTGAGACGGAGTCTCGCTCTGTCGCCCAGGCTGGAGTGCAGTGGTGCGATCTCAGCTCACTGCAAGCTCCGCCTCCCGGGTTCACACCATTCTCCTGCCTCAGCCTCCTGAGTGGCTGGGACTACAGGCGCCCACTACCACCATGCCCGGCTAATATTTTGTATTTTTAGTAGAGACGGGGTTTCACCATGTTAGCCAGGATGGTCTCGATCTCCTGACCTCGTGATCTGCCCGCCTCGGCCTCCCAAAGTGCTGGGATTACAGGTGTCAGCCACTGCGCCCAGCCAATAATCACCATTTTAACATCAGTTAAATATTCAACAATTAGAATAAGAAGGTCACAACACCCTGTTAGGGCAACAAAGTGTTGATCTGGCTTTGCTTTGGTGAATTGGTGAATCTCCTGAGAGTACTGCATGTGGCCCAAGCCCCCACTCAGCACAAGTCTGGTATGTGTCCTCAATGGGACCTTTTCCTGCTCCCCCAAACCCTAACCAAGGATCCCCAGCGCCTCCCTGGTGGGAAGGAGTAACAACGGCCCTCTCCTTGAGAGAAGAGATCCTCTGTGGGGCAGCTGGTTGGTGGGTTTGGGGCACCAGGGCTGCTTGGGGCCACTAGGAGCCAAGAAGCTGGTTTTGGGTTCTGGGAAATCCCTCAGCGTTTCCAAAATTATGTTTAGTTAATGGTAAAATTGAATTTTTTTTCTTCTGCCTGCATTACAGGCATTAGTTCATTTAAAAAATTAAATTTAATTTTTTAAATGAACTAATATCAAGACAAATGGTAACTAAACAAATAAATACATAAAGATTAACAAGGTGGAAGCTTCTACTAGCTTCTTCTCAACGTCTGCCTACAAACTCCCCTTTGTGTTACAATCTTCCATTCACTGGAAGGAAACAGTAAATGATGAAGCATTCAGAAAGCAAGCTTCATTTTACCTTTCAGGGCTAGATATCTCTGTGGGCCTGTAGGCACATATAGGAGAAAGAAAGAACTACTAGTTTCTTCACAATGTCTGCCTACAAACTACTGTAAATGGGATTTGTTACACAAACAGGAGGGTTCGTTATGATAAATAACAGCTTATTCACTAACCCTGTGGCTCCCATTTTTTAAATTATGAAATCATGTTCCTAGTTTTGTTTCTAATTTAAATAATACAAAAAAGTACAAAGCAAAAAGTAAGCCTCTCTCTATAACCTCACTTGCCCCCGAGTCCCACTCCCGGGTAATCTGTTAATAGTTTCTTATGTATACTTCCAGACATGGTTTATGGTTATAAAGGCATATACAACACATGTATTACATACGATATCATACACAACATTCTACAACTCACCTTTTTCACTTACTGTTAGCTTCTCTGTGTCAACACATTTTCTGCCTAATTCTTTTTTAGCAGTTGTATAATTTTATCTAATTGGTATCATATTTAAGAACATTTTACATGTCCTTTTTAACTATCATATACAGTGCTGCTGAGGACATGCTCAGGTTCTATGTAACTAGCGAGGTCATATCGCGAATAAACTTTCAGAAGTAGGATTTGGGGACAAAACTTATGTGCAGCCCCAGTGCTGCAGGTTATTGCTAAATTGGCTTCTGTTGCTGTTGTTTAGAAAAAAAAATGGGGCCTTGAGAGTTCAGGCAGATTAAGAGCTGCCCATCTGCCTGCATCAGAACAAGTTCGCTGAGGACGCATGAGGTTAGAAGACCTCACAGCAAGTGGGAGGCTATGGAGGAATTAATACATCAGAGAGACCGTTCTCTTACTCCCTTCAGTGTATTCTATGGACAAGCATGGCAAGACTGCTTCTACCCTGTCTTTCCCAACAGTGCAGGGCACCACCACCCAGCTTCCACCTCCGCAGGAAGGAGTCTTAGGTTCCTGCACCTGGACCACATCCATGGCCTCCACCCGCAGCCTGGGGAGGCTGCCTTATCCTCAGGCCTGATTACACAACTCTAAGAATAGAACATTTGCAGGCATCCCACAGAATCACTGCAAACCCTTTAGAAGTGTACAGAGGCCCTTCATGCTCTTCTCCAGGCTCTTTGACTGCCTTGCCATTCCCCAAAGAGCCTCCCACTATGGGGTCACCACCCCCGCTGCTCCCTCGGTCCTGTAGCTCCTGGGACCTCCACACAGCTTGCTCCCTCACTTCTCTCAGTTCCCTGACTGACATGCCACCTCCTCAGAGAAGCCTTCGCTGACCCTCGGACACTTTCTGCCCTCTAACCCTGCTGACTTTTTCTTCAGGAAACTGAACTCAGCTTAATCCAATATTTTCTGCTTATTTGGTTATTGGTGCTCTCAGATCCGTAAGGATGAGTTTTTGTTTTGTTCATGTTGCATTCCAGAACCTGCAATGAGACCTGACATATAGTAGGTGCTCAATAAACACCTGTAAGTGCATAGATGCTCTGGCCCCTGCCTGCTGTTCAGTAAAGTCTACCCTTAGCCCCTAGGATCTAAATGCAGTAGCATTGTGGGTAAAATCCATAAGCTGCAACACACAACTTCAGATCTCTGCGCTCTTGCTTTTTTTATTCTCTCCACCTGGTATGTCACTTACTCACTCCATAGCCAACCACATGAACTTCTATTCATCCTGCAAAACCCAGCTAAAGTATCACCAACTCCATGTAGCCTTCCCCAAAGTCCAGGTATCCAGGTTTCGCCAGCCTCGCTCTGCAAGCCTTCTACAGATATATCTGTTACCTCGTAATTCAAAAACTCTTTTTTTTTTTTTCCTACTTCCCAGCTTCCCCTGCCAGGCTATGCGCTTCTTCAGGGAGAGCCAGTGTCCTCCTCATCTTTCTGGCTACTTATAAGATGTCCAGCACCCAGTATTTACTTAAAAAATGTCAAAAGAACAATTAAGTGAAGAAAAAATGCACTGAGAAAGCTCACCATGCCTACTGTGAGGGGAAAACAAGGCCTTGCTTGATGAGCCTTCTCTAAAGAATCTTAAAAAGAATCCACACAGACTTGTAGAGATCTGGATAAAGTCTCCTGTGTAAAAACAGCTACCATTTATTAGCACTTACCACATGCTAGGAGTTTTGTAAGCATCATCTCATTCCATGCTCTTGACAGCGGGGTGGGTACGTTTACCATATGTCATCCCGTTTTCAGAGGAGCAGACAGAGGCTCTACAGGTTAATCAGGGTCACACACCTGACAGGTGGAAGGGGCAGCTGCTTAAACTGGGCTCTAGAACTTGCCACTAAAATCTGCACTTTAGCTATGGGGTGATGTGTTGGGGGTATGGTGGGGCCAGGTAATCCAAACTAGCAGAACAGGATGTTGCCACACAGCATGCAGTGCTGACCTAGGAAAGGGTCCGAAGGGCACTTCTGATGCTGAATCAGGAGGCAGGAAGGCTATTGTAGGCAAACAGACCAACTGTGCACAGGTCTTGGCAGCTTGGGCCCAACCATGACTCTGTACCTGTAGAGATGGGGCTGGAAGGGACCCTGTGCCTCCAGTAGCCAGAACTAACACAGGTACCCCACTTATGACCCATCAAAGTTCTCAGAATGTGTTAGCCCGGAGAGGTTGGTAAGGCAAGGAACAGAGTTAACCCCATTTCATATATGGGAGAACCAATTGCAAAAATCTATTTACATATTAAAACCTTTCCAAAGAGCTTAAGATGGGCTGGGCTTCCTACAGGAGAAGTCTCATTCATTCAATCTTCATCTCAGCCTTGCAGGTGGGTGTTCAGGTAGGTGTTATCATCATTTCCAATTTACAGATGTGGACACTGAGATCCAAGGGGGTAAGAAACATTCATTCATTCACTCTTCCATTCATTCATTTCAACAAATATTTATTGAGCACCTAGAATGTGCTGGCAAGACAATAATGAACAAAACAGATATCGTCCTTGCCAGCATGGAACTTAAATTCTGATGGAGAAAGACAGAATAATCAAATAAATATACAAGGATTTCAGATAATATAAGAACTATTAAGAAAGAGTGATGGGGCATTAAGAAAGAGTGATGGGGTTGAGAGGGACTGGGGTGCAGATTCCATGGGCATGGTCAAGGAGGGCTCCCCATGTGACACTGACATTTGAATTAAGATTCAATGGTAAGAAGGAGCCAGACACACAGGATCTGGTGAGAAATCTTCTAGCAAAAGGAAAAGCAAAAGCCAAGAGACTGACCCTGGGACAAGGCCCGTATATCCGAATATACAGAAAGAAGGACAGAAAGAAGGCCAGTGTGGAGGAGAGTAATGTGCAGAGGGGAAGACAGGCCTGGGAAAGAGGCAGGGAGTCACCCCAGTCCCACAGAAAGAACCAACCTTCACTCTAGTTCCTCTGATCCCAAATCTCATGTCCAAAGAAAATCAATTAAAATATCCACGTGACTCAAAAATAAACACTAAAAACAAAACTCCTCCAGTGAAGATAAACCAGAAAAATAAGGCCTCATCCTTCTGAATAAATAGAACTGAATACCCTTAGAGCTTAATTTGGGCCCAGCACACAATATGTGCTCAACATGTGCTTGCTGAATGGACGCTGCGCAACAACAATTTTGGTTGTATACATAGCAAGAACGGAGTTGCTCCCCCAACCCTGGACTAACAGGACTTGGAGGCTTGAGAAAGGGAAGTGAAGATGAATCAATGTCCATCTGATGCCACAATATTGGTTATGCACTAAATAGCATTCAATCCCACCAGAGGGTACAGGCTCAAAATTTAGAACTGCAGACACATTTAGATAAATGCACGGATGCCAGATGCATAATGGGTTACTAAGGGAAACGAGGGTGGCCTAATTTTGAAGCCTGACATTAGGAAGACAAGCAGCCCTGGCCCTGTAGGACCCCCCATAAGAGTCAGAATCCAGGACTGATCTAGGGCCCGAGCTTCTCTCATGGGCTAAGCCAGCAAATTTAATTACATCTGAAAAGGGAACTGACACTTCAAGATGGGGGTGGGCAGGCCAGGTGCCCATGGCCAAGGCAAAGCCATGGCCAGATGCAGGCAGAGAAGTAGTGCCCTATAAATGATTTTAAGGTTATCTGTGGGCTTGTCTCACCTCTGCTTCCAGAGACTAGAACCTCATCTTCCATCTTTGCTTCCCCTAAATAAGACACCGTGTCTTTCTTATGTGTACCAGGAGCTCAGATGTTTGTCAAATGAATGAACTATAATAACAGACAGCCTAGGCAGTCTACTTTGAGCAATGTGGCCTTCACTGAACTCCCTGGAGTTGGAGGCAGTATGAAAAGGACAACAGGATCCCATGAAACCAGACACACAAGGAAACAACAAAGAGAGATGAAGAAATGCTTTTGAGGAAGCTTGATCCAATACTTGAAGAGTGCTGTCACACAGAAAAGCAATTAGGTATGCTATATCAAAGCCCCAGAAATCAACTTTTGGCTGAATTTAAGGAAGAACTTATTCCTAGCAAAATGTTTCCCAGACTGCATTTAGCGGAATGCGAGCATTCAGGGAGTGGAGTACACTGGGGCAGGGTCAGAGAGAGGGAAGGGATTCTAATTTAGTCCATAGGAAAATAAGTTTGGGAATTTGGGTTCAGCAAAGGTAAATGGATATTCTCACTGAAGGACACAGCTTTCATCCCTTCTCAAACTTAGATGGCTCAAAAGCTTTTCATAGGATGATATGAACATCTCACACAATCTCTATATTCCAATCTCAGCTCAGGGGTAAAGAAGAATTAGAGGTGTCTGACAAAAGCATAATTGTATGAAGGGGTGTGTGTCCCACTAGTATTTGAGTACTTTTAGGATACAGGATTCAACACTGTATGGATGATACAGACAGAGATGCAATCTGAATAGAAAACTAGAACCATGGGTTCATTTTCTCATGAAATTTCATCTTGAGTAACCAAGTAGCTGGCAGGATGGTCCATACTGATGAGCATGCAGTCAAACTGCCCTTGCCTGCCCTTGGTGTCCAAATAAATGGATAATATGGATATTGCAAAGGGGTCCTGGAATTAATCAATGCTGTTGGGTGAGAGGCTTAATGACAGCATGTGTTCTTGCCAGAGCCCACTTTGACTCTTCTCATATAGTATTTTCTAGGACATATTGCCTGCCTGTCTGCCTTCCTCATCCGTCCATCTAGTCTATAAATATTCACAGAGGGCCTTCCATAGCCTGGCAATGATGAGTAAAACCAGACAAGGTGCCGCTTCATGATTGCCTATTGGGGAATACAGGCTACGAACAAATATTATACAAATAATGATTTAATTAAGGTTTTCCATATATGTTACAAAGGAAATGAATGGTGCAAAAACAACAGTAACTAACACAGAGACCTTGTCCAGTCTGGAGTTTCAGGGTGAATTCTCTAAAGGAGCACAGAAACTGTTCTACAGAACCCCAAATGTGCAGGTCCAATACAAGTCTCTGACATCCTTCCAGGAAACCTCAGCCCAATGAGACTGGGAAAGACCACAAAGGCCCACCCAGCACAGAAGTCTCCTTTGAAGTACAAATCTAATGGATTTGAGACTATGATTCAGTAGGCCTGGGGTAGGTAACCAGGTGATTAAAATACTGCTACTCTGTAGACCACATTTAAGTAGCACTACTCTATAAAGCACTTTAAAAGATGTAAACAAATGGAGAACTAGCTATACCATGTCCATAGACAGAGAGGTTGGATCATAAAGATGTCAAATTTTCTCAAATTAACCCATGAGTTCAATAGACTTTTAATCAAAACTCTCACAGAGTTTTTTTTTTAATTGCTGTTCTTGTTTAATTCAACAAACTGATTCTGACATTCATTTAGAAGACTAAAACAATTTTGGAAAAGAACAAGTGAGAGACTTGCCCTACAGGCTCAAGGCTTACAAAAAAACTATAGGTGTGGTATGGGCACAGAGACAAAGAGACCAATGGAACAGAACAGAGAGCCCAAACACAGACTTGTGCTTAAAGGAAATTATGTGTAGAAGATGGCACTACAAATCAGAAAAGAATGAATGATCAGTAACTCCTGCTGGGAAAATAGGTTATTTATACATTAAAACCTGGATTTCTACCTAAAACAACATTAAAAACATAAAATTCCAGATGGATTATACTCCTAAATGTGAAAAACAAAAAACAAAAAACTGTAAAACTCTTAGAAGAAACTATGGAAAATTTTTTCAACTTTGGGGTAGGGAAATATATCTTAAATAAGACACCAACTGTGCAAACCCAGAAGAAAAGTTGACAAATTCGACTTCAGTAAAATGGAAACTTCGGTATACCGTAAATAACAAAGAAAAGCCACACACTGGGAAAAGATAATATCTAGAATGTATCAACAATTTCTATCTGTAAGAAAAGACAAACAATCCAAATAGAAAATCATATAAACCTGAAGTTCACAGGTACAGAAATCAAATAGCAAAAAACAGACAACAAAACAAAACATGAAAGGGTGCTTAACCTCACAAGTAATCACAGAAATGTGAATTAAGATATCATTTAATGCCCATTACACTGGCAAAACAAAAACTGAACAGACCAAGTGCTGTCCAAAATGTGAAGCTATAGAAATTCTCACAAACTCTTGTTTGGAGTGTATTAGATTAATTTTTTTTTTTTTTTTTTTTTTGAGACAGAGTCTTGCTCTGTCGCCCAGGCTAGAGTGCAGTGGCGTGATCTCAGCTCACTGCAACCTTCGCCTTCCATATTCAAGCGATTCTCCTGCCTCAACCTCCTGAGTAGATGGGATTACAGGCATGAACCACCACACCCAGCTAATTTTTGTATTTTTAGCAAAGACAGGGTTTCACCATGTTGGCCAGGCTGGCCTCAAACTCCTGACCTCAGGTGATCCGCCCACCTAGGCCTTCCAAAGTGCTGGGATTACAGATGTGAGCCTCCATGCCTGGCCTAGATTAATTTCTTTCTAAAGCAATTTTACATTATATGATAAAACTGACAACGCATGTATGCCACAACCCAGCAATTCCACTCAAGGAAGAACAGACTAGACATTTTTACTCAGTGTACTTAATAATAGTGAGAAATGGGCAATAGTCTAAATGCCCATCAGAGGACCTGGATAAATACAATATAGGCCATTCATACAATGAAATACTCTGGTAGAAAAATGAAAGAACCAAGCTACATGTGCCAATATGGATACATCTAAGAACCAATATTGAGAAAAGAAATAAAGTTGTTATAGAAAATGTAAGTAATAGATACTAGTAACATAAAATTTGAAAAATATGCAAGAAATACCTAGGTGCTATTTGGGAGATATATACGCCAGTATAAAGATGTACATGAGAGTGGTAAATCTAAATTCAGCATAATGACCTCTAGAGAGGGCAGGAGACGAATGGTATCTGGGAAAAGAATAAAAATCACTCATAAATCACTGCCCCACCACACACACATACACTACTATTAATCATCATCAGAGTAATGGAGGCTTCTTCAATGAAGCCAGGACTTTTTAGATTGCAAAGCTTCAGAAAGCATTTAGTCCAGCCTTTGACCCATACAGGAAACTTCTCTCCAATACCTGGGGCAAGGGATCCTTCTACCTTTATAACAAACTTGCAAGTCAGGGCCACTGCGTATGGTTATACAGGTCGGGCACCACACAATTCTGGAACGTATATTTCATAATGTAAATTATGACCCCTTGGGTTGTTCAGTGTGCAGTGTACACAACCACACTCGGCAGACCTGTGAGGGTCACAGATCCTTTGGAACTCTGATAAAACTAGGCCAATTTCTGGGAAAATGCCCATCCACACAAGTACTACTTACAATTTCAGTGGATTCAGACACACCCCCAACAATGACTGGCAACCCTATACTGGTCAACTTCCAGGGACTGGTGCTCACAATCTTCTGAAGTACTTCCAGACAATGCAATGCTGTGAGACCAAGCTCTTCCCTATGCACATTTAAAACCTGCTTCTTTATAATCTCTATCCATTAAAGTTGATCTCCTTCCTTTCCATATGACAATTCAGCTACTGAAAGAAAGCTAATCCATCCCCCCTAGAGATTTACGCTTTCCAGGCTAAATACACTCTTGACTTAGCTTATTGCAAACAGGCTGCATCTCTTCTTTTGCTCAAAATGAATTTTTAAACTGTCTATCCTTTCACTAAGCACTTCCTGCCCTAATAAGCAACTATGCACGCTGACATGTTATCAAAGAACAAGAAAACAATTCTCTCAGCTGCCCCTTTGGGAAACCTCTGAAGATATGCACTCTTGCTTCCGAAGCCGTCGAATGCTCACAGAAGCCAGGAAGTGCCAGGCTGGAATGAAGGATCACGCTTTTTCCAGGAATACGGGCAAGACCAAGTGAGCAGAACCAGGACAGAGCCCCCACAGGCCAAAGGAGACAAGTTCTTCTCCACTTACTCCCAAAACTCCATGACGGGGGAGGTGGCATTCTGCAGAGACACATGGCTGTAGTTGCTCACATTCAGTTTCTGGAACTCCACACAATTCTCTACAGTGGAAACAGACAAGAAATAGAAGAAAATTAACCTCCATGAAAGTTGAATCCTGAAAAACATTCAGGATGTGCAACTAGGCATTTTCATGTAGCCGCTCCAAGTAAACATGCGTCAAAGGGCATTGGGGAAAATCAGTATTTTACAAACAGTTAAGAGGTTTGGACTGATTAGAACAGGAGGAAAAGTTTATGGGGAAGGGGACCTTCTCTTTCCCATTCCCAACCAACACTCCCTATCAAACCGTCTCCTCTACCCTTGTTCCCAAATCTTCTTTTCTTTTTTCCACTTCCCTGTCTGAGGCCCATCAGTAGCATTTAGTTGTCTGGCTGAAGGGCTCTAGTGGAATAGAAGGACTAAAGGAATGGATCATCCATGGTGATCTTGGGGCAGTAATGCAGCTGAGACTGTTTTACTTTATGTGAAAAGGGGCTAATGCCACAGCTGTCTCATCAAAATGTGATGATTGGAGGAAATGGTGTGAGCCAACATATATCAAGAATCCCTGGTTTCTTCATCATTCCCTCACTCGATCCAGTCAATCAGAAAGGATTTACTGAATGCCTCTTCTCATTTCATGAAATTTGATGTCCCAGGGAGATTTAATCTCAAGTAAAAGCAACCTAGTATTCATCCTTCAAGGCCCAGTGCCCCTGGGCCTTAACCCCTCCCTCCAGGAGGGCTTCCCCAACCTCCCTCCCCTGAAATCTAAGAAAGCAAGAATTCAAAGGCCCTCCAAGGAATCACCTGCTCCAACTCCCTTTATTTTGAGGAAGAAGAATCTAAGGTTCAGAAATAGTCAAGGGACCCCCACCTATACCCTTTTCCTCCTATATAAAGTCACTGACCAGTTGTGGATAGAACTGAAATAAACTCCAGCCAGGGCTCCATCTACTTTGCCATGGGTATTGCCCAGAAAAGTCCACCACCATGGGACCCATGTCCCTCTGTTTAGAGACACCTGGGGCACCAGACCATGAGCTCCCCGAGGGCAAGGCCTCCTGTATCCATTCACCTCAGAGGCCCCTGCACCCTGCACCATGGCCAGCACGGAGCAGGTGCCCGGTTGGCTTCACTCTTGCATGTCTTCCATCTCACATACGTATGAATGCTCCAAATCACATCTGTAATCTCTGCAGGCAGGAATCACCTCCTATATGTGATGGTTCACACATTGCAAGTGTTCACACACCTTTAGAGAAAGGGGATTGCAAACCATTTGAAGAAAGAGGTTTGCAGTCCACTGGGGAAAATCCAGATTGTCTGCCTGCTTGTTGATCCTCTTGGCAAGCGCTACCTATGTTCTGAAAGGAGGTGGTCTGTGGGTCCTCAGTCAGGCTTGAGAGGAGCCTGGAAACCTGAAATTATAAGCAAGATTTCTGAATGTGTCCTGTGCCTTTTTCTGGAGAGAGGAGACCTTGACTTTTATCAGATTCCCTAAAATAGGATTTCTCAATTCTTTTTTTCTTCCTAGATTAAAAAAAAAATTTCTTGGACACCCAAGTTGACCAATTATTTTTATTAAAATATTTAACCACGTACAAATAAACAATGAGTTATAAAGTCTTTGTGATTGTAGTATTCATACAATTATAAAAGCCAAATTAAATGTATAAATTAAATACCAAGCAAACTACAGAACCAACACAATTTAAAGTGATAACAGAAAATAGATGCATAGGATAATGCCATTTGGTAAAATTATATTGCTTTCCCAACAGAAAAATGAAACTGACACATAAGAAGCAGAATCTGTTGAGTTCAGGTGGTTTATTCCTCCGTGAACTATTTGAGATTTGATTACACCATTTTCCTCTGGTTACACTTCTGCAAAACCTTCATTCCCATGGTGTGTTGCATTCTCAACTGGACTTCACTTAGTAATAATGCTCTATTTATGAATTAAATCTTTCTGGTCTTTTTCCCTTGGCCACCATCATTCTATTTGACACGAATGCATCTTAAATTATAAACATGCATAAAGTAAGCCACTGGAACCTCCTGACTGTCCTCAGTTATAAGGTGTTTGCTCAGACCATCCAGAACATGTGCATATTTTTAGAGTATCCTCAAAATAAGTACACACAATTAAATTATCCTAGAGGACTCACAGGCCTCCAAGAAAATGTCCTTGAATTATAGTTTGATAAACATTTCTATGAGTTCCCTGGCCAAAGGAAGGTTAAAAACTAGGGCCCTAAAGAGAGAAACAGCAAAAGCTCCACAAAATGCAACAGCCAGGGGTTGGGGGAGTGGGGGAGTAGGGCAGAGTCAGGCATTGCATAGGGCTAGAAGCCACACTGCAGCATCTCTAGGTCTACCACCTGCAGTTCCTTCTACTGGTCACCAACATCCTACCCAATCTTACTGGATCTCAGCCCTCAGGATGGCAGGCCACTTCCAGACACAATCTAACACAGGTTATCATATGGATGGTGAACAGGTCAAAGTGTATGTGCGAATTCCAGTCAAAAGGCAGCAGCTGTCTGGAGCACTATTGGAGAAGGGTTCTAAGGCCAAGACTAGACTGAGAAGGAAAGAGTGCTACAATTGATTAGCGATGTCTTCCGTGAGTATGGCCAGCTTAGACAGGGATTGGGCAGGGAAATGCCTTCCTTGGATTATCAAACTCAATGCTAATAGGAGGATATATGGAAAAACAAAGAATATATCGGAATCAAAAATAATCTAAAAGATTATCCATTCCAGCAGGAGTGGGGTTGGGGGTTAAATTCAAATGTCAGCTGGGTTGGATTGATAAAGTAAATGAATAAAGTGAGCTGGGTGGGGTTTGTGGTAACTCAATGACAGATTTGTCATTGAAGGCAATAGCCACCTTTTGGCTGTAGCCACTGCCGTCAAGCAGGAAAGTGGGTCTGGTGTCACCAGATTGTTTAAGTTTTTAAGATAGGCTGGAAACCTGAATTTTTCAGGTGAAGTCTTCCAACTTTTTAAATTTTGGCAACCAAATCCATTTTTTAAGTTTGCCATTCACTGATCTAAAGCCTGGTTGGCCTGTAGGTCCTCTGTCTGCAGCCCTTGATCTGGTCTAACCCCAGTTTTATAGGGGAAAACTTGACACTAGAGGCAAGACTGGTATTGGAGCCCTAGTCCCCTAAGTCTAAGTCTAGTGTTCTTCCTCACACCCCCATGCTACCCCCAAAGGGTTCAGTCTCTGCGTTTGACAGAAGACAGAACATCTCCATTCTCCTAACCATGCCAGTCTATGGGCCAATGCTCAGCTCAGCCTTTAGGGCTGCAACTCACAGAACGTACCAGAACAGGTGCAGAGCTGACCCCTGTTTCAGCAAGACTACCCTAGAAAACTAGACTCTTGATGAGAGGCCAGGGACCAGGACTGGCCTGAGGGCACAAACAAACCCCAATCCCAGGTCACCCAGCAGGACCAGCAGAGAGACCTCCGTGGGGCCATACCTGTGTTCCACTCATGCCCACAGGTAGCCCAGGGTAGCTCAGTAGTGAAGCAGTTGCTCAGGTAAAAAATGGCCCATGCCAGGATGATGATGTAGTACACATTCAGATGGGCCTCAATCACCTGCGTTGCATAGCCAATGCCTGAAGGGACAAAAGAAAGGAAGCAACTTGAGTCTATCTTTTCAAAACAATCTGCCTTTGCAGTTTACATTCCCTGTGCAAAATTTTATTTTCTCATTAACTCAACACATACCTTCAAATAAAGGGCAAACTTTCCTCCAACACGTAATGCCACCTTCACTTGTGAACTGCCCCAGAGCTGTCTCCAGGAAAAAAACAGGAATTCCACAGCAAATAAAAAACACCACGTAGGGAATCAGGAATGCCCCTGTAAGGATGCAAAGGAATGAGATGAAAACTGTCCCTGCCGTTTCATACTTGGCACAAGAACTCTTTTTTTTTTTTTTTTTTTTTTGAGACGGAGTCTCGCTCTGTCGCCCAGACTGGAGTGCAGTGGCGCGATCTCGGCTCACTGCAAGCTCCGCCTCCCGGGGTCACGCCATTCTCCTGCCTCAGCCTCCGGAGTAGCTGGGACTACAGGCACCCGCCACCACGCCCGGCTAATTTCTTTTTGTATTTTTAGTAGAGACGGGGTTTCACCGTGTTAGCCAGGATGGTCTCGATCTCCTGACCTCGTGATCCGCCCGCCTCAGCCTCCCAAAGTGCTGGGATTACAGGCTTGAGCCACCGCACCCAGCCACAAGAACTCTTTAATAAACACCTACTACAGGCCAGACATGATGTTCTTTGAACTTGAGTTCAAGTTCCCATTATGAGGACCAGAGTCAGAAAACAGGGCTAGGTTTATGTGAGTCCACCTCACATCTCCAAGCCTCAACTTCTCCATCTGTAAAATGGAGCTTCAGTTTTTAACATCTGCACTGCTTCCCTCATAGAATTGTAATGCAGCTAAGATGATAATGTAAAAGAAATTGTTTCATTGGCTCATTAAAAAAAAATTACATCTCATCCTCCAGCATGGGTCAAATTCATTCCTTTCCTGAATGTTGCACCCTTTTTCATTTTAAAGTGACCTCAACAGACCAGGTGAGGGGCACCCCTTCCTCTTACTTTGGAAGTGACCTGCAAACAATCTTTGTCATAAAGAGCATTCTCAGGGAATTATACAATGAACAATATCAGGCCTCAAAGAATTAAGTACCCCTACACATGAGGCCCAGGTGTGGTGTCAACTTGCAAGGAGTCTGCAAAAAGAATCTATCTAGCAAAGGCTGGCTTTGAATTGGTCCAGGAAGAGACCACCCTAAGCATTAGTGTTTCTATTTGAAACACAATACCCATTGCCTGGGTCTTTCTGTGAAACAAATTAAATAACTGAGGTGAGCATGAACTATTACACCCAGAATGGGGATTCTTCCAAATCCCTCATTCTGTCCCTCCTGTCTAATAACAAAGCATGGAAACACATGCTATTTGCTACCATCTGATCTCACAAATGAAGGCTTTAACTGAAAGTGCTTTTTGCTAAATGAAGTCTCCTTAACTGCAAGGATTAATAGCAACAATTTTGATCAATCCTGATAGCAGGACCGTATCTATCAGCGTTTGAAAGTGTCTTAGCTTTTCTGGGCAAGCAGCTAATTTAAAGTTTCATATTGGGAAATACTTTAAACTATAGTTGGGATTTATAAGGAGGGCAGAATGGACTTTTTTTAAAAAGGTAAACAGTTGAGAAGCAGATATCCCAACTACATTAGAAAGCAAAAAGTGTGGAAAAGGAGATAAGAGGATCTGTTTACTGAATCTAAATCTAAGTGATTAAAATCAGTTGCAGCAGGTCCCCTAACATGCTGTTATTTACCTGTGAAACCTCTAGAATCTAACGTATAACGTATGACACTTTCGGAAAGCCTTTTGACCTGTGTATTCACAAAGCTACTAATCCTTAGGATAATAAACTCAATCAAACCAGGAGATCTATGCATCTCATGGAAACTCTTGACAAGTCAGAAGAAAAAAAAAGTGACTCATTTTAAAAACTTTACTCACTACAACCCTTTTTTTTTAAGAAAAAAAAAATCTGTGACAGAATTTGTAATTAACCCAATTTACCCTGTTTTCTGCTTTTAGGAATGCTTTTTGTTTGGGCACAACATTTCCTGTATGGAAAAAAAAGATGTTAAAACAATCTGTGCCTGGGGACTACCCTAGATTTCCACAGGTTTCCAAGAGGACGCAGTTTACAAACGCTGAATCTGCAAAGAGAGGCGGGATTCAGAGCCGAGAGCACAGGGCACGTTGGGGGTCTCCAAGTCCACTCCCTCTCTCTCCCTTGCCAAGCCATCAACACCGGCGGCCACTTCATTACCAGTGCAGAGCAGGCTTGGAGCAGCCTGTGCCTTCAGGATGAATGTCCCCAAAGAAAGGGCCTGGGCCAAGCAGTACCCTTCTCGCTCTCCCGGCAGCTGCTCGCACAGGAAGTCCTGCTCTGCTCAGACAACGCGGTCCCTGCCAGCCAACTTCTGAGCCACCTTCGCTGGGGTTTGGGAATTTGCTGGAGGGGCAGGGGCACAGGAAAGAGAAGAGGGAATATACAGATACAGGCTCTTCCTTGGAGAAACTGTGCCACCGAAGGAGGTTTTATAAGATCCCTTGCCATGGCCCAGCCCAGCTGTCCTGCTGATATGACAGAAGGGGGTCCTGAAGGCTGGAGCCCCTTCCCTGAGCTGGGAGAGTTACGGATTCGCTGCTGCATCTTTTGTCAAACTGACTTTGAGAGGCTGTCACTAGAAAGGACTCTCTCGTCACCATCCTTTCCCTCTGCCCTTCTACATCTCTACGGCAGAGCATCAGCATTAAACCAGTGTTGCTGTTTGTCGTGGGTGACTCTCAGACCCGTAAAATAAACTGTTTGTTGCCAATTCTTCCACCAGAGGGGCCCCAAATAGTGGCCCTAAAATGGGCTTAAGAGTAGACGAAAGACTAGGCAGGAAACCATCGAGCAATGCCTCGCCTAAAAGTTCTCCCTGTGATGAGTCCAGTTCCAGTTTAAAACAAGGCCTTTGACATCAGAATCCCATCTTTATTTTTGGTCGAGTGAGACTTCTCTGACCCTCAGTGTCCTCATCTGCAAAATGGGTAGACCCCTGCCTACGAAAGTGACCGAGAGGATGAGATGAGATGATATAGGTCAAAGGTGCTCGGCACTTCAGTAAGCGCGCAAAAACTGAGACCACTTTGATCATCAGGAGTCCCTTCTCCACAGGCCTTTTTCCCAGTTAGGAAAGCTGAGGCTCAAAGGGGCCAAGTGCCTGAAACATCAGGGCTCGTACCCAAAGCAAGGGCTCCCTGGCCTCGCTCTGCATCTCACGCTGAGGACAGAACGCGGGCAAGTCCCCGCGCTGGCCGGTGGAACCCTCAGGTGCGAATTGGCACGTGCGCGTGCGCACTGGCACAGGTGGGCCGCGCTCCGGAGCGAGCTCAAGCGCCAGGTGCCTGGAGTCGAGGTTCTCCGCTCGGGTTCCGCTCCACGCAGGCGCGGGAGGGGGTCTCGCGCTAGCCCCTGGTTCCCCGCCCCCACCGGGCGGGTGGCGCCACCTCCCCTTCTCCTCCCTATCACCTCACCTCCTCCGTTCTTGTAGCACAGGTAGGGGAAGCGCCACACGTTGCCCAGCCCAATGATCTCCCCGGCCACGCTCAGCACGAACTCAACCTTGTTGTTCCAGTGGCCGCGCTCGTGGACCGCCTTGTCGCGCTTGTCGCGCGGGTCGCGCGCGGGCGCCGCGCCCCCGCTGCTGCCACTGCCACCCGGCGCCTCGGACTCCCGCGCCTCCTCTGCAGCCTTCCCATTGCCCAGGGGCAGCGCCTTCTCCGCCGTCATGGCCGCGCTGGCTGCCTCGTGCGCCGGCCCGGCTCTGCGCCTCCGCCCCGGGCGGGCTGGCTTTTCAGGAGGCGCGAGCAGGCGGGAGGGGGAGGCAGGGGGTGGAGCTGAGGGACCGGGCCAGGCCAGCGCGGAGACGGGTACTGGGACGCGGCGCGGCGCGGAGGCCCGGCCCGCAGGACGCCCACGCCACCCCAGCCCGGCTGGGCCAGAGAGCCCGCGAGCACCTTGTGCGCGCCGAGCCCCTGCAGCGCCCATCCTTCCCGCAGCCCTACCCACTGACCTGCTGGGACAAGAGTGGAAGCGCCCATTTAGGCCTAGGCTGGCACCACTCACCAAACGCCAAAGTTCTACCACCGTCCATAACCTTCAAATGCTTGGGCCTCAGTTTCCCGTCTCTAATAAGAGGAATGGGCTCTAGACCAGACTTCTCCAACTTGAACTTACACACCAGACATCTGCGGGTCATGTTTAAACTACACATCACGGTCTAGTAGATCACAGTAGGCTGAAGAGCCTGCGTGTCTGACGAGCTCCCCAGTGATGCCATTATGTCTGGTCCAGGGACCACACCTCGAGGGAAAGGGTGTAAATGAACTTGTGGCTTCTTCCCAGCCCTAGACACCCTGCAGGTCTTGTTCATACTGGTGTCCGCAGCTCTCAACATAGTCAGGACCGGGTGGCAGTTAAGTGCTTGTGTCTAGAAACAGGTAAATCTAAATTGTGTGATTTTGGTCAGTCATCTGATCCCTCTGTGCCTCAGTTTCCTGGTCTGCAAAAGGTAATACCAGTAGGGTCTTGTAGGTTTTAATGTAGGGGATGGATTTTTAGGTAAAAGGTTATTAAATGCTTATAAAGGTCTTGATACCTTGAAAGTGCCCAATGAACATTGCCCACTTTAGTATTATACAACATGTAGACATACACACATTTGTCCATCTTCTTGTATAATATTTGTCTCCTCATTTGTAAGGATGATATACACTGTCCTGTTCATTATAATAGCCACAGAACCTAGCACAAGACTTGGTGCATAGTATGTGCTCAATAAATATTTGTGGCTAGAGAGGAAGGAAGGAAGGAAGAGGAAAAGGGGAAGAAGGAAAGACTATTAAAGCTGCTAGGGGCCACAGAGATGGATACTTCCACCTCTTCCATTGCACAGGCCTGGAGAAGTCCAGCCACATGAGCCCCCACCAGCTCTGCTCTCCATCTGTTCCTTGGACCTCCCTCTGGACCTCTCTTAGGGACAGGCTCCCTGCCTTGTAGGCTTCAAACTCTTGCCTTCAGCTTCCCCTTTCGTTGTGGCTCACAACTGCTCAAGTCTCTCCCAACCTCCATCTCCCCAGAAAGCCTTTCCTTCCACCATCTTCCCTTTTCCCCTCCCCCCCCCCACTATCATATTTCTTGAAAGAGTAAGTTGACAGGCTGCCAGCCCTGTCTTCACCTCCCACGCGTTCCTCAGCCTACGGCAATCTGGCACCCACCCCCACCACTCCTCTGAAAATGCTGTGAAGTCCTGGACGCCCTCTCAGTTTGGCAAATTCTGCGGTTCCTTTTCCATCCCCATCCTGCCTGGCCTCTAGGTAACTTTCTGCACCGTTGCTCCCTCCTTTGCTTCTTAAAATTCCCACTGGTGTGGTTTTCTTGGCATTGCCTGACACAGCTACCGTTTCTCTCCCTGCTTCTCTGGTTCTCCTTTCTCTCTCCTTAAATTCAGCCTTTCTCATATCTTGAACCACTGAACTAAATGTGGGTGCCTCCCAAACCTCTGTCCCCATGTGCTGCCCAGGTTACGTTTAAAAGCAAAGATGCTGCGGTGTTCAGGGTGAGAGTATACTGAATTCAGATCGATGTGGCTTCGCATCCAAGCTCTGCCCCTTAGGTGCTCTGTTACCTCTTTGCCTCACGCTTCTCACCTGTTAAGTGGGCTTCACATGCGTTCTGACCTCATAGGGTGGGTGTGAGGGTTAAAAGCTTCAGCAGGAGCTCTGTGAACAGTAGCTATTATTGTTATTTATTATCTCTATTTTTTAAAAGATGGAGTCTCACTCTGTCACCCAGGCTGGAGTACAATAGCACAATCTTGACTCACTGCAACCTCCACCTCCCAGGTTCAAGCAATTCTCCTGCCTCAGCCTCCCGAGTAGCTGGGATTACAGGTGTCCACCACCACACCCAGCTAATTTTTGTATTTTTAGTAGAGACAGGGTTTCACCATGTTGGCCAGGCTGGTCTTGAACTCCTGACCTCAGGTGATCTGCCCACCTCAGCCTCCCAAAGTGCTAGGATTACAGGCGTGAGCCACCACGCTTGGCCAGTAGCTATTGTTTGTATTGTGAGGAGGAGGAGGATGGTTAGTTCATTCCCTTGCTTAAAAGCCCTAATGGGGGGCCAACGTAGCAAGACCCTATCTTTAAAATTAAAATAAAATAAAATACGTAGCCAGATGTGGTAGTGCACACCTATAGTCTCAATTACTCAGGAGGCTGAGGCAGGAGGATGGCATAAGCTTGAACTCCCCCAGGAGTTCGAAGTTGCAGTGAGCCATGATCATGTCACTGCATTCCAATCTGGAGCGCAGCACAAGATCCTGACTGCAAAAACAAACAAAAAAAACCTTCATTGGACTTCCTTTTCCTACAGGATAAAACCAAATTCCTGGCCCCAATATTCAAAATTCCCCCTCAATCAAATGGTCCCAACCTTTCCTTCTACCATTTTTGAATGCCATTTTTCTCCCACACCAAGACATCATTATTTTTGTTTTCTTTTGGATGATCCTCAATGCCGTATATAGAATAAAGGAAGGAATTTACCTTCAACCCCAATGATCCTTATGCAGAGTAGGCACATAGTAGCTAGGAGCCAATTTGTTAAATGAACAAGTACATCAAAAGTTAGACATATTCCTGAATCTTACTATTGCAATATTAGGCTGTCGCTCCAGAATCTGTACAAAGCTCCTTTGAAACTAATTACATTTTCGCTTTCTGCTGGCGCTCAGCATAATTAGCTCCAGGAATTGACTTCCTCTGAGCAGCTGTGATTCTACCAGACCTGCTTGGGAAGTAACACTGAACCAGCAACAGAGGGCTGGGGCTGGCCATCATCTGGTCTGGGACCCAGGCCCAGTTCTGCTGATGGATGGTTTTGTGGCGTTGGGTACATCACCCAATCTCTCTGAGCTCTGGTGTCCTCATTTTATTCAAATGAGCACAATTATTCCCATGTCCCAGGGTGGTCATCAAGGCAAAATGAGATCACGTGCAGGGAAGAACATTGTACAAATACTAATGTTGCAAACTCACCTCTCAGGTTTGAATGGTTCCCTTTGTAAAAGTTAGCCAGGTCAATTTCCTATTTGAATTTAGTAAGTAAATATTTAAAGTCCATCTCCTTGGTTATTATATGGCCCTTGAAAAGCCTTGATCTTTTTACTCTGTCCTTCTCCAGAAGAGTCCACATCTGCTTCATCATTGCAGGACCTCATCTCTAGACCTTTGCCACTTCATTTCTTTGTTGAGGGACAGTGGGCTGAAGAGCACACACTGATTGTGGGGTCGATATACAGGGATTGGGACACAAATGGAACACACATCTTATCCCCAGGGCTGGCCCTAATGCAACACAGCACAGTGGGTAAGAATGTTGGTTCTGCAGTGACACTACCTGGTTTCAAAGCCAACTCCAAATGACCTTGGAAAATGACTTCATGTCTCTGAGTTTCCGTTTCCTTAGCTGTAAAACCAGGGTAGTAATAGTATCTGCCTTTTAGTTGTCATAAGGATTGAGTGGGTTAGTATTTGTAAAGCACTTGAATTTGTGCCTGATAGACATGTTTGTTATAAGCAGTCTTCAGAGGACAGAAATGTCATGGCTCCCTTATTCCTTTCTTGGGGCAAGCACTCAATGTCTTCCATCTTCTGGAAACAGCAGTTGCTGTCCTGAGGCTCATTGGAACTTCACCATTGCTCATTCATTCATTCATTCATTCATTTACCAAATGCTTTGGTTCTTTTTTTTTTTTTTTTCTTTTTTTTTTGTATTTTTATTAGAGATGGGATTTTACCATGTTGGCCAGGCTGGTCTCAAACTCCTGACCTCAAGTGATCTGCCTGCCTCAGCTTCCCAAAGTGGTAGAATTACAGGCGTAATCCACCATGCCCGGCCTTGCTTTGGCTCTTTAATGATTTTCCGGATGCAATATCGGTCACTAGGGAGCAACACCAGATATAAGCCTCACCTCAATGGTATGCTCGAGCTGGCTCACACTAGCTCATGACAGCCGATTATTGCATTTTCAGGGATTTTGCAAGGCGCCGTTGTTGGTATCTTGAAATCTTCCAAGGTGGTTGCATTTACACTGTGGGAATTTGCAAATGCCACAGATCAGCCCTACCCTCACCAGCCAGTGTGCATGCCCCATTACAGGATGGTGGCGGAGGCAGATGTTAACCAAGCCATCACAGAAATGAAAGTTAGAGGTGCTCAGCGATGTGCAAGGGAAAAGGCTGTGTTGCTAGAGAGCTTGTAACCCAGCAGTCTAGCCTTGGCAAGGAGATAAGGCAGAGCTCCCTGAGCAAGTTGACAGATGAGCGGGAGCCTGAAGGGAGAAAAACAGTGAACTGAACAAGGAGGGTCTGGGGTTCCGGAGGATGCTTGCCAGGGTCAAGGCTGGAGAGCATGGTGTGGAACAAGATGTGCTTGAAGGTGAAGCATTTTTAGCAGTGGGTGCCATGAGAACACATTCACATTGTAAAAAGATAACTTCTGACACAGCGTGAAAAGTAGATTATAGGGCGGGGTGGTGGTGGGGGGCAGTGAAGAAGCTACCACACTGGTCCAAGCAAGAGGTGATGACAGCTTAGACTGGAGAGAGGAGAGTGACATTGAAGGCTAAACTCAGAGGACTTGACTAGGTCTGGATATGAGCATGAGGGAAGGGAAGATGTCAAGTACATCTCCTGGGTTAGTAGAGCTACAGCAGCCCATCGAGAGGGTAAAAGTCCCCCTCCGCTTTGTGCCAATGCAGCCATGGTTGTCTCACTTAGGGTGTGATAAACCAGAACCACTGGGTCAGTGGATTGTCTTCAGATGCGTGGATGGCTGCCAAGCCAAAAGCCTACATGGCGAGCTAGAATTGGGGAGGAAGCAGGAAGGAGTTAGATGCCAGGAAGAACTTCCTACAAGTCATTCAGTGACAGAATAGTATTCCCCAGGCATGGTAAGCCGCACGGGAGAGGTAGACATAGAAGCTGGACTGTCATAGCCTAAGGCAGGGATACCATGAGGGGACTTCCCAGTCACTGGAGTCTGAGATGGGATTTCTGAATCATGAGAGTCTTCAATTGCAACGTTCTGTAAAACCCTTACCTTGTTACTACCACCAGACTTTTTCTAGTAGGTTTGCACGTATGATCCCAATTCTTTACCCTTCCCTGTATGCATGCCATCTGCCATGTAACTTTGTAGCACCCCCTGCAATACACAAGTTCAGCCATATGACTTGCTTTGGCCACTAGAATGAGGCAGAATTGATATACTGATATGTGTCAATCCCAAACCTTGCCTTCTTCAACTTCTGCCATGACCACAAGAAGGATGTCCCCAGGTCAGTCTGCGGGTCCAAGAGGAAAACTAGATACACACAGAGTAGAATGGCCCCAGCTGAGGTGCCCCCAGGAAATTCCAGACTAATGCAGAGGCCTCACCAGACTCGAAGACGTATGAGCAAACCCAACCCACATCAGCCAACCTCCAGCCTCATGATTTACAAGCTACAATAATAAATGTCTGCTGCTTTCTGCCACCGAGTATTGGCTTCTGCTCATGCCCTTCCCCTTTCTGAAAGGGGATAAGCTCCCCTCTGCTTATCAGATATAACCCATCCTCTTAAGCCCAGGTTAATGCTTACCTTCTGGGTGAATTCTAAAATGATTTCTCTACCCTCTCAACTCTCAGGGCTCCTTGATGACATTAATGCCCAAGATGAAGCATCATTTTGCAACCTTTACATACCTGATTTAGGAGCTACCCTGGCCAGGTAACTGTAGAAACATTTCTTCCTTTGATGGCCTCAGTGCTGGTTCAGGGCATGATCTTTTTACTGTTAGGGCCAGAATCAAGATGGAAGGATGGGGCGGCCTCTTCTGGTAACATGTCCTTCCCCTTACCCATCGGCAATCTCCTACGTTTTTATACCATATACTCATCTTCTGCCACAATGCCTAAGACATTTCTTTGAAAGAAGAAGATACTCTAAGAACTACCCATTTTGTTCCACTGAAATATTTGGATGAGTGAACATGAACAGATGATAATTCTATGTGTATACTATTTCTATTTGTAGTAACGAATTACTGGTCCTAACTTCTCACTCCCTCATAATCATATGCTACATCCTCACTCCTGCTGTGGCCCATGGTTAACAGACTTTGCTTCTCCAGACCTTGACTTTGGGCTCAGCCATATGATTCACTTTGGCCAAGCAGAGGTTTGAAATGTACTTGCATAGTTGGACTTGCCCCCTTATCTGCCTACATTACTGTGGAAAGAACACACTTCACTTAGCTGCTGCCTCTCCAGACTGGGCCCCAAAAGGAGATAATGGAGCAGAGATACCTTAGCCAAAACTTCAGATCCATAGCCTGAAGCAGAGCTGTCCCAGCCAACCCTACAATCACAGGAATGAGAGATAAATGCTCATTGTTATATGCCACTGACATTTCAAGATTGTTACACAGTACAACTGACTGATACACTTTGCACAGCCTGTGCTTAGGCCCTCATGTACCCTGTCTCTATTATGCTACACAGCATTATGGGATAGGGATGGGAATATCTTTACAGATAAAGAAACTGAAGCTCAGATTGAGCAACTTGTCCAAAATCACACAGTGGAGCCAGAATTCAAACCCAGTTCTCTGACTTACGCTCTACATCCTAGTGGGTCCCACTTCAGACCTCTTCTAGCCAGAAGAGGTTTCACCCACATGAAGTTTGTCTTCTATAATTGATTTAAGTAGAAAATAGATGGGACAAAGGAGGAAGTTCATGTCCTTTTTTTCATCTGAAGGGAAAAGCCCAAGAATGTTAGCTTAAAACTTAATCACTGGGCTGGGCATGGCGGTGGCTCATGCCTGTAATTCCAGCACTTTGGGAGGCTAAGGTGGGAGGACTGCTTGAGCCCAGGAGTTAGAGACAAGCCTGGACAATATTGTGAGACTCATTTTTATTTTGTTTTTAATTCTTTTCTTTTTTTTTTTTTTGAGATGGAGTCTCGCTCTGTCGCCCAGGCTGGAGTGCAGTGGCTGGATCTCAGCTCACTGCAAGCTCCGCCTCCTGGGTTTACGCCATTCTCCTGCCTCAGCCTCCCGAGTAGCTGGGACTACAGGCACCCGCCACCTCACCCGGCTAGTTTTTTGTATTTTTAGTAGAGACAGGGTTTCACCGTGTTAGCCAGGATGGTCTCGATCTCCTGACCTCGTGATCCACCCGTCTTGGCCTCCCAAAGTGCTGGGATTACAGGCTTGAGCCACCGCGCCCAGCCAGCTATTTTGTTTTTAAAGATAATCATTGGGTCCCGAATGCTAACCTGGGGAGAAAAGCCCCTATGTGGGCCCTGTTTCTATGAGAGAATGCTTTCCAATTTCCAAAACACTGAGTTTATACTAGGCCTTTGTGCTACAGTTCTTCTGGATGTGGGCAGCATCTGTGTGTGTGAATGCACACAGTTTCTTATGTTCTGAGTTTCCCTGTGTTTAATCTCCTGAGATCCTGGCTCAGATGTCTAAAGTCAGTGGTCTGTCATAGATGTTCACCTACAGGTAGACTTTCAGGATGAATGCATCCAGCCACACAGGCTGCGCATGCTCAGCTCCAGGGACACCATTCATATGGTCACTCTGCAGTGCCCTGGAGTTGTGCAACAGGGGGACCCTGAGACCCATATTATAGGTCAAAACTGCCCTTAGGTCACTCAGCTGGTAAACTGCCCTGCCACCCTTGTGAAATTAATCATGTATTTCTTGATGATTATAAGCCCATCAGCTTCAGATGTACAGTGCCTTGTAGCTGTATATCAAGGCCCAAACATTTCTTAGAGAAGATCGTAAACTAAGAATGGAACAACTATTAAAGCTACATACAGCCTCAAATCCTAACTCCTTGGTTCAGAGTCTCTCTGGAAACAATAATACCCTAAGCAATATTTTCTACCACTTTCTTTACTGTGACCCATCTCTCTCTCTCTCTCTCTCTCTCTCTCTCTCACACACACACACACACACACACACACACACACACACACACACACACACACACACACAAAATAATGGGGGAACTTTAAAACAAATTTTCCTGGTAATCTAATACCTTCATCTCAGAGCAAGCCCCCAATTTCCCCTAAAACCAGCAATGACTATTGTGTGTCTACCATGTGCCAAGCAATGTGCTATGTGCTGGTGGCTCAGAAATGGTTTTGACCTTTCAGTGACATTGAAAAGATAATAAGCTGGTATGGCAGGCACTCAAACAGAGATGGGTATGGGGTCCTGTGAGGACACAGGGAAAAAGGGAAACCCTCCTTCTGGGGGATTGCATAAGACTTTGGGGACAAGGTAACATGTAATGCTAAGCCCTTGAAGTATGAGTGGGGAAAGGAGAGAAGGCTATTCCAGGCAGAGGGAACAGTGTAGGCAAAGGCCCAGATATGGGACAGTTCCTGGTGGGCTTGAGGGCATCAAGTACCTAGAACATGTAGTTACTAGGTTTTTTAAATGTGGCTGGTCCTAATGGAGCTGTATAAAACACAGTCTAGATTTTGAAGACTTAATATTTTTAAAAGGAATGTAAAATGTCTCATTAATATTTATTAATGATTACATATTGAAATGATGATATTTTGGATATATTGGGTTAAATAAGTAAATTAATCTCATTATTTTCTTCATATTTTTAAAAGTGTGGCTCCTAGAATACTTTAAATTACTATTATGGACTAAAATTCCCCTAAAATTCCTATGTTGAAGCCCTAACTCCTAGTACCTGAGAGTGTGACTGTATTTGGAGATAAGACCTTTAAAGAGGTGATTAAGGTTCATAGAGGACTCCATCCAATAGGACTAGTGTCCTCATGAGAAGGGGAAGAGACAGTGATGTGTGTGTCGAAGGAAAAGGCCACATTGAGACACAGGGGAAGATGGCCAACCACAAGCCAAGGAGAGAGGCATCTGAAGAAGCCAACCCTGCTGATACTTTGATCTTGGACATCCAGCCTCCAGAACTGTGGGAAAATAAACTTCTGTTGTTTAAGTCATCTAGTCTGTAGCATTTTCGTTATAGTAACACTAGCAAACTAAGAAGACTACTTATGTGACTCATGTTATATTTCAATTAATGGGGATTACTCTGGAAAAGTTGGGGCACCAGAAGGCAATAAACTCAGATTTGAGCCTTTCATTCAGCTATGGGATGAAATGAGCCTGTGGACCTGCCTGATGTGCCATAAGATTCACAATACCCACCACCTGCTGCTATGTGAGCCCCGGCATCTTCACACTCTTACATTCTCTGTGCAGCCTCTGAAGTATCTGTGGCTTTGACCCTGACACTTGTGTGGTTGTCATACTCCCTGGAGTGGCAGCCCGAGCAGTGAGCATGCCTGCTTTTCTAAGCCAGCACTGTCCAGTTGAGATTTAAAGACAGGAGGACTTGACTGTCATTCCTGGGCTACCTGGGAAAAAAAAATCGGCCCATGTGGCAAACCCAATTTAAGTACCCAAAAGCCAACCAAGTAAGTTCTTGGCTGGGCTATTTTAGGTCTCAAATTGGAGATACTGCCAAATCCAAGTCAGATGGCTTCCTGCCTGAGTCTGGGTATTCAGCCGTGACTTAGAGATTAGGCACCCCCAGTGGGCCATTTGCTTCACATCAAGCTGTGAGTTATGATGTGCTGTGCCCAAGTCTAACTGCCCATCTGTTCTCCTCTTTGGAGAATGGCAAGGGTACAGGTGTCTGTCACTGCCCCAAGCAGATCTTTCTCAGCTGTCTCTTTTGCAGATTCCCTCATTCAGTCCACACAACAAATAGTGTAGTTTGTATTCTCATTATCTCCAATTTACATTTGAGCAAACCAAGACCGGAAGAGTTTGAATAGCCCACATAGTTTGTAAGTGGGGTCAAAGGGACTTGCACGAGGGTCTCCCAACTCTAGAACCATCTTTTCATTGCCCAACCTGGCCTCAGTCTTATAGTGTCATCCGGCTTCCCAAGCTTCAATCATAAGACTGTGTTAGTTAAAATAATGCTGGTGGCTATAACAGATAAACTCTGAAATCTCAGTACTTTAACACCTTTGAGGTTTATTCTTACTTATTCAAAGTCCTATGCAGATGTTTGGCAGACAACCTTCCATGAAGTGATGCAGGGATCCAGATTCTACCCATGCTGGGGCTCTATCATAGTCAACATGGGGCTCCCAAGATCTCTGTGGGGGCTTCCCATTGGAGGATGTGAGGGACAGACAGTACGGCAAGTGGTAGTTACATTCCACTTCTAGTACAGAGAACCAAAATGACTGTTTCTTGAAGGCAGAAAACATGCCTCTTCTTCCCTTCTCTCTTCTCTTTGCTGCTTAAAGTGGATGTAGTAGTAAACTGTCTTGAGCCACATAGGTGAGAGAAACATCCTAGGGATGGCAGAATACAAGAGAGGAGCCTGGTTCCCTGAATAACCTCATGGAACGGAGTCAGCAGCCAGCCTGACACTGCCATCTCCAGACTGTATGTAGGAGAAATGAATTTCTGTCTGGCTTAAGCCACTATTGCTTTGGATACCTGTCACATGCTGCTGAACCTAGATCCTAAGTAGAGGGATCCTGCCTTTTTTGTTCACAGCAGGACACTGCCCAGCAAATATTGGCTAGAAAAACATGTTACTCAACCCACAAGCCCCAGCTCTTGCAGAAATTTAGTTGAGTGTGTATGGGACAGCAGAAGAAATAACTCCTTTTCGGCACACAATGCCTTTTTTTATTGTGGTAAAATATACATAACATAGAATTTGGCATTTTAACTATGTTCAAGTGTACAGTGCAGTAGTATTAAGTACATTCACATTGTCATGCAACCATCACCACTATTCATCATCAGAATGTTTTCATCATCCCAAGCTGAAACTTCATAGCAATCAAACACTAACTCTGCATTCCCTCCCGCTGAGCCCCTGGCAACCACCATCCTACTTTATGTCTATGAATTTGGCTATTCTGAGTACTTCACATAAGTGAAATCATATAGTATTTGTCCTTTTGCAACTGGGTTATTTCACTTGGCATAATGTCTTCAATGTTCTTCCATGCTGTACAGAGCATGTGTCAGAACTTCTCTCCTTCTTAAGGCTGAATAATATTCCGTTGTATGTGTAGACCACACTTTGTTTTTGCATTCATCCATTGATGGACACTTGGGTTGCTTCCACCTCTTAGCTAGTATGAATAATGCTGCTATGGACCTGAGTGTATAGATATCTGTTCAAAAAAAAATCTTTGTGGGAGGGGGAAGAAACTGGATCTTAACCATATGTGCTTGGCAGTGGCACATAACCTGTCAGGTCACATTCCATTGGCAAGAATTAGTCATAGGGTATACTAGTTATGTCTTGCAACATGACAAATTATCCCACAACTTAGTGGATAAAGCCATAAGTATTATTACCTTATGGTTTCTGTGGGTCAAGAGTTAAGGAGAAGCTTAGCTGGGTAGTTTTGGCTCAAGGCTTCTCATGAGGTTGCAGTGCTCAGAAGGATTGACTGGAGCCAGATGACCTGCTTCCCAGATGGTTCACTCACATGACTGTTGGCAAAAGGCCTCAATTCTTTGTCATATAGACTACTCCATAGAGCTGCATGAGTATCCTCAGAACGTGGCAGCTGGTTTTCCCCAAAGTAAGTGATCCAGGAGAGCAAGGTAAAAGCTACAATATCTTTTATGATCTACCCTCGGAAATTATACACCATCATTTTTGTAGTAATAGCTATTAGTTACACAGACCAGTCATATTCACTGTGGGAGGAGGCCACACAGGGGGCAGGGGTCATTGAGGACCATCTTGAAGACTGGCTACCACTGAGGTCACATGTAAGGGCATCTGGAAAATGACGTCCCTGGCTGAGCAGGCATTTCCCAGCGATAGCCCTTCTTCTGGAAGGGATGATATTTGGTGAATAACTGGCCATCTTGGCCATAGAGCTCTCCCAAGGAGTCCTGGTGGTGTCTCTGACTGTCTATATGACCTCGTCCTCAGTTTCCCCCTCTGTACAATGAGTTTGTTCTTTCCCACTGCCTGGAATTATTACTAGTATTTTCTGTGTCGTCTTACAGCCTCTGTCAAGCAGTAGGTGATGCTCACTGGTACAGGTCAGATCCAAGTCAGAGAGACTGGCAAGGGGCATCATTATACAAAGTTTGACTACGGCTGAACTTGGGGGTTGGGGACACTGGAAGCAGTATAGCATGTCAGGTAGGAGCACTGGTTCTGGAGTCAGTTGTCTGGGTTCAAAACTCACTTGAAGTCTATATCCTTGGATGAGTAATTTAACTCTTGGAAGCCAGTTTCCTATATAACAGGAAAAGAAAGTAGCATTTATCTCAAAGGGTTATTGGAAGGACTACTGATCTATATCTAGTGTTTCCTAAACTTTACCATAACTATCTCTTCAATTTTTTTTTTTTTTTTTTTTTTGAGATGGAGTCTCACTCTGTTGCCCAGGCTGGAGTGCAGTGGCATGATCTCAGCTCACTGCAACCTCCGCCTCCTGGGTTCAAGCGATTCTCCTGCCTCAGCCTCCCAAACTGCTGGGACTATAGGTGCTCACCACCAAGTCCAGCTATGGTGTTTTTTGTTTGTGTTTTTGTTTGTTTGTTTGTTTTTTTAGTAGAGACGTGGCTTCACCATGTTAGCCAGGATGGTCTCGATCTCCTGACTTTGTGATCCGCCCACCTCAGTCTCCCAAAGTGCTGGGATTACAGGTGTGAGCACTGAGCCCAGCCTCTTCAATTCTTTTAATATTCATGTGCCATCTGTAGGGATTTGGATCATAATCCTGAAAACACAGTCTCAGAAACTATAATCCTGTACGTTGAAATCCCTAAATATCAAACTTCCTGAAGTCTAAAATCCCTGTCATCTAAAATTCTGAAAATTTCAATCACAGAATAGTTGCATTATGTCAAGAAGAATTATTACCTTGATATTTCCTTTATGGAGAAGAAAACCAATTTCAATCTCCAAACCATAGTAACAGATTTGGAATTAGGTGTGATTAAGGTTTCTAAAAGTGAGTTTCAAGGTGTTACCAATAAAGTTTGTTTTTTCCATTCAGCCCAATGCATTTGGCAGAAAATTCAGATGAGTAGCTTGGCTGACCATGCCATACAAGGGAAACTTTGGGTTAAAAATGTGTTATTTTCCTGCATTGGCATTCCTTTCCAGCTGATGACATTCCAGGAGCTTTTAATGAATTAAAGCTACATTTGTCTGAAGAAACTAAGCAAAGTTACTGACTGGTTCAAAAATAATTATGTAAATGGTAGGATAAGAAGACACTTATGCATTGGTGCTGCTATTTGATCACCAATATTTTTTCCACCAAATTTGTGTTCTGTGTAAGTACTCATGAAATGGACTTCTGGGTACCCAAAACAGGATTAGAATCATGGCACAGAAGAGGGGAAAACTGAATAGGGAATGCTCATGTTCATGTATATCGAATCATAGAAGAATTTTAAAAAGAGAAGTGCCAGGTAGAAATTGAATATGAATATATTCTCCAAGGAAAGTGATGTCCTAAAAGAAAAAGAAAAACAGCTATTCATTGTGATACATGACTTCAAAATAGAGTTAATGATCATGAAAGCTGGCCAGCTCTTATGGACTAACTGCGCGATTGCTCATAATCTACCCAACCCTGTAATATACATTTTCATATGTCAAATTTTCTTTTTCTTTTTTGTTTTTTCTTTAGTTTTTTTTTTTTACTGTTTTAAATTGTCAGCATTGTTTTTTACAATCACTATGCTATCTATTTCTTCACATCATCTCCAATCCTGAAAGTGTAAATTACGTAAAGACTTTTAGAGAGTTGTAATTCTCTGCATGCATTCTTTTTGCAAATGTGACTCCTTGAAAGTTCATTGTCACAACATTGATTTAGTGTGTAAGCATTGTGCAAATCCATAAAAACATTAAAACTCCCTCAGTAAGTGAAAGCATGTCCTTTTTGTGCATCTACATTTGTGAAAGTTAAAATTTGTCAAGATCTTGACTATTGGGCGGTTGGTGCTATGATAAAGCAGTGCGGACCCGTCCATGTTTTTGGCCAGTCTCGCCAATAGGCTTAGACTGTCCATCATGGTATTTCAGGTGACTGCAGTTATAGAGTCGGGTGCACGCAATTACCAACCATAGTGATGTACACTTATACTATTCCTTTATGAATAAGAGTCACCTGTTCATAACAGTTATGCCCCTGTTTTCGCAAAAATATATATCTATGATTGCCTCTTTTATTATATAAAATGCCCTATGAGGAGTTCTGTTGTGGATTTATGTTTTTTTTTTTGTTTTTTTTTTTGTTTTTTTAAATAAACCTCCTCTTTTTTTTTTTAGGACGAAGTCTCCCTCTGTTTCCCAGGCTGGAGTGCAGTGGCGGGATCCCGGCCCACTGCAACTTCCACCTCCGGGTTCAAGCGACTCTCCTGCCTCAGCCTCCCGAGTAGCTGGGATTATAGATGCCCGCCACCATGCCTGGCTAATTTTTTGTATTTTTAGTAGAGATGGGGTTTCACCGTGTTAGCCAGGATGGTCTCAATCTCCTGACCTCGTGATCCACCCGCCTCGGACTCCCAAAGTGCTGGGATTACAGGCATAAGCCATCGTGTCCAGCCCCAAATCTTTTAAAAATGTAAATAAATACCTTTAAAGTAATTTGTAAAATTCTTTTTCCAGAATTATATTTTCGGGTTGTGATCTTTCTGGATTTCAACATTTGGGGTTATGGCACTGGAGATTGTGCCTTTTGAGATTGTGATCAGCTTTCCAACTATAGTATTATCTAATACGTTCTTTACATGTTTTATAATGGTTTTATTAATACATACTTCACATATCATACAATTTACCCGTTGAAAGCATACAACTCAGTGGTTTTAGTATATTCACAGAGTTGTGCAAACCATCAACACAGTACATTTTCAGGCATCCCAATTTTTGTTAACCCCCACAAAAGAAACCCTGCACCCTTCAGTAGTCACTCCTTATTCTCCCCACCTAAAACTCCTCCTGTCAGCCATAGACAACCACTAATCTACTTTCTGTCTCCATGGATTTGCCTATTCAGGACACTTCATATGAATAGAATTATAAAATATGTGACCTTTTGTGGCTGGCTTCTTTTACTTAGCAAAATATTTTCAAGATTCATTCATGTTGCAGCATTCATGAGTACTGCATTCCTTTCAATGCTGAATAATGTTCCATAGTGTTTTATTAATCCATTCATCAGTTAATGGACATTTAGGTTGTTTTCAGTTTGGGGCTATTATGAATAATTCTAGGAAGGTTCCTGTATAAATTTTGACATGGGCATACGTTTTCTTTGTGGGTATATAGTTAGAAGTGGGATTGCTGGATTGCATAGTAATTTTCTGTTTAACCTTTTGAGAAACTGCCAGTCTCTTTTCCAAAGTAGCTGAACTATTTTATATTCCCACCAGCTGTGGATGAGAATTCCAACCTCTCCACATCCTTGCCAACATTTGTTAGTATCTGGGTTTTTCTTTGTTTGTTGGTATGTTTTCTTGCAGCCATTCTAGTTGGCATGAAGTGGTATCTCATTATGGTTTTGATTTGCTTTCCTCTTGTGTTGACTCATTTTATCTATATTTATTTTAAACTAGACTTTACAGTGCTACCCTAAGTGGAAAGACAGTACTAGTTACCATAAATACAAGGTGACTTATAAATAACATAATGATCAAAACAACATGTGTCTGTATCACATACTATAATCAATGTTTACCATTTGGGAAACCCTAATACAGTCTAGGTAAGGATCTTATCGTAGAACTGGCATAGAGTTAGTACTTAATAAATGTTGAGCTATTATTTTATTATTGCTCATGAGGCATTGACAAAGGTATAAAAGGGGCTTTGATTTTGTTTTCTTCAAGAAGAGGATGGGGTGGGAGTGAGAGATCAGAAGGTCCTTAGTAAAGAGGGGGTCCATCTGGTTAGAAAGAGCCGGCTTAGAAAAAATGACGACTACCAGAATATGGATGGCAGAGAATTTATGAGGTAGGGCTAAATATAAAATCTGAGATCAGCCTGCTGGGTGGCAGCTGCGAGAGTTCAGGCATTCTTTTCTGCAGGGTATGTTGGTTGATCTTAACTTTTCCTCACATCCTTGCAAAGCATATTAATGTATGTGATCTCAAAGCTTATCCAGGGCGGTGATGAGTCTGATTCAGCCTTAAATGCTGCCCTTTTAGTCCCAGCCTTCACTGCAGCAGCTCAGACACTGTGTGAGAGGGCAGGGCAGGACAGGGCAGGACAGGGCAGGACAGCGCAGGGCAGGGAATCCTAACCTGGCAGCTGGAATTGTTGTTCAGAGGAGTGTGGAAATTTGCCCAAGTTCCCCAGCTCCTAGGCAGGAGATCTGGAGCTAGAATCCAAGTCTCTTGACCCTCCTATCACTTTTTTTTCCTAGAGCCCGCCCTCTTTGCATAATGAGACGCCCAGAGATTCCTTGTCAGAAGACTGAGATGTGCTGCTCAAAGAGTGGTCCATACCAGCAGCATTGGCATCACCTGGGAGCTTGTCAGAAATGCAGGATTTCTGGTCTCCCTTCAGACCTACTGAGTCAGAGTCTGCGTTTTAACAAGATGTTCAGGTGATTCAAATACACAGTAACATTTCAGAAACCCAGACTAAGCTATTACAGCTGGGCTTATTCATCCAGAACCCTGATTTCAGCACTTACTATATGCCAGGCTCTGATAAGTGCTAAGCATACAGAGAAGAATAAGTTCCCCGTTTCTGCCATCAAGAAGGTGCCTATCTAGTCCAGGAGATAGGCGAGAAGCCAGAGATCCCAGACCTCCCACCGACATCCTTTTTTCTGTGATTGAAAAAAATAATTGTTTTATCGCTTTTTCTAAACAAATGATTGCCAAGAACTCCATAGCAAGCTGCTGTGGGCAGTGTTATATGTCTGCTCAGAAGCTATGTTTCTTTTCCCTTTTATCTTCCTCCAGATCCTCTGGAAAATTTTGCCCCACTCATTCTTTTTAAACTATGTTATTGAGGTATGACTGACATACAAAAAGCTGTGCATATTTAATGTATACACCTCGATGAGTTTGGAGAGAAGTATATACTTGTGAAACCATCACCACAATCTGTGCCATAAGCCCACCCACCACCTCCTAAAGTTTCCTCCTGCCCTTCTTTTTCTTCCAACTTTTATTTTAGGTTCAGGGGGTACATGTGCAGTTTTGTTACGTGGGTAAATTGCATGTCACTGGGGTTTGGTGTACAAATAATTTAATCACCCAGGTAATGAGCATAGCACTCATTAGTTTTTTTATCTTGTCCCTCCTCCCAACCTCCACCCTCAGGTGGGCCCCAGTGTCTATTGTTCCTTTCTTTGTGTCCATGTTTGCTCAGTGTTTAGCTCCTCCTTATAAGTGAGAACATGTGGTTTGTGGTTTTCTGTTCCTGCATTAATTCACTTAGGATAATGACCTCTAGCTGCATCCTTCATGCTGCAAAGGACATTATTTTGTTCTTTTTTATACCTGTGCAGTATTCCATGGTATGTTTGTACTGCATTTTCCTCATCCAGTCCACTGTTAATGGGCATCTAGGTTGATTCTATGTCTTTGCTAGTATGAATAGTGCTATGGTGGATAAATGAGTGCATGTGTCTTTTTGATAGAACAATTTATGTTACTTTAGCTGTATACCCAGTAATGGGATAGCTGGGTTGAAGGGTACTTCGGCTTTAAGTTACTTGCAGAATCTTCACACTGCTTTCCACGGGGGCTGAACTAATTTACATTCCCGTCTGCAGTGTATAAGTGTTCTCTTTTCTCCACAACCTCACCAGCATCTGTTGTTTTTTGACTTTTTAATAACAGCCATTCTGACTGATGTGAGATGGTATCTCATATTAGTTTTTATTTGCATTTCTCTAAAGATTAGTGATGTTGACCATTTTTTCATATGCTTTTTGGCCATGTATATGTCTTCTTTTGAGAAGTGTCTGTTCATGTCCTTTGCCTATTTTTAAGGGGGTTCTTTGTTTTTTGCTTGTTAATTTGCTTAATTAAGTTCCTTATAGATTATGGATATTAGACCTTTGTCAGGTACATAATTTGCAAATGTTTTCTTACATTCTGTAGGTTGGCTGTTCACTATGTTGATAGTTTCTTTTGCTGTGCAGAAGCTCTTTAAGTAGGTCCTACTTGCCAATTTATTTTTGTTGCAATTGCTTTTGGAGTCTTCATCACAAAATCTTTGCCAGGGCCTATGTCCCAAATGGTATTTCCTAGATTTTTTCTATCTGGGGCCCTCTTTATGATTGTTGTTGTTATTGTGATGATGATTATAAGAACACTTAGCATAATATCTACTCTTTTAGCAAATTCCAAGCATAGATTACAGTATTGTTAACTATAGGTGCTATGCGCAACAAATCTCTAGAACTTATTCATATTGTATAATCAAAACATTGTACCCTTTGACTGATATCTCCCTGTTTCCCCTTCCCCCAAGCCTCAGGGAACCACCATTCTACTCTGGGTTTCTATGAGACTGTTTTAGATTCCTCCTATACGTGGTATTGTGTAATATTTGTGCTTAGTATCTGGCTTATTCCACTTAGCATAATGTCCTCCAGGTTCATCAACGTTTTCTTGAATGACAGGATTTTCTTCTCTAATAAAAGTTGAAAAACATTCTGTTGTATGTATATATCACATTTCTTTATCCATTCATCTGTCAATGAACACTGAGGTTGCTTCCATTTCTTTTTTTATATATATACTTTAAGTTCTAGGGTACATGTGCACAACGTGCAGGTTTGTTACATAGGTATACTTGTGCCATGTTGGTGTGCTGCACCCATTAACTCGTCATTTACATTAGGTATATCTCCTAATGCTATCTCTCCCCGCCCCCTCCCCACAATAGGCCCCAGTGTGTGATGTTCCCCTTCCTCTGTCCAAGTGATCTCATTGTTCACTTCCCACCTATGAGTGAGAACATGCAGTGTTTGGTTTTCTGTTCTTGTGATAGTTGGCTGAGAATGATGGTTTCCAGCTGCATCTATGTCCCTACAAAGGATACGAACTCATCCTTTTTTATGGCTGCATAGTATTCCATGGTGTATATGTGCCACATTTTCTTAATCCAGTCTGTCACTGATGGACATCTGGGTTGATTCCAAGTCTTTGTTATTGTGAATAGTGCCACAATAAACATACGTGTGCATGTGTCTTTATAGCAGCATGATTTATAATCCTTTGGGTATATACCCAGTACTGGGATGGCTGGGTCAAATGGTATTTCTAGTTCTAGATCCTTGGGGAATCACCACACTGTTTTCCACAATGGTTGAACTAGTTTACAGTCCCACCAACAGTGTAAAAGTGTTTCTATTTCTCCACATCCTCTCCAGCACCTGTTGTTTCCTGACTTTTTAATGATTGCCATTCTAACTGGTGTGAGATGGTATCTCATTGTGGTTTTGATTTGCATTTCTCTGATGGCGAGTGATGATGAGCATTTTTTTTTCATGTGGCTGTCGGCTGTGTAAATGTTTTCTTTTGAGAAGTGTCTGTTCATATCCTTTGCCCACTTTTTGATGGGGTTGTTTGTTTTTTTCTTGTAAATTTGTTTGAGTTCTTTGAAGATTCTGAATATTAGCCCTTTGTCAGATGAGTAGATTGCAAAAATTTTTCTCCCATTCTGTAGGTTGCCTGTTCACTCTGATGGTAGTTTCTTTTGCTGTGCAGAAGCTCTTTAGTTTAATTAGGTCCCATTTGTTAATTTTGGCTTTTGTTGCCGTTGCTTTTGGTGTTTTAGACATGAAGTCCTTGCCCATGCCTGTCCTGAATGGTATTACCTAGGTTTTCTTCTAGGGTTTTTATGGTTTTAGGTCTAACATTTAAGTCTCTAATCCATCTTGAATTAATTTTCATATCAGGAGTAAGGAAAGGATCCAGTTTCAGCTTTCTACTTATGACTAGCCAATTTTCCCAGCACCATTTATTAAATAGGGAATCCTTTCCCCATTTCTTGTTTTTGTCAGGTTTGTCAAAGATCAGATGGCCGTAGATGTGTGGTATTATGTCTGAGGGCTCTGTTCTGTTCCATTGGTCCATATCTCTGTTTTGGTACCAGTACCATGCTGTTTTGGTTACTGTAGCCTTGTAGTATAGTTTGAAGTCAGGTAGCGTGATGCCTCCAGTTTCGTTCTTTTGGCTTAGGATTGTCTTGGCAATGCAGGCTCTTTTTTGGTTCCATATGAACTTTAAAGCAGTTTTTTTCCAATTCTGTGAAGAAAGTCATTGGCAGCTTAATGGGGATGGTATTGAATCTATAAATTACCTTGGGCAGTATGGCCATTTTCATGATATTGATTCAGAACAGAACTGAAGGAGATAGAGACACAAAAAACCCTTCAAAAAATCAATGAATCCAGGAGCTGGTTTTTTGAAAAGATCAACAAAATTGATAGACTGCTAGCAAGACTAATAAAGAAGAAAATTGAGAAGAATCAAATAGATGCAATAAAAAATGATTAAGGGGATATCACCACCGACCCCACAGAAATACAAACTACCATCAGAGAATACTATAAACACCTCTATGCAAATAAACTAGAAAACCTAGAAGAAATGGATAAATTCCTGGGCACATACACCCTCCCAAGACTAAACCAGGAAGAAGTTGAAACCCTGAATAGACCAATAGCAGGCTCTGAAATTGAGGCAATAATTAATAGCCTACCAACCAAAAAAAGTCCAGGACCAGACGGATTCACAGCCAAATTCTACCAGAGGTACAAGGAGGAGTTGGTACCATTCCTTCTGAAACTATTCCAATCAATAGAAAAAGAGGGAATCCTCCCTGACTCATTTTCTGAGGCCAACATCATCCTGATACCAAAGCCTGGCAGAGACACAACAAAAAAAGAGACTTTTAGACCAATATCCCTGATGGACATCGATGCAAAAATCCTCAATAAAATACTGGCAAACCGAATCCAGCAGCACATCAAAAAGCTTATCCACCATGATCAAGTGGGCTTCATCCCTGGAATGCAAGGCTGGTTCAACATATGCAAATCAATAAACATAATCCAGCATATAAACAGAATCAAAGGCAAAAAACCACATGATTATCTCCATAGATGCAGAAAAGGCCTTTGACAAAATTCAACAGCCCTTCATGCTAAAAACTCTCAATAAATTCGGTATTGATGGAACATATCTCAAAATAATAAGAGCTATTTATGACAAACCCACAGCCAATATCATACTGAATGGGCAAAAACTGGAAGCATTCCCTTTGAAAACTGGCACAAGACAGGGATGCCTTCTCTCACCACTCCTATTCAACATAGTGTTGAAAATTCTGGCGAGGGCAATCCGGCAAGAGAAAGAAAGAAAAGGTATTCGATTAGGAAAAGAAGAAGTCAAATTGTCCCTGTTTGCAGATGACATGATTGTATATTTAGAAAACCCCATCATCTCAGCCCAAAATCTCCTTAAGCTGATAAGCAACTTCAGCAAAGTCTCAGGATACGAAATCAATGTGCAAAATTCACAAGCATTCTTGTACACCAATAACAGACAAACAGAGAGCCAAATCATGAATGAACTCCCATTCACAATTGCTTCAAAGAGAATAAAATACCTAGCAATCCAACTTACAAGCAATTTGGAGGACCTCTTCAAGGAGAACTACAAACCACTGCTCAGTGAAATAAAAGAGGACACAAACAAATGGAAGAACATACCATGCTCATGGATAGGAAGAATCAATATCATGAAAATGGTTGCTTCCATTTCTTGGCTATCATGAATAATGCTGCAATCAACATGTAATCCAGATATCTCTCTAGGTCCTGATTTCAGTTTCTTTGGGTATATACCCAAAAGTGGGATTGCTGGATCATACAGTAGTACTATTTTTAATTTTTTTAGGAACCCCTACACGCTTTTCCATAGAGGCTGCACCAATTTACTTTCTCACCAACAGTGTACAAAGGTTCTCTTTTCTCTACATCTTTGACAACACTTGTTATCTTCTGCTATTTTTAAAATAATAGCCATCCTAACAGATGTGAGGTGATATCTCATGATTTTGATTTGCATTTCCTTGATGATTAGTGATATTGAGCACCTTTTCATATATATATATATAGGCAACTTGTATGTCTTCTCTTGAGAAATGTCTATTCAATTCCATTGCCCATTGTAAAATCATTATAAAATTTCAGGGGTTTTTACAGTTACATTATAGTAGTTCCCTATATATTTTGGATAGTAATCCTGTATCAGATATATGGCTTGTAAATATTCTCTCCCATTCCATAAGCTGCCTTTTTATTTAGTTGATAGTTTCCTTTTCTGTGCAGAAGATTTTTAGTTTGATGTAGTCCTACTTTTATTTTTACTTTTGTTTTCTGTGATTTTGGTGGCCTATCCAAGAAATCATTGCCAAGTCCAATGTCAACATGGTTTTTCTCTATGTTCTCTTTTCAGAATTCAGTGTTTCAAGTCTTATGTTTAAGTCTTTAATTCATTTTAATTTTTGTGTATGGTGTAAGAATCCAATTTCATTCTTCTGCACGTGGATGTTCAATTTTCCCAGCACCATTTGTGGAAGAGACTATCGTTTCCCTGTGGTGTCTTCTTGGCACCTACTCATTTCTTTATTCAAAAATGTTTATTGAGCAACTTTATAAATGTTCTAGACACCAGGAACAGAGTAATCAAGAAATCAGACAAAGCCCCTCTTTTCAAGGAGTTTATTTATATTCTAGCAAGGAAAGAAAAATAAAGAAGATAATAGCAGAGCAGTGAGTTTTATTGAGAACATTAAACAGGCAAACAGGGTCAGGGGTGGGGTCTACTTTTGGTAAAGTGGTTGGGAGCAGCCTCCTGAGGAAGTAACATTCGTGCCCATGCCCTGGACAGCATCCAGTAGTGTGGCATCTCAAGGAGGAATGGTTGGTTTTGATGGAACTGTCACTCGGGGTGTCTTCTCTGCCCTCCTTTTCATTGCTATGGCTGCCCTCTGGCCACAATGATTGGTGCAAGAATGAACAAGTGATCCAGAAGAACCAATCAAAGTCTTTTCTGGGTTTGCTATATAGCCACAAAGAGTTATCTGTTGCTAGTGATTTCTCTGTGACTGTGAATAAATCAAGACATCACAGCACTGGCTTCTTTGGGGGTCCGTCCTCCCTCTCTCCTTCTCAGATACACTTCAAATAACAATTTTAATAACCGAAGCTGAATCCTGCTAGAAAATTTTGAATGGCTAGCCTCTACCTAACAAGAGAGGTCTATCTATTGCTCCCACATTTGTTTCACAGCTAGAATATGAGAAGAACATGGGCTCAAATCCTAGTTCTGCCTCTTACCAATTGGGTGGCCCAGAGAAAAAAAGCATAACTTCTCCAAGTCTCAGTTTCTTTATTTGAAATGTGAGTATAATAATAGTCTCCAACTTATAGGGTCCTTCTGAGAAGTAAGTGCACTGTCACATGTACCTCTCATTCCCAGAGATTGTGGTTGTGGATGAATGTCCACTCTCCCCATCATGCATCATGTAGGCATGAACTGGGACTGATTTTATATGCAAAATTGTAGCCATTTTATTATTGTGGTCGTTATTAAGAACAAAGTTATGACCGATTTTTGTCTCTTTAAATAGCTATACCGAGGTTGTAGAAAGGCCTGGGCTAGGATACAACCTCTTAGGAGTCTCTTGTGAAAGTATTGGCTTAGAATAAGTGAAAATAGCAGAAGGAGATGAGAACAGGCATCTATTGAGCACCTTCTGTGTACCAGTCAGTATGTAAGGAGCCTCTGCATGCCATGCCCATTGATCCCTCACCATGGTACCATGTCATGAGTACAATTTTACCTATTGTGCAGATGAGACATTGGAAGCTCAGAGAGGTTAAGAAACTTGTCCAGGGTGACCCAGCTAAGAAATGACTCAAATGAAACTCAAACCAGCCTGACTCCCAGGGCCAACTCCTCACTTCTTCACTATGTGGTTCTTCAGAAGTGATGGGAAGAATCCATCCTTGGTCAGGGAGATAGTACTCTCTGGCAATTGAAGAGGGAAGAAGAGATGCCACATATGAACTGATGCTTCTGTGCTGAGAGGATGATCTTGGGCTGAAAACAAGAGGCATCAACCTGAGTGGCCAAAGAGCTGGGGTCCCATAGAGACCAGAGCTCAACTGCCATTTGTTGAGGTTTCTGCAGGCTGTGCTGTGTGTTTAGATTTATCAACATTCCCTCACAACAGCTCAGGAGATAGGGATGTTCTAAGTCAGACCTGACAGATGAGGAAAGTGAGGCTCAGAGAGGTGAAGCCATTTGGTGGATGCCACACAGGTAGTAAGAAGCAGAATCCAGATTTGAATGCTGGTCTGCCTGATTCCGGAGCCCATGCTGTTTAACAACATCATGTTACAAAACAAAACTAAGTGAAGTAAATGCTTCCTTGTGTAATTCTGGATCTTCAAGGGAGAAATGAAACAACAAAAACAGTGGAGAGAAAAGAATCCCAGATCACTTGGCTTTCTTCCCTACACCTCTCCTTATACTTGGACACCACTCCAGCACTCTGTTCCCAGGCCCTGTCATTGCCATAAGCAAGTAGGTCTCATCCTGTGTGCCCAGGGTCCTGCAGGTCTGTGAAGGCAATGGAGACTGCTTGGGCTACATTACATATTTCCAAGAGTTTAAGATTATGCAGATCCCCACTTTAGGAGGACACAAGGGAAAAAACACAGTAATTGCTTTTGTTGGAGGTAGACTTTCTTCCACCCAGGAAAGAAGGAAGTTGTGTCCAGTCATTAAACAGACCTATGTCTTGCTTTCAACAGATTACTCAACCTCTCCTAAGCCTCAATTTCTCATCTGTAAAATGAGATAATAGCAGCACCTACCTCAGGCGCTGCCGTGGGGATTATCCACACTGCTCAGTGCGGCACCTGACCCCTGGTGAGCGTGCAATTCAGCAAGTCCCTATGTCTGTGCAAGAGTGACTCTGACCAGCTCACACAGGCCAGAAGATCTGATGGCCCATTATTTGTCTTTGATTGATAAAGTGTTATGATACATAATAATTGCTTTATAAGAGGTGGTGACCTAGAGCGGAAAAACAAAACAAAACAAAACAAACAAAACATAAAACAGCAGGTTAATTGCAATGCCAGGCAAACTATATCTGAATACCAGCCCTGCACTCCCCAGCTGTGTGACCCTGGGCAGTTCAGTTCCCCTTGGGGAGCCTTAGTCTCCCTGTCTGCAGAGTGGAGCGTCAACGGGTTTCCCTCATGAGGTCACCTCTGTAGGGCAACTGGCACACAGTAGCCTGCCGACAGACAGAAGTTCTCTTCCTTTTTATCAGTGTGGTTAGTTTTTCAGATGTAGTGCTTTGGAAGGTGTGAAGAAATGACAAAAGGGTGCCACAGTGGGGAGAAAGTAGGTACATCAGGGACGCATGGTGGGGATTATGGCAGACCTTGGTGCATGCTGTCCAGACCATCCTTTAGGGACACATTGCTGCCAATGGCAGAGTGCTATCTGCAAGCAGCCTCTAGCTCTGGCTCCTTCGGGGTCAGCTTCAGCTGTGGAGAACCCCTCACTGAGGTCATGCCCTTCCCAGCTGGGTATATAGATCTCCAGCCATTTTGGCTGGTGCAGGCTACCCTGGTAGTCAGGACTGGACCAGAGCTCCCCTTTCCCCCAACAAAATCACAACCTCAAGACTTTTCCTTCTTCCTTCCACAGGTATTGACCCCCTAATAAGCATCTTGCACTCAAACTCTTTCTCAGCCTCTACTTTTGGGGAACCCAACCTTCAACAGTTGGCACCAGGACTGGTCTGAGAGAGCAGGTGAGGAGATGGCCTCTGGGAAATAGATCCCTCACCTCTGGCTGGGGGGAAGGTCCCCATCACTGGTGGCTGTTGAGCAGAGATAGCTCAAAAGCTAAACATTTAACCAGCAGGGATTCGTAGGGTGTACCTGTGGAAGGGAATGCACTAGCAGCATACTGCACTGGGTATTTGACGTGGGTGCAGAAAATACTGGCCATAAGGGTGCATGGGATTGGATGACTATTGCCAAGCTACAGGGGTCGGCAAATGATTTCCTTAAAGGGCCAATAGCAAATATTTTAGGCTTTGCCATCTGTAAGATTTCTGTGGCAGCAACTCAGCTCCTCTGTTGTAATGCAAAAGCAACCATAGACAAATATGAAAAACAAATAAAATTCTTTACAAAAGCAGGCCGCGGATCATATTTGACACAAGGGCCACAGTTTGCCAACTCTTGTTTTACACAAAACAAAAATAATTAACAAGGGTAAGTAACAGACAAGCTGAAGCCAGAAGTTCTCTTTGGTTGCATCCAAAGAAACTTTTTTTTTTTTTTTCCTAGCAGGCTAGAGAAGAAAGCCAAGGATGTAATAGAGTGAATTTTAAAGATGGTTAAATGACCAATCATGACAGGTCTGCCAAGCTATGGTCATTGCTGTACAGCTGGCGATTTTCTGAGGAAAAAAAAATCCAGATTGATACAATTTGCTGATTTCCCACATCATTTGCATATTCCAAGTCACCATGGTGACCTCACTGAACACAGAGTTGGGGCCAGATGCTCAGAACTGGCTCTCATTGATGGCACAAGCCAGCTTCCTGCGCATCACAGCTTCACTCACGTCCCAACCTTCCTGCCTTTGTCTATCAGTTCCCCCTGCCTTGGAAGCTCTTCCCGGCTGCTTTTCTCATAGCAGGCTCCACCTCACCCTCCAGCTCTCAGCCAAACATCCCTTCCTCCAAAGAGCCCTCCCTGATTGACCACCCCAGCCAGATTTTCTCTCCAGCACCCTGTTGCTTTCCATCACAGCACTTTCCACAGTAAGCCAAACAAATCTTTTTTTTTTTTTTAAGTGTGACATACATATATAAGAAAAGGGTAGCAATCACAATAGTACAGCTGGGTGAATTTTCACAGGGTGAACACACCTTCATAACCAGAACCCAGATTAAGTCATGGAGCCGGGCCAGCACACGGAGCCCCCTTCACATCCCCTCTCAGTCACTACTGCTCCTGAGAGTGGCTACTACCTTGAGTTCAACATTGTAGATTACTCTTCTCTGGGTATGAGCTTTATGTAAATGGAATCCTACCATATGTTCTCTTTGGTATCTGGCTCTTTTTTTCAACATTATAACCACGTGGTTGAGCTTCCTCCACATAGTTATGGTTTTGTTTGTTTCCACAATGTGCAGATACTGCCATTTATTTATTCTATAGTTTGATGGCCATTTGAATTGTTTCTGGTTTTGACTGATAGTGCAAGTGCTACTGTGAATATTTCTATGTGTCTTTCAGTGAACACTTGCACACATTCCTGTTGGGTATATACCCAAGAAGTAGGAATGTTAAATCATGGGATATATATGTGCTCAGTTTTAGTCAATTCTGCTAGAGTTTTCACTATGGTTATATAGTGAACACCTAACAGTAATGTTGGAGAGTTCCATTTGCTCCTTGTTCTTGTCAACACTTGGTATTGTCTGCCTTTTCCATTTTAGCCATTCTCCTGGGTGTGTAGCAGTATTGTTTTGGGTTTTTAATTTACCTTTTCATATTTATCTGAGGGTAATGACACTTTGCACATTTCATATGTCTATTGACCGTTTAGATATTACCCTTTGTGGAATGCTTGTTCAGGTTGTCTGTCCATTTTTCCATTGGGCTGTTTGCCTTTTAAATTTACTTTTTGTAGGAATTCTTATTAAATTGTGAATATGAGTCTCACTGGATATATGTAACACAAATATTTCTCCCACTATGTGGCTTTCCTTTCCAACATTTTAATTACTTATAATGAAATGCAATTCATCATTTTTTTTCTTCAAGTTTTGTGCTTTTTTTCAGTTTAAGAAATCTTTGCATACTCAGGGGTGTATATATTTTCTCTTATGTTTTCCTCTAAAAGTTACATTGTTTCGCCTTTCATATTTAGATTATGAACCATCTGGAATTTACTTTTGTGTATGTTATGAGCTAGGAGGCAAGATTATTTTTTTTCTATGTGGATATCTAATTACTCTAGCAGCCTTTATTGAAAAAACATCCTTTCTTGACTTAATTGCAGTGAAACTTGTGTAACCATATACATGTTTATCTCTTCAAGACCTTCTGTTCCATCAGTCTATTTGTTCCTTCTTGTGTCAATACCACACTGTCTTAACTACTGTAGTTTTTTTACTAGGTCTTGAAATCTAGTAACATAAGTCCACCAAACTTTGTCTTGTTCTTTAACATTATCTTAACTCTCCTGGATCTTTTGCGTTTCCATATACATTTTAAAAATAATTTCTCAACTTCTACCCCTCCGACCCATTGGGGTTTTTTTTTTCTTTTTTTTTTAAATTATTATTATACTTTAAGTTCTAGGGTACATGTGCATAATGTGCAGGTTTGTTACATATGTATACTTGTGCCATGTTGGTGTGCTGCACCCATCAACTCGTCAGCACCCATCAACTCGTCATTTACATCAGGTATAACTCCCAATGCAATCCCTCCCCCCTCCCCCGTCCCCATGATAGGCCCCAGTGTGTGATGTTCCCCTTCCCGAGTCCAAGTGATCTCGTTGTTCAGTTCCCACCTATGAGTGAGAACATGTGGTGTTTGGTTTTCTGTTCTTGTGATAGTTTGCTAAGAATGATGGTTTCCAGCTGCATCCATGTCCCTACAAAGGACTCACACCAGTTAGAATGGCAATCATTAAAAAGTCAGGAAACAACAGGTGCTGGAGAGGATGTGGAGAAATAGGAACACTTTTACACTGTTGGTGGGATTGTAAACTAGTTCAACCATTATGGAAAACAGTATGGCGATTCCTCAAGGATCTAGGACTAGATGTACCATATAACCCAGCCATCCCATTACTGGGTATATACCCAAAGGATTATAAATCATGCTGCTATAAAGACACATGCACACGTATGTTTATTGTGGCACTATTCACAATAGCAAAGACTTGGAATCAACCCATTGGGGGTTTTGATTGCAGTTGTGTTGAATCTATGGATCACTCAGAGGATAATTGACATCTTGAAAATATTGGGTTTTCCTATCATTAACATGGAATATCTTTCCATTTTAGTATGTTCTCTGTAATTTCTCTCAGTCATGTCATCTAACTTTCAATGCAGAGGGATTGCACATCTTTTATTAGATTTATTTTCATGTATTTGACATTCTTGGTGCTCTTATAGATGATATTTTTAAAATTTCATTTTCCCAGTGCCTGTTGCTTAATATATAAAAATATAGTTGAATATAATTAATTTTTACAGCTTGATTAAGGTATAATTGAGGTACAAAAAAACTGCACATGACTGAAGTATACAGCTGGGGAATTTCGAGGAACATACACACCGTGAAACATCACACAATCAAGATAATGCAGACGTGCGTCACCCCCAGAGGTTTCCTTGTGCCACTTTGCTATCCACACTCCTATTCCTTATGTTGCTTCATGTATCAATAGTTGTTGCTGAGTGTTCAGATACAACACAGTTCACTTATCCATTCATGTGCTGATGAATATTTTAACTATTTCCACACTGGGGCTGTTAAAAATAAAGCAGCTGTGAACATTCATGCACAAGACTTCCGGTGGATATTTACTTCCATTTCTCTTGTCTTAGGGAAAAAATACCTAGGAATGAGATGATTAGGTCATAAAGGTATGTTTTACAGTTTGAGAAACTGCAATCTGTTTTTCAGAGTTACTATGTTATTTTGATCTCTCACTAGCAGAGTGAAATTTCCAGTTGCCTCATATCCTTGCTAACATTTGGAGTGGTCAGTCTTAATTTTAGTCCTTCTATTGGCTGCATAGTGATATCTATCTCATGGTGATGTGAAATTGCATTTCCCCAATGACTAATGATGTTGAGCACCTTTTCATACACTTATTTGCCACCAGAATATCTTTGGTGAAGTGTCAGTTCAAACCTCTTGGCCATCTCTAATTGGGTTGTAGATACAAGTCCTTTGTTGGATGTATATTTTGCAAATGTTTTCTCTCAGTTGGTGGCATGCCTTTTCATTTTTCTAACAGTATCCATTGAGGAGCAATGGTTTTAAATTTTGAAAGAGTCCAATTAGCCTATTTTTTCCCCTTTATATTGTGTGCCTTTTATGTCCTTTTAAAGAAATCTTTGGCCAAATCCAAGGTCACTACGGTTTTCTTTCATGGTTTCTTCTAGTGTTTTATAGTTTTAGTCTTTACATATAAGTCTATTATCCATTTTCAGTCAATGCCTATACATAGAATGATATGGTAAGAACCTGGATTCAATTTTTACTTTTGAATATTCAATTGTGCAAGGACCATGTGTTGAAAAGATATCCTTTCCCCCATTGAACTTCCTTAGCACCTTCATTGAAAATCAATTGACCATATATCTGAGGGTCTATATTTGGATTTTTTCTTCTGTTCCATTGAAGTTGTACCTTTTGCCAATACTACACTGCCTCGATTACAGTGTGAGTCATAATAAGTCTTGAAATCAGATAGGCTAAGTCATCCAACTTTATTCTTTTTCAAAATTACTTTGGGTATTCTAGGTCCTTTGATTTCCATATGACTTTTATAATAAATTTGTCAAATTTCTCCAAAAAATTCTTCTTGGATTTTGACTGGAATTGATTACATCTTTAGAACAATTTGGGAAGAATTAGCATCTTAGCAATATTTAGTTTTCCAATTCATGAATATCATGTATTTCTCCATCTACTTAGGTGTTCTTTAATTTGTCTCAGCAGTGTTTTGTAGTTTTTGATGTGCAAGACTTGTGTATCAGTTTTTTCAAATCTATCGCAACGTATTTCATGTTTTTGATGTTATTATTAAGTTTTTAAAAAATTTTTCAATTCCAAATTGTTTCTTGCTGGTATATAAAAGTAGAATTAATTTTGTATGTTAACTTTGTATCCTGTAATCTTTTTAAACTCACTTGTTAGTTCCAGTACTTTTTTTGTATAATCCTGAGGATTTTCTACAAAGATAGAATGTTGGCATGCAAATAAGTAGAGTTGTACTTCTTCCTTTTCAAACTGTATGTTTCTTTTTATTGCCTTTTTGTACTGACTAGAACTTCCAGATATTGTGGAATAGAAATAGAGGGACTGCACATCCTTGCCCCTCTTCTGATCTTAGTGGGGAAATTAGTCTTTCACCACTAAGTATGATGATATTAGCTAGGTTTTTATAGAACATCTTTATCAAGTTGAAGAAGTTTGTTTCTATTCATAGTTTCTGCCATAAATGGTTGTTGAATTATGTCAATTTTTTATTTCTTATTTTTTGTATCTATTGAGATGATTATATGCTTGCACTCTTTTTTGTTCTCTTTTAGTCTTTAAGTATGGTGAATTAATTTATTTTTAGTTGTAAAACCAACCTTACATTCTTGGAATAAACTTTACTTGGTCGTAATCTTTTTGTATGTGATAGTTATGATTTATTCAAATTTTATGCTTTTATAATGATGTTTATGAATGTGTTAATCTGTAGTTTTTCTCATCTTCCTCTTCCTTCTTTTCCTTCTTGTAATGTCTTCAGTTTTGCTATTGAGTTAATGCTGACCTCATGTAATTTTTTGGGAAGTGATGCTTTCTACTCAATTTTCTGGAAGAGTTTGTGTAGAACTGATATTATCTTTCTTAAATGCCTCATAGAAAATGCCAGTAAAGCCATCTGGGTCTGGAGTTTTCTTTGTGGGAAGGATTTTAACTACAAATTCAAGTTATTTAATGGGCATAGGGCTATTTAGGATATAAATTTATTCTTCTGTAAGCTTTGGTAGTTTGTGTCTTTCAAGAAATTTTCCACTTGATCTAAGTTGTTGAATTTATTGGTATATGATTGTATATAATATTCCTCTAATAACTTTACCATCAATAGGATCTATAGTGATGTCTCCTCTTTCATTTCTGTATTAATTTATCTCTTCTTTTCTTTAATTGTTTTGATTAATCTGGCTTGAGGTTTATCACTTTTGTTGATCTTAAAAAGGGATTTTGATTGCCTTTATTATTTATTATTTTTCTGTTTTCTGTTTCATTGATTTTTTTAGCTTCATCTTTTTTTCTGTTTTTTTTTTTAAATTTACATTTATGTTCTTATTCTAGATTATTAAGAAGCTAGGTCATAGAACCTGTCTTCTTTTTAAAGTATAAATGTTATACTTATTATAAAATTAGTACATTAGTATAAATTTGTTAGTATCAAATTTTACTTAAGCACTGTAAACTCACATATTTTGATATGTTGTGTTTTTATTTTCATTCAATTCAAAATATTTTCTAGTTTTCCTTGTAATTTCTCCTTTGACCCATAGCTTAATTAGAACTTTGTTGCTTAGTATTTTAATATTTTGAAATTTTCCATATTCTTTCCACTATTGATTTCTAATTTAATTCCACTGTGATTTAAGAATCTGATTTACATAATTTAAATTATTTTACATTTATTAATTTTTTGTATTGATTTTGCATCTAGTGACCTTGACAATTTCATGTATTTATTCTAATTATTTGCTTTGGCCCTGAGATTGGGAGCAAGGTTATGAACATCCTTACATTATTCCCAACCACAGGGGAAAGAGAGAAATATTTCATCATTAAATGCAACATTTCATCATACTAGGCGTGGATATCTTGTACATATGCATTATCTGTTTAAAGAAGTTCCTTTCTATTCCTAATGCTGAGAGATTTTTATCATGAATAGGTGTTAATTTTCTCAAAGGCTTTTTTTCCTAAATCTCTTGAGTTTATTTCTGTTAATATGGTAAAATATATTGATATTTGAATGTTAAATGGCTCTTGCATTTTTAAATTAAACCTCACTCAGTTATGCTGTGTTATCCTTTTATATGTATCACTGTATATAAATTTGCTAATATTTTGTTTCTGATTTTGCATCTGTATTCAAGATAAATATTGTCCTATAATGGTCTTTGCTGGTAATATCTTTGTCAGTTTTGGTTATCAGGTGTATGCTTGTCTCAAAATAAAAAGGCAGGAAATGTTCCCTCTTTGTTTTCTGGAAAAGACAATGTAAGATTGGCATTTTTTAAAGTATTGGAAGAGTTATTTGTCTTTTTTTAAAAAGGAATATAGGACTGCTCAGATTCACTATTTTTTTCTGTTTCTGTTTCAGTAAGTTGTGTTTTTCAAGGGATAATGGCATAACATTCCCCTTTCAGCATGATAGTATGAATGTCAGCTCCCCGTTAAGTTTCCTGAACCAGAGAGCTTGCTCTAGCTTATCAACACACGAATGTGGCCAATGGGCAAATCCAGAAAAGTCATCTCAACATTTTGGGGGAAAATATTACAGGAGTGTGTGACCACATTTCACTTGTTGTTAAGTGTATGCTTAAAGGTTGTTGTTGGTTTCCAGCAGGGTGGGGGTATATTTTAGAGTGCCTGAGGCATTCTTTTGCTAAGCCTATCTTCTGTGCTAAGATAAAATGGAAAATATAGGTTGCTAGGAGTCTCAGGAGTCTCTTAACTTCCAAGGAAAACTGCTGTATGTGTTTACACTATCAGGAGTATCAGGAGAGTTGACCTTCTTTTGGTCGGTAAAGAACCAATCTAGAAATCACTTCCTCCAATCACCCCAAATAAGCCAAGAATTTCCTGGATGCTGTTAAAATAGTGCATGAGTCAGAAAATAATTCTCTAGGATCTGAGGGTGACGCTAGCAAGGTCCATCCAGTTCAGAAACAAGTGCAGGCCAAGCCATGAGTCCCTCAGCTAAACTCACCTCTGCCCAGCAGCCTGCCCGATCCTCTCATTTAGGAAGCAGGGACCGTCCTAAGTTCCCAGGGTCACTGAGTGAGCCATCTTTGACTGGAACAGGGCAAATGTCAGGGTAGTAATTTTACCCACTCATTGGTCCTGGGTCACTACTGAGGTATTAGGGCCTATAGGCGACTTCTCACCTGGTGGCCACAATACTCTCTTTCCCTGCTGTGGTTTCTCCTTGTTTTCCTTTCTCTCTCCATGTTTTCTTTCCCTCCCCATCATCCCTTCCTTCTCTCCCTTCCTCTCTCCTTTCCTCCTTCTCCCCATTCTCTCCACGTTTCCCTTCCTCATGTCCAGTCTTCTTTCCTCAATGTTTCCTCCGACGTTTCTAGAAATCACTTCCTGCAATCACTCCAAATATTCAGGCTAAGGATTTACTGGAAGCTGTTAAAATAGTGCATGAGTCAGAAAACTGAGTTCCCCAACATTGGAGGAAGTGATTAAGAAACATTTCTGCCACCCTCCATCCCTACTGCATTTCCTGTCAGAGAGTAGAACCCTGGAGGTGGTTACCACCTGGAGGTGGTTGCCAGGACACCAGACTGAAGCGGGGACAGAAATGCACTCTGGGAGATTTGTGAGCAGGAGTAAGAATTAAACCGATATGCACATCAATAGATGTCAAGTCACAGACCTTTTGGGTTCAACCAGCTTTTCCTGTCTGGAAGGAAGGACCAATACTTCTTTGGCCCTTTAAGGGGACTTATGCTTGGGACAGAGAAGGGCTACATAGCTGTACTTCTTGTGGTATGCACCAAGAAATCAAGAAAGAAGAAAGAAATTGCAAATTAAATTTAAATATAGAGAAAGAAAGAAAGAAAGAAAGAAAGAAGAAAGAAAGAAAAGAAAGAAAAGGAAGGAAGGAAGGAAGGAAGGAAGGAAGGTAGGAAGGAAGGAAGGAAGAAAAGAAAGAAAGAGGCAAATGTACTTTCCAGAACCAGAGGCTCCACTTCAAAATGGAAGCTTCCAGGCATGTGATAAGAAAGTGACAGTTTGAACCTTCAGAGCCCCTGGTATTCATACCTCCATGTCAGTGGTGCCCTGGAACAAAGAAGACACCAGGAATCTTTGTAAAATCAAATTCACTGAGAGTAAATTTCCCTGGGGCCCTTTGCCAATGGGCAAACGACACAAGCCTGCAATTATGTAAATGGCCACTAGGGGAGGCAGTGATTCGTGAAGATTTGGGGCAATAGAACCAGTGTGTGTAACTAAGATCAAATGGTATGTGTGTGCATGTGTATGTGTCTGTTTTTTCTTAGAAAGGTCCAACTCTTTATCAGAACAATGGCAAATATTATTCAACTACTCTAAAACTATAAAATCTTGATATCAAATTTAGAATAAAATAGGGAAATTACAAATCCAATTTGGATATCCTCTTGTATTAAACTTCAACTGGTTTCTAATGTTGCATATGTAGAGTTGGTCCTTGGTGTGACATTAGGAAGAAACAGTGGCTTTCTGGGCCTCCTGGGTCCCCCGCTCAACTTCTTATTTCTCTCTGTGAGGGTTTCAAGTTATTTATCTTAAAAGCCTTTTACTATTCATTTGCTCTTTTCAGATAGAAGGAGGTAATTACCCTTTTCAAACTATTTCAACTTGAGAATTTTCTGTGCTAACTACCTCTCTTGTCTCCTTTCTGCCCACCGCCCTGCCCCCCGCCTCCACCCCACACTATTCAAATATAAGAATTTTTTTTCTACCTGAAGGGCAAAGCTCCATTCTTCTATGCCATACTCCAAGACTTTTTTTTGAGATAGGGTCTCACTCTGTCACTCAGGCTGGAGTACAGTGGCGTGATCATAGCTGGTGTAATCATAGCTCACTATAGCCTCCTACTCCTGAGCTTAAGTGATCCTCTTGCCACAAGTATGAACCACCATGCCTGGCTAAATTTTTTGTGTTTTAGTTTATTACAGAGATATGGTCTCACCATGTTGACCAGGCTGGTCTTGAACTTCTGGGCTCAAGAGATTCCCCCACCTTGGCCTCCCAAAGTGTTGAGCTTACAGGCATGAGCCACCATGCCTGGTTCCTTAAAAGATTTCTTAAAATATCCTTAAAACATATCCAATTTCCTCATACCAGTTTTGCATGACTGTTCTCCTTTTTAAGCAGAAGAATGATCCCAGACAACTAAATTCTTACTTCCCTTCTTACTACTGCTTTTAAATTTCAGACTGTCAGTGTTATTCACTGCAAACAATGCAAAAACAAACTACCTGTTAAAACTCTACTAGTACAGCCCTTCCCCTCAGGCCTAAACGTTGGCAATTTTTTTCTCTCTGGATATTTAAAATTTCATTTTAAAAACTCTTGAATAAATGAGTTTTTAACCAGTGTTGCAACAATGGGTCTTCTTCCATGATCGCAGATTCTTGGGAACAGAATTGCTCAGAAGCCAATGGGCAGTGCAAAGTGGCTTGTCTTCTGAGCCAGCTCATTTATTTTCTTGGGACAGTGAATGCTCTAATCACAACATATTTGGCTTCCTTTGTAGTACTGGAATTCCTTAAGTGTCCTTGGACACTTTTCAATTCCCAAATATTAGTCATGCCGTTTGACACTCAAACAAATCCCAAAGTCGACACTCTTAAACACATCCTTTCCTATTTGCATGGAAATTAGATTTTAAAAACATCAAAATGAAAACAGGCTTCATAGCCTGTGTCCGCAAAATGCCTCTTCATCGGTAAGTGGACTGTAAACTCTGCTTCCAAGTAGTGGCTTTCAATTCCATTAGTTTATGATGCTTGAGAGGCTAAGCAGGAATTGCAAGCTGGCACACCTCAGGGTCAATGGGGGAGCTCTCCCTCTGTGCCAGCTTCATTGGTTTTGGCTTTTCTTGGGTCTGAATGGAAGCACCTTTGATCCTTTACTTTGGTCCTTTTATTATACCTTAAAAAAATTAAATCAACTTTCCATGTCAAATCTGTAAGATATCACAATCATTTTTTTAAAATCATAAGGTGAAAAAAAGCCCCTAAGCATCTTTGACAATGCACAGAAAAACTCAAAGCCTCCATTGTAGGCATTAGGAATGATCGTATCTCAATTATATCCTGACATTTTAAATTAACTTACTAATGTTGTATTAAGCACCTACTATGTGCCAGATGTTGGGGACAGAGAGGTAAATATGATGGTGCTCATCGTGGCTGGGAAAGAGAGACCTGTGAAGAGATCTGAACAGAAAGCAATACATATTATTGGAAAGGCGAGGGGTGAATGAGGTCTGTAGGAGCAGAATGGCTGATTTTTCAGGAGAGTGAAGGAGGGCTTCCCAGAAGAGATGCCACTTGAGCTGTGCCTTAGAGAAGGAGAAGTACCCACCTAGCAGGAAGTTGTGTGTAGGACATGTGAAAGGGTAAGATTCACGAAGGACTTTAAATGCCAGGCCAAGAAGTCTGGCCTCATCCTCACGTGCATTTGGAAACCTTTATTGATTCATTGCTTGGTTGGTCCCTGGGTGCCAGAGAAACAGTGATGAACTGGGATCTTCGGTTGGTTCCTCAGAGCCTCTGGGAACCCTCCTCTGACCTGGGAGGCTGACCACATCAGCAGGCCGCCTGCCCTCTGGCTGCTGGTTAGAGGTGGCAAATTAGTCGCACCAGCAAGAGACCAGAGGGCGAAGGGAGAGAGTGATGGGCTATTTATCATCCCAGGCCCCTCCCCTGTGGGCCCGCGGAGACTGAATCCCCTGATCACTGCTGCTGGCAGGCTGCCCTCTCCAAACACCTCTCTGTGGGTCAAGGAAACCGCTGCCTCTCAGGACCCTCCAGGCTAGGTTGGCAATGGATCCCCACCGTTACTCATCCTGGGTGTCGCACCATCTTTGCTGCTCTCTTTAAACTCTGCCCACATCCTTGTAAGTAGTCCCTTTATCAAACTTTGCTCAGTTCCTCAGCTTGGTATGTGTGCCATTGTCTCTCCCCAGGACCATTACTCACAAAAATAATAATCGAGATCCCAGCTCTCATGAAGTGCAGCTTGCACTCGCATAAGCAAGAGAATGACCGGAGCAGATATGTATGTTCTGGAAGAATCACTGGATGACAGTGAAGTGGAAGACTGTGATGTGATGAGGATGTGCTTTCATCCTCAAGACAGATGCGGGTGGCCTACATCAGGGATGGACCTCGGAGGACGAGGAGGGCTGGATGACAGAACCACTCAGCAAGCCAGGTAGGTTTGGCCAGACACAGTGAGTGAAGGAAGAGCTTCATGAGGTGCTCAAGCCCTGGCCTGGTTGACTGGATACAGGCTGCATTCCTGAGCTGTGGAGCCCAGGAGAAAGAGCTGACTGGCCATCAGAGGAAACGATGACTTTGATGTTGAACACATGAAGTGGTATTGCCCAGGGGGCATCCAGGTGGATGTGTCCAGGCAGCTGTTGGCTGTGTGGGTTGGAGTGTGTGGGAGAGGCCAGAGAGGGAAATATATCTGGGTGTCATTGGGGCCTGGGTAGGTGTGAGGTCGAGGAGGTGGGTGAGATGACCAACAGGGACTGTGTTGAGTGAGCACCGAAGAGTGCTTTCAAGTGAGAGAGAAAGGAGGATGGTGAGAGAGAGGGCGACCTCACTTGCTGGGTCATACAGAGCACTCACCAATGACTCAAGGGCCTCAGGCTCCCCACAACCAGGGTGTCCCCTTTTTCCAGCCACAGGGTGGCAGTCAGGGCCTTAGGCCACCCATGTGTCCAGGGGATATCACTGACTCTGTCTTTGATGATAAGGTTTGCCAGGTATCCCAGGGACTTCATTCTGCTGGCTGTGAAGATGGATAAGAAACAGGGTGAACATTTAATGTGAGTCTGAATTAACCCCAGTACTCTGAAAATGGGATTTTTTTTTTTTTAATAGCATGCCTGGTATGTTTGCTGGTGTGGCTGAGACCACCTAGCTGCAGCATGATGGTACTAGGGTGGAAACAGAGGTCAGTTCCCAAAGCTCCGACCCCCATACTAGGGGAGCAGAGAACAGGGCAGGGCTGGCAGGGGCTGGCCAGGTGGAAGAAGGGCCACGGGCATCCAGGGAGAGGTGACTGCTTGAGCAAACAGCAGAGAGGGACACGCGGACAGCTTGCTTGCTGGGGTGTGGCAGCAGATGTGCCTGCAAGAAGGTGGACCCCAGGGTGTAGAGCCTCACGTGTCACCTCTGGTGAGTCTTCGGGCCACAGTCACTGAAGGCTGCATGGGGGAGTGTCACCACCTTCTTTGTGCTTTAGAAAGACTCTCTTATATGGAGAACCTCCGCGGCACAAGGCACCAGAGGTTGAACTCGGAGTCCAGTTCAGGTGCCCCTGCAGGAGGAGTTTGGGATCCATGAGCCATACCCCACCCTAGCCATGGGGAGTGGGAGGGAGGGGCTGAGATTTGCCTCCTTCCGCTCCCGGGAGCAGGACCTTGGACTGGGGAATGCAGGGGCCAAGAGCAGAGGAGAGCTCCACGCCAGGCAATTTCCTGATGCCTGCCTGCCATGTTGCTCAGAAGGTGGCTGCAGTTCCTGGGAGGCCCTGTGGGTTGGGGAGTGAGTGGCCCAGGTGAGACCCCCAGGAGAGAGAGCAGAGCCTGCATAAGTGAGCTGTTCATGAGGCAGGCCTGCTGCCAGCCCAGTTCAGCAGGGCCTGGAAAAGGTGATCCCTGTGGCTGGAGCTCAGGGGTGCTGGGACTCTTGAGGAACTGAGCTCATAGGAGGGCACGAAGCCCTGTGCAGTGGCATAGTTAGCAAGAGGGGAAGGTGCTATGGGCTGAATTGCATCCCCTGCAAATTCCATGTTGAAGCCCTAACCCCCCATACCTCAGAATAGGACTGGATTTGGAGAGAGGGTCTTCAAATAGGTGATTATGTTAAAAGGAGGCCATTAGAGTGGGTCCTAATCCAATCTGACTGGTGTCCCTTCTGAAACAGAAGGAGATACCAGGGGTGCCCACACTGGGGAATGGCCATGTAGAGAAACAGCCCAGGACAGAAGCCTCAGAGGAAACCAGCCCTGCCAGCACTTTGACCTTAGACATCCAGCCTCCAGAACGCTGACAAAATGAATGTTTATTGATGTCTATTGCTTAAGCCCACCCCTGATTGACGGTGTTTTGTTACGGCAGCCCCAGCAAACTAACACAGAAGGCAAGATGATCATGGGAATTAGGAAGTCATGGCATCTCTCATTCACCACACTTGCTGCAGCCGTTCAACTCCTGCTTCCTGAATCTCCTTTTCACCCCAAAATAGCAGAAGCGGCTTGAAGGATGAGAACATTTCCTATGCTTTAGTGCCCTGACATTTGCAAATAAATAAGTTGTTCATTCAAGAAAAGCAATCAGTAGACATATACTAATTGATAAAGAAGAACAGACAATGGACGGTTACTGTGTGCATCCAGGGACCCTGTGATTTCTATATAATCTCATTCAATCCTCACAACAGCCCTTTCCATTGTACCTTATTCATCCCTGAGCTGAATAATGCAGAGAGGTTTGGTGACTTGCCCCTAGACACAGCCATAAGCAGCAGACCTGTTATCCTAAACCAGGCCAGCCAGAGTTACATCACTGCTACTTCCACAATCATCTGTGCTGAGCGCCTGGGGTCTTAAAAAGAAGACAGAGACCCTGTATCCCCTCACTAAGTCTTATAGTCTCACTTACGAGATGAGGTGTCCACAAATGCAACAGTAATGAGCAATGCAGGGTAATACACCTACTTGCCGTGTGAATGGTGCTATTGGGAATAGGGTGTGCTCTCAAAAACACCCGGAAAAGTTGCCTGGTGGCACTGGGATGTATAGAGAGATGCACAGTGAGGACTCTGGCCCTGGAGACTTAGCTTTCAGACCTTACCCCAAGATGTAGTTTTCTTGGTTCTCAATGCCAAGCCCAGTTTTGCCTTAGCAACAGATTACCTATCGCTGTCACCCTGCAACCTCAGCTAACATTCCCGGTTCTTTGACCTTGGCCTGTAATCTCCGCGTCTGTCCTGGCTGCAACCTGCCTTTCACACCCTTTGTGGCTTTGGGGCCTCCCACTATGCCCGAGCTCACTCACCAGCGCCTGGATCTGATTCCAGGTGGGAGGAAGGGGCGGAAATCATTCTGAGCAGGTAATGAACAAGAATAAGGGGAAAGGAGCACCTGTGGGGAACAGAAAGCCAGAGGCATTGAAAAGGGTTTCAGACACTGAAAACAATCTCAATAATGGCTTCAGCATTGTGATCTACACAATTCCTTTATCCTTTCCTAAAATCTATGCACATGCTCAGTCTGAGTCATGATCAGTCTCTAAGAAGGCATCAACACACATGTCATCAGTCAAAATGCATATGAAACAGGGTGAAGAAGAATTTTATGTCACAATTTACAACTCTGAGCTGAGAAAACTCAGATGAGTGACAGCAAAGAAATACAAGTGACACACATGGAAATGAGGGTGAGCATGAGAAACTGGCAGGGGAGGGTAGTGTCCCGGATGGAGCAGAACATGAAACAGAAGGAATGCCAGTCCTCACAGGGCAGAAGTTTCTAGTAATTCCTGTACTGTGCTAAAGGTGGCATGGAGGAGGTGGCACCTGCTGTGGGGTTAATTGAGTGGTGAGATCAGGGAAAACATAAAATGAACAATTCACACTTGGAGGAAGCTGGAGAACAGGAGAGACTCTGAGAAATGCCACAATATGCCTGATGGAGCTGGTTTCTGTCAGACTTGTGGTTTCCAATCTTGGTTCTGCACCCTCAACTTTTCCCAGGGGGAGTTCCTGGGGGCCAGACCCAAATGTGGGCTCCTTGCCACAAATATCTTTTCTGGAGACATTCTTGCAGCGGGGTTGGCTGGCTGAGTTTTAGGAAAGTGGAGGCCATTGGAGAGCCTGCACATGCCCTGCATCTTCCATCTGTCAGTGGCCTCTGCCAGCCCCAGCCTTTGCTCAGCTGCAGTCCTGGAGCTCTTGAACTTGGAGACTCAGCTTCCAATCCTTTCCTGGGTTCATCCTGTCCCACAGGGTTGTGTATGTTATGGGGGAAGGGGAAGTTGTTTTAAGGCCGGGGTCCAAGAGCAGCACCCCAATATCAGGTGAAAGGCTCTGTTTCTCACACCCACCCCCTTCTCTGTGGATTCATCTGTAAAAACAAAGGTGGCGAGTTGATGTAACTTCACTTGGCAACTCTCATTGAGAAGGACATAGAGATTCCCAGGGGGTATATTCTGCAATGGGTTTGTCATGTCAGCCAGAGACATAGGCTGCAGAGTGGTGGCAGGCAGGCCACAGACATGGCATCCCAATTAGGTCACATCCACTGCTTGCTAGACTTCAAGTGTCGTTGCAACCTGCATTCTCCTGCCACACCCAGAACATCAGGCGCCCTCTCTCTGGATGCCTGCCACAGCCAACCCCAGGAACAGTGTTCCCACTGTCCCTAGCTGACCATCCGTGGGACCCTCCCTATTGCCGGCTTAGTCTGTGCAGTCTCCACTTCTGTCTGATCCCAGCTTCTTGCTTAAGTAAATGAGCAAATGCCTGTAGCACAGTTGGGAGTGTCTGCACATAGTAGGCACCTCATGAGTTTCTATCCATTTTATTACAACCGTCTGTCTTCCTTAATCAATGACACTCGAGCGCCTGCTATGTGTCAGGTGCTTTCTGTGGCTTCCCCCATTTAATTCCGCTCCACCCTAGAAGGTAGATTCAACAGTCATAGTTCCTATTTTACAGATAAGGAAGTTGCTGCTCAAGAAGTGAGGTTCCTTGGTCAAGGTCAAGGAACTTGTGAGTAATGAACCAGGGATTCAACCCCAATCTTGTCTGGTGCAAAGCTCAGGCTCTCTCCAACTTGAACATTGAACCTTCAGCCCCAGGTGGGGCATTTTTCCCCACTCAGCCCTCTACAGCCAGGCCGAGGGGCTTCAGTACTGACTGCTGGTGTAAGCCCGCACCTCCTGTCCGCGGAACAGTTACCCTACACTCACCAGGCGCTTCTGAGTGTCCTTGTGCAGTTCTTGTAGGACAAAGTCACCGACCCATGCCCAGCATCCTTCCTCACCCCTCCAAACTCTCCATCCCTCTCTGGACACAAATCTAGGAGCTCAAGAATTGGCTGAAAGATGCTGCTGTTCCCACCAGCCACCTGCCACCTTTGTATTTCTGGCAGGGAAATTATACTTCATTACCATTAAATGTATTTAATGGGGCATTCATTCCTGAATTTTCCACGGAAACTTTTGAAACAGGAGAGAAAATACCTCAAAGGTATGATTTAAAGGGCCTTCTGTCTGGAGCTGGGCTGGCCACATGCGGGGCCGTGCTTACTTCAGAAGGAGCCCCCAGCCACCCGGCTTCCCTGCTCACATGTGTACCTGCTTGACCGCCCTGATGTGTAGAATGGAGAACTGCTGTGTGCTCTCGAGTGAGGCAGCCTGGATGTGGACTTAGCAAGTACAGAGAGGGGAAGCAGAGAGAATGGACGCGTTCTGCTGGTGGGGAATCCCTGGAAGCATGGCTGCGGCTCCTGGGCCACCCTCCCCCTGCCTTTGTTCCTGCCTCAGGAGAATACACTTGCTCCCCTTCTTTCCCATTCATGGGTCATACCTGGCCATTCGCTGCCTGAACATGCACCCCAGTCTCTAAGTCAACCCAGGAAATATGCCAGCAGCATTGGCACCAATATCCAGTCACACCCGACAATTCTGAGCCCCAGGAAAACCAGTGGGCAGGTGCTGCTGACGCCCCACTTTCCCTCTGCATGCTGGTGGGTTTCCTATAGAGAACTGGTGGGTAAAAGCCCCTGCTGGAATGGCTTTGAGGGATGTTCTACAGTGTCTTTCAGAGGTCCACAGCAAGACTAAGCTCCACCTACCCACAGGGTCATGTGCTCCATAACAGCCTTCCTGCCCCTGCCTCCTCCTCCCCAGCCCCAGTCAACTGGTATTTCCTAGGATCACCTGCCACATAAACTGTTCATGCTTGACTGCTTGTCTCAAGTGTATTTCAGAGAGCACCAAACCAGGACAGCCACACACATCATTCTCAGAATCTCCCGGCTGCCCCCAGCTCAGAGACAAGCGCCCCCAAGGACTCTCCCTTGCTGATTAGCCACATGGTTCAGCCCAGCAGCTGGGCCTCCCTCTCTCCCTACACTTCCTTTCCAACTTGCGTCTCAGGCCACCTTCAGGACTGAGGCCTGACTCCCAGCTGGGGTCTTGCCCATGAGGTCTTAAATACGGCCCATCATCTGGGTCCCACCCTTCTCTCCATCTGTCCCAGTGGCAGCAGCCATTCCCAGCATCAACTAAGGCCCTTGAATCTGTCGGGCCATGAGACTGGTACAGCTGTAACCTGAGAGTCAGGTCCTCACTCTTCCCCTCCCATCAGTTGAAGAATCTGACCTCAGACAGGCAGAAAGAGATGAAATGCCCTGGACTGAGGCAGTCATGTTTGGTGGAAAGATATCAAGAGTAGGAGGCAAACAGCTATGTGCTCGTACCTCAGCACTGCCATTTGCAAGCTGCTCTGCCTTGGGTGAGTTAATTTCTCTGAGATTCAGCATCTTAACACGTAAATGATATGTGGCAGAGATGGCTAACCATCCCCCATGGTTTGTCCCCTTTTCTAGAGCACAAAGTGAGATCGGGGCTGCGTGGGCAGGGACTACATTTCTGAGCATTCCTTACACTGAACTGACTGCTATTTATCATTTAGTTGTCACCAACAAAATGAGTGGAAGGGAGGCCTGTCACTTCCAGGCCAGTGTGGTTGAGGTACCAACTTACCTTCTTCACCATCTCTCCCAGCGTCTCCCCAGATGCAGGGGACTCCAGAGTTCTAAGCCTGGGTCCCTGAATCACCATATGGAGGAGAGCTGCCTGTTAACCAGAAGTACCAGCATTGTATTATTTGAGCAAAAAAATATTCATTAAGCTACTGAATTGTGGAGGTTTATTTGTTATAGCAGCTGGCATTACCCTAGCCAATACCTAATCATATCTCCATGTTGTGAAGAGCTAAAGGGAGCATACAAATAGCAGTTACATGAAATGAGCATTTACTGTGTGCCAGGTACTGTTCTTAACATGAATGGTCTGTCTCACTTAATCCTCAAAGCAACGACATTACCCACATTTTATAGCTGGGGAAACTCAAGCACAGAGAGGTGAAATTATATACCCAAGATCACACAGCTAGGAAGTACTAGATCTGATAATAAATCTGTGTTCTTAACCATTAAGTTGAACTGTTCCCCAATGCATGGATAGCATTTAATACAGTGCCCGGCACAGAGTGAGTGTTTCACAAATGGGCACAGTCACTGTTAATTAGGCTGAGCAAATGCACACCCCAGGAGCGTCTCCTCCTCTAGGCACTGACGTGGGTGTACTTGCAGCTTATCCTGTTGCCTGATGTTCCACTGCCCCATCTGCTGGTGACTAACATCAACTCCCCTCCACCTCTATCCAGTGCCCTTACTGGTCTGCTGTCCCCTGTTCAGCCATCGTGCACAGGTGTATCCCTTTCCTCGACGCTCTTCTGAGCCAGATAAAGTGGGGGAAATCTGTCCAGGGTCTCCTGATGCCTGTTGGAGTCTTTGTCTAAGTGGGGCTGAGGCTCCCACTCTGGGCAGATGAATGACACAAGGGTGCCCTCTCTGGTGGGTGCAGCCCTGGGGTTCCAGCCTCACCTGAGTGCCCTCAGTTCAGGACACAGCCCGCCTACCTGAACCCTGACCAGTCATGGCTTCCAGATGCCCTGAGTCACTCCTCAACAGGAACCCCTGCTATTGGGGAGCCTGAAATGAAACCCAAGATTTCCTGAGGCTAAAACATCCCTCACAGCCCTTCCCTGCAGCCGACAGCCCCACGGGGGAGCCAGCGAGCTGTCCCCTGCTCCCCTGGCAGAGGCCTCTGCAAGGTCCCCTGGACAGCTTCTGGCCTTGGCTTCAGCCCAGCCTCCCCCGGGGCTATTTCTGGCCAGGCGGGTAATAGATTTCTGTCTCCTTTTTGAGGGCCTTTTATGTGCCGTCAAACCTGGGGCCAAATGCTCCCCCTCCAAAAGAAAAAAAAATAATAACAGCCGTGCTTCCAGCCCCTGCACTAGGAGACTTGTGGGGCCGGACGACCCCGGAGGGAGCTGGCTGAGGTTTCATTTCTGGTAACTGCCCACCCCTCTTCCTTGAGCCTGGCTTCACAAAGCTCACTTGTGGGACACCAGTGAAGCATCTAATGTGTGGGATATATGGAGGCAGGGGCGCCTGCCCTGCATTTCCTGGCCTGTGATTTATGAGATGGGGCTGGGCTTGCCTCCCTCCACGGCCTGACCCTGCCCAGTCCAGGAGATGCAGAGGCTGGAATTCTCCCCAGTGGGGCCCCAGAATCAGGCACTCTGCCACACAGCTCCAGGAACCTGCTGTGTCTACTGCCTGCCCATTAGAGGCTAAAGGAAAGCATGATTTCCACATTATACATAAGGAAACTGAGGCACAGTTAGGCAGCTAGACTGGGGTACCAACTGGGGGAGCTTGGGCCAGCAGAAATTGCCTTCTCTGGAGACCAGCATTTTTCATACCTGTACTCATTGGAATCTCCTGGGAGGTGTTCAAAAATGCTGATTTCCAGCAAGAGCTCTCAAGAGACTGACTCAGCCATGTTCGGGACCCATTGTCGTAGAGGGTTCACTTTAATAGGTATCAGACAGCTCCTCAGGGATGATGTTGAAATCTGCAGAAGTCTCAGCCCTGACCTGAGCCTGCACCACATCCTGAATCTGTAGGGGATGGGCCTGGGCATTTTGCTTTTAACAAAGCCTGAAAACTCCCGAATATGAAAGCCGAAAGGGACTGTGACATTACAGAGTCCAGATTTCCTGTTCTCTGGACGAGAAGACTGAAGCTGGGAGGGAGAAGGGGTCTTGGCCAAGGTCACACATCAGGGTGGTTGGGCCTTTCCTTGAGGACAGGAGAAGAGAGAGGTGTGGGCTCTCCAGGAACCTGGAGGAGGTGAGAGGGAGAAAGGAAGAGCTCCATCAACCCGAATGCAGATGGACTTGAACATCCCTACCTCCGGGAGGCTGGAGTTGACACCCAGTCCCAGGCGTCTGTCCCTCCATCACTCAGGGTCAGAAAACCCCTCCCCACTTTCTGCAGTGGGACAGAAGTTCCTCCCTCTAGTTAGTATCAGGGCTTGGCATCTGTAAGTTTGTCTTGAAGGCTGTGTCAGGCCCCTGGACAGGTATCATGTCCCTGCTGTCCAGGAAAAAGCCACAGCCATCCTCGAACTGCCCAAACATGGACCGAGTCAGCCTTTTCCCATGACCCACCCCCAGAACCCTGGGGTCCCTGGGGCACCCAGTCCCCAGGCCTGGGTGCAGGCTGCTTGCGTAGCATGTGGATGTGTGTTTGCCTGAATTAAAAGGAAATAGATGGATGGAAGGGAAACTGTGTACAATTAATAAATGATGGTGCTTGGTTTGGAATTTCCATTGCTTTCAACTTTCAGAATATTGCTCCCATGAGAACAGACAGCTGTGACCCAACAGAGGAAGGCCAGACATGGAGCCAGATGCCCAGGGGCTCGCCTCCCAGCCTGGCACATGGCTGGGTGTCTTGTGAGTGCTGCTATCCCTCTCTGAGTCTCAGCTTCCTTGACTGTAAAGTGCAGGCTGCCAACCCTCCTTCACCAAATCTCCCTCACAGCTTCCTGGGAGCCTGATTTGGGATGACGCAGGCGGAAGTTCCCAGCATGCACAGGTGCTGGATAGACAATTGTCCCCTAGAAGGGGATACACAAACAATTCTCAGAGGGAGGCCTCTGGCTTGTTCACGTGGAGATTCTGCACATCAAACATCTTATAAACAGCATGTGTTAGCTAGCAGACATGGCTGTTCCTTCACTGTTGAGGAAAGGGGTGGAAATGTAGTCAGGTAAATATTTTTCAGGGAAGATCTTTCTCTCAGTACTTTTTCTGCCCCCAGATGTGTGAAAATTGAGAGAATGAATATAAAATTATCTTCTTGAGAGATTCTCCCCACTGATCCTTACTGAAATTTAACAGACATATAGGAAAATGCACGATCCTAAATGATAGCTCAATGGGTTTCACAAACTAATCATAAGACATCCATGAAATTTGCACCCAGGTCAAAAAGCTTCTAGCACCAGCATCTTAGAGTTTCTGTTGACCCAAAGTCCCCTCCCAGTCATGAGCCCCTCGCCCACAGCAAGCATAACCACTATCCTGAGTTCTACCAGTCTGCTCTTTAACTGTGTATGAATAAGTCCTACAGTATGTAGTGTTTGTTTGCTGTCTGGCTTCTTTACTTTGATGTTATGTTAGTGATTTTAATTTGCCTTTCCCTGATTGTTAATAAGGTCGAACCTCCTTACATATACTTATTGGCCATTTTGTAAAGTGCCTGTTCTAATCTTTTACCTGGACGTCTATTGGAATATCTGACTTTTTATTGATTTTCAGGAGCTTTTTATTTATGATGGACACTCTTGAGGTATTTAGGTCCTTTATGAAGCCTCCCTACCTCTTACTCAGGTATTTCATCCTGAGGACTTCAGTTCTGGTCCCAATGGAAACCCACTGAATACAATCATTTGAGAGACTCCTCCCTACCTCTCAATAGCAGCTTGATGCTGCCTTCTTCAGAGTGCACTGTGGCTCCACTGCACATAAAGAAGCTGGAGAATTTTGTCTCTGGGTTCCTCTTGCCTCTACCTCCCTCTGTGCCTCTTTTTCACTTTTTGGTAACCTACCAGCTAGGTTCTGTTTCCATGGGCCTTTCTCTCAGCTGGCAAACAAAACAAAACAAAAAAAATCACTTTTAAGGTGTATGGTGACCAGGTAGCTCCATGTCTTTTGGTTTCTGCATGGATGGGAGTGTAAGGAGGGTGGGAATGGGACCTCAGGGAGTAGCTGGCACCCTCCTACTGCCTGTCACTGCACCTGGGACTCCCCAACTAAAGCTTTAATCCTCAATGACAGCAGCTATTTACAACATGGGGGAACTATTTCCATATTTCAACTGCAGGCTCAGGTGCCCCAGTGTGTACCAGCTGAATCCCAGTTTGCCTGTTGCTGAGCCCTGACCAGGTCTGTGGCGTTGGGCTGATTTTCATCTTAGCCTCATCCCTGCCTGGGCACAGAAGGAACAGCATGTGCTGCTGCCTCTGGCTCACCTGCATCCCATAACATCACGCTTTTGATCCTCAAAACTTACGCCAATCACACATTCGTATTCACAAGTCAGCAGCTCACTTTTGGCCTCCATTGGGCAAAGCACCATCACAGAGCTTTACGGGAAACTTCAAGGGATAAGGCAGCAATGCGGGACCACAGGAACCATGGTAGATAGGCTGAGTGAGGGAGATGTTTTTCAGCAGGGGTCAGATTTAGGGAATCCAGCTGGCTTCGGTGAACCAGCGGGAGGCCGAGCTCCATGCTGTTCCTGGACATCTCTTTTGGGGCTGGATATATATTACTCTCTGTTGCCTAATTGTCCCCAGAGCAGCAAACCAAAAGGTCTTGTGGAAGTTATTGCCTTGACATTTTGACTGAGCCATTTCCCCTCCAGGTGGGTGACCCAGAGCCTGTGTGTATTGGGCAGAGACCAAAAATAACATTCACTGGTTTTAAAGTCATGTCCCCCAAAGCGTTCCCTTCTGCACATCTAAGTTCTGAAATAATACTTTTTAAAGGTTAGGCATCTCCTCCAGGAAAGGCATTTTGTTGTCTTATTTGAGCAAAGAATGCACTTAGAGCTTCCAATTGACCCTGCCAGCCTGAGCAGAAGAGAGATTTCATCTACAAGGGTCATCATGAGGGTGAAACTTGAAACACATTTTCCTTTTTTAATGGAATACATGCTCAAGAGGAAAGATTCACATGGTAGAGATGATCTGAATGCTCAGCCTAAATGTGCGGTGCTTTATGGCGAGAACAAGCATGTTACCAGAACCATTTCCATGAGTGCATCGGTCAGTGTAAGCTATGCTATGCTGTGGTAACAAGTGAGCCCCCAAATATCAGTGGCTTGCAACTACAAAGATTTCTTTCTTGCTGAAGTTACTTGTCCATGGGGGATTGGCTGTACTCTGTTCTGTGTCTCCTTTATCCCGGGACCTGGGTTAAGGGAGTAGCCCCTATCAGGGATGTTGAGGTCTCATGATGAAAGGAAACCAGAGAACTCAATGGTGTCAGGCAACAGCTTTTAAAGCTTCAACCCAGAAGGGATAAGTGTCATTATTATTGTATTTCATTAGTCAGAGCAAGTCACATAGGCAAGCCAGTGGTCAGCATATGGAGAGCGCATCTTTTGATCAACAATACAATCTTCATGATGGGCAAAGGTCAGAATGAGTTCTGCCTCTATAGAGCTTTTGTTTCTAGTATTCCCAGGACCTTCTCACCCTCAAGGATGGCTTGTCTGAAACCTCTTCATTCCACATACCCCTGGCTCCGTGGATGCTCCGTCCCTGGCATGCCCTAACGTGTGTTCTGCAGAATGTTATTTTTCCAATGTCAACAGTTGTTGGGAGAGGAAAGGGTTCCATGGTTAAATAAGTTTGGGAACCACTGAGTTAAACAGGAGTCTTTACTGCAGGGTGTCAGAGCCTTTAATACCAAGTGAATTGTCCATTTTAAAGAAGGAGATAGTCCACGGGGCCACTGCCTTGTCCTTCTAGGTCAGTGTTCGTCATTTTAGCTGCACATTAGAATCAGCCGCGGAACTTCTAAGGCCATCCTGATGGCCAAGCTGCACCCCAGACCAATATCCTTACCATCTCTGTTGGCAGAACAAGCGTGGGCATTTTCTAAATGCTGTCCACATCCCCCTCATGATTCCAACGGGCAGCCAGGTTTGGGAACCACTTTTATGGGGATGATCCATATAGGAATTGGCTGTCCACAGGGTTGATCTAGCAGTTAACACTCAAGAAGAGGCTGGGGTGGATTGGTAGCAGTTTCTTGCACCTGCCGAATAGACAGGCTGCAGCCAGAATGTCCAGGACAGTCCAGATGGGCCAGTGGTCTTTAGAACTGAACCTGCAAAGAGTGAGGAAGAGGCTAATGTAGAAGCAGCCCCAGCTGTATTCCACATAGGTTCAATCTTGAGTCGTCCCTGGGTAAGACAAAGGGGAGTCTTGACTGCTGCATCACTTGATAACTCATGGGGCCAGGGTACCACCATCAAGGTCATACTCCTGCATCTTGTACCTCCCCACTCACCGTATAGTAAGAAAGTAATCAGTTGCTCCATCTGTAGGTAGAGGTTGAGACTTACTCACCTCTGTGTCTCCCTGATCCAGTGCAGTGCCAGGCACATAGTAGTTACTCACTAAATGTTGCACAACAGAGTGCAAATTCATCCCTTGTCTTAAAGGAGCCCCTAATAACCTCAAGGCTTTTGCTTCCCATGTCTGTTGTACCGGGTTCAATTCAGATAAACCACAGGGAAGCAGGGTAAGCTTATAGATTCCTTTGATATCCAACATGGGACTATCAGCACAGGTTTAAGGATTAGCAGCTTTACTGTGGCTGCAGAGGAAATGGAAAATTAAGGCTTATGTTTTGGATTATGAAATGGAATTGGTTCCCTTTATGCCTCTCAGGGGAAGAGAGAAACATTTCCATCATCTCAATTTATAAAAAGCAATCTTAAGGCCAAGAAGAGATAAGTACAGTAATTCAGAAACCCTTAATTTGGGCCATTTCTTAAATCCTACCACTCTGCAATTAGTGCACATGAACTTCCCTGCAAGTGTTGCATTTCCTGAGGCTGGCTGTTCCTCTGAGAGGCAATCCATCAGGTTGAGGGGACTGTGGCCTAGGGAGCAGGACAGGGACAGGAAGGGAAAGGTGGGAGCAGAGTGTGGTAGCAGATTTGAATGACAGGCTGAGCATATGCACTTTGTCTCCTGGGCCAGTGGCTCTGACCTCAGTGAGTATCCAGATGCTGTGAAACTGTGTTGAAAACAGGACTGCCTAGACCTCCCCCCATATATAATTTTTGTTCGGTAGGTGTGGGATAGAAAGCGCCTCTGGTGGGTGAATTTGAGCAGGCAAATGACTTCATAGTGTAGGAAGCCCAGCTGCTGGATTCAAAGTCAGTTCAAGTAGTGTAGCAGAGACTGTGGGTGTCCTGGTCTAGCCCCTCGCCTGACCCCTTCAGTGCACATCTGCCTGACTTCCACTGCCCGCTCTTCATCCCTTTCCTGAGGTCTCTCTCTGGCCCTAGAGCCACTCTGCCCTTGCAAATAGCAGGCTGGAAATGCTGGCTAATTAGCACTTCCTGGGAGCAGCCCTGAACCAGTGACTGATGGGAGTGGGGTATAAATACCCCAGCTTCCTGGTCCGTTAGGTAGGATAGCTTGGAGGTGCATGCTCTACCCAGTCTCCCAGATGCCCCCAGCAGGATTGAGCTCCAGTTGCCACACAGCGGCCACTTGATAATATACCTTTCATGGGCTCCCTTGCTGTCCTTGTCTCACTTCCCACTGCCCAGCTCGTGTTTTCTGGAATCTCCTGCCCTCCTACCCTTGTCTCAGACTCTGCTTCTGGAAGGACCCAAAAGATGGGAGTCAGCGAGAGTTGTGTTGTGTGACCTTGAATACACTAACTGACACAAAATAAAACTACATATAAAGCTTGGGGATAGTAGACACAAAATTCAGCGCAGTGGTTACCTCTCTGGGGTGCAGGGAGAGGGGCTGGCAGGGGCAGTCTTGGGGTTGGTCTATTTTCTTATCTGGGAGGTGGGTTCAGGGATATGTATTTCATAATTCTTCATGCCTTACCCATACATTATATATTCCTCTTTGGAATGCATGGCATAGACTCCATAATAAATTATTGTAAAATTATCTGGGGACCAGATAAACCCTACTTGCTGGCTGCACCTAGGCCACCTGTTTCTGACACCTCCCTTACAGATGAGAAAACTTGGACTCTGAGGGCTTTCAGCCACGATATATTGCTTCGTTTTACGTTTTTACAACTGGGAAATTTCACATCAAAATAGAAATGTTCAACTCCCTTGAAAGACAATCGGAAGATCGGACAAGGCTGGACCCACGTTTCTACAGGGTAATAGCTGCCAGAGCTGCATCGCTGAGGACGTGGTAGGCAGGGCAGAGTGCCTGCTGCTCCATCCCCAGAGCAGCATCCGTCCTTCCCATAACCTTTCTGTCCTCCCCTATAGACGTCTGAGCCAAGCTCACACATGGGAGAATCTCTCCAATGGTTCACCCATGCAATGCCCTCAGTGGAGAGCCCAGCACAGACCCAGTGCTAAATAAAGCCAGTCCTTATCATTGTGGTTAGAGAAGATAACTCCAACACCCGAGGGGGCAGCCGGGCTTAGTGTCCTTGTCCTGAGCCTGCTGAGGTGCTATGATGAGGCCAAGGTCACCGTCTGAACAGCAGTGCAATCAGGACTCCACCCAGTCCCTGGGGCGTATCTGCAGGTCCATTGGGCCTCAACTTCAGGGAGCAGGGGCCAGGCCGAGCTCCGCAAGGCCTTGGGTGCCCCAGCTCAGGCCAGCTGCTCTGACACAGCCCACACTTTGTGGCCAGAGGCGAGGCAGGGCAGTGGGGGAGACCTGCCAGACAGGTGGCATCTCAGGCCTCCCAGATGAGTGGGACAAAGGGATGTGCTGGAATTCCGCCTCCCAGAGCAGCTCCTCCCCTGGCCAGGGAACGGAGGTGGACTTTGGGGCCTGAGAATCGTTGCCAGCGGATGGAGGCTTTGTTTGCCTCACTGAGTCCCCAGACCAGGGGCCGGCCGGAGAGAGGGCTCTTTCCTGAGAGGCTGGACTTTCCCACAGGAACAAAGTGGGGCTTGTTAGCTGGGCATGAATCTTGGCGTGGGGCGGCCGGGGCCAGGCTCAGCGCTGCCAGGCGGCGGCTCCGCGATATCAGGCAAATTCCGCCTTCCCCACAGCTGGGGCTGACAGCAGGAAGCCCCAGGGAGGCTCCGGACAAAGGCAGAAAAATGGGCCACGTTTATTCATTCACTGACCAGCCCGGGCCTGGCTGGCCCAGGGGCCCTGTCTCCATGGCTACGGGCAGCCTTCAGTGCTCCTGGTTGGCTCCTCTGTGACCACAGCCCCTCCACGGCCACACACCCCAACACACAGAGACACAGCATCATGAAGGCAGAGGCTGCCTCGGGACGGCTCTACCCCGGGGAGTGTGGGGCCATCTGAGCCAAACAGAATCGAGGGCTTGGACACAACCCAGGGTGTGAGTTGAGCTCTGAATGTCAAGACCAGTCCTGGGTGAGTGAGGCAAAGGCAACAGGTTCAAATCCACACACCAGCTAAGCACCTACTGTGTGCAGTGCAGGAGTGTGTCTGTCAAGCCAACTCGGTTTGTTCTCACTCGTCCGGTTCGAAAATAGAGGCTGGGGAGCCCAGTGAGGGAGGCACACCCTTTGCCTTGGGAAGGTATCAGGCAGGAACTGTCATTGGCATTGAGTCTTGAAGGATGCATAGGAGTTTGCCAAGCAGGGAGGAAAAGGGCATTCCAAGCAGAAGGAACGGCTTGAGCACAGGCCCCGAGGCCTGCGATTAATGTGTAGAGTGATTAGGGTAACTGAAAGGCTCTTTGAACTGGAGTGGAGGGAAGACGATGCAGCTGAAAATGAAGCAGTTGTGGGGGCGGGACAACCGTGCAGTGTGACTCAGAGAACCGGGGCCGTCTGCTCCCGTCACTGTCCTGCTAGAGAAGGCCCCCAGTAATTCCATGAGTTGTGAATTTCAGGGAAGACAGAGGTTAACTAGTATAGCTAATACTTTGCCGTTTGCAGAGGCCTTTCATATATTCACATGATCTTATTTAGACCTATGGCCACCCAGCTGGGAGGGAGCTGACAGATGAGGAAACTGAGGCCCAGAGTGGTGCTGGAGGTCTCCAAGCCAGGAAGTGGCCCGTGGGGACTGGAATGCAGGGCCCTGAGCCTGACAGTACTCTCTGGCAAGGGGCTGGAGCCCCGAAGGATAAGCAAAATGATCATGATGATCTTTGTCCCTTGCTCGAAAGTTCTAGAACTGCTACAAAGGAGCAGCCACGCGTGTCCTCCCTCCCAGACCACTCCAAGCTGCTTCTAGAGGGACTGGAGATCCCCCAGCAGAAACAGGTCTAAATCCCGAGCAACTTAGAATCTGGGATATGGTGAATGGCTCAGAGGCTGGGAGCAGGCACAAGAGTGGCTCTCAGTCTGATGGCCCAGACCACACTTCCTGTCTTTCATGGGCCCACTCTGCTTCTTTGGCCCTGGGTCTCCCAGACGGAGCCGATGGGCTGGGCCTGCAAAGGTGACCTTGGGACCCAAAGGCTGGTGGGAGGGGGATGCCATCAGACACTGCTATGACATAATGTCATTTAGTCTTCACAACAACCTCTGTTTTGCAGGTGAGGAAACTGAAGCTCTGAGAGCAGTAGCTCCCCTAAGCCACACAGCTGGAGAGCGCTGAGCCAACGGCAGAGCTGGGGCTTTTTGAAGGCGCACAGAGGAAAGGTTTGCTCTCCTTGCCGAGTTTCCTCATGCTCATTTCCACCCCCAGCCCTCAGGTGTGTCTGACCTCTGCCCACTGAAAGGCGCCTTCCCTCACTCTGCTGCTGGGCTCGGTTGTCTGCCGTCTTTCTGCTGTCTCTGACTTCTGCCAACTTGACCTTGGCTTCTGGTTCCTTCTGCCTTTCAGAGCGTGACATTGTTGATCTTCATCCTGAAGTGTCGCCTGAGTCTCCTTCACCTGGTTATGCTACCCATAAAATAAAATAAAGGAAGAAAAAGTTAAAAAAAAAAAAAGATAATAAACAAAACCAAGAAAAAGGAAGAAGTGGGCTGTGGGATTAGCACCAAAGCCTCCTGGGTGCAGACCTGCCCTTTGGCCTCTTCTCAGGGTGCTTTTGGCTTTGGGTAAAGAAGAAATGATAATAATGATACCTAAAAACCATTTAGGACAGAAATGGCCAACATAGCATAGCAGGAGCGCCCTCCAATCTGGCACCTGAGGCAGGCATAACTAATCGATCACAGCACTCTCTCTGGCTCAGCTTGGCCTCGCTTCAGCATTGTTCTCAACACAGGGATCAGGCAGCCACCACCAGGCAGAGTTGACACCCAAGATAACCTGCACTTGTCACCTTGCCTGTGAGTCTGTGCTCTCCATTCGAGCTTCACTTTTGCCCCATTTGTCCAGGCAGGTGTAATTATCTTCATTTTACAGGTGAAGAGACTGAAGCCCAGAGTGATATTTTCTGCAACACACAGCTACTTCATGACAGAGCTAAGGATGGAACTGAGGCCTCTCTCTCTGTCCCTGCTCAGGACAGGTTTAAAAGGCCCCATGCAATCAAGGAGGTAGCATTTGAATAGATGTATTCTTCCTCCTTTTTTGTTTTCCAGTCCCATTTTCCACTGCTTTGGTCAGGGAGTGAGTCCTCTGATGTCATCCGAGGATATGAGGCATCGCTAAATCTGGCCATCCCCTGAAGCACCCAGCCTCACCGACTTCCTGAAGCGTGGATGAATGCTGCTGCCACAAATGTGCTGTGACAGCCACTGACAAGGAGAGCGAGTGATGTTTGTGCCACCCTGCTGAGCACGAGGGAGCTGCTCGGGGAAGCCAGGGGCTGGGGCATCTCAATAGCACTGAGGGCAGCCTCGGGGGGATTCACAGCACACCCACCCCCAGATCACTGCTGATTCTGGGGGATAGATGACAAAGCTTTCTGACCTTGCACTTCCCTTTGGCTGCCAAACTGAATGAAGCCTGCTTCTCAGACCCAAGCCCCTGCTGAGTGTCTCACTCTCTCTTCTGGCCATCCCTGTCCCCAAACCCAGAACCCTCCTCTGCACCTCCACACGCAGTGGGTGCCAACTGTCTCCCACCTACCTGCCTGGGTCTCTGCCCCTCAGCTGCTCACAAGTGGCTGTGTTCTTCCACTCACCTGCTGGGACACCCACTGGCTCACCAGCCCCCATCCTCTCCACACCCGGTCTCACCTGCCAGGCTTGCCCTCTTCCCCGTCACCTGCAGGAAGGTCCTTTCCCAGACACACCTGCCCTACTCCGACTGGTTGGCATGGTGAGGCCCTCACTCCCTTCTCTCCAGGGTCGCATGTGCTCTCCTGGCACACATTCACCCAGACATTTCTTGATCTAGCTCTGACCCAGAAAGTGTTACCTTTGCAATGGCAAATACCTGTATTAACTGCCGTGCAAGTGACACATACTTATCATATGCTCCCCTGTTCCAGGCACCGATGGCTGTCTTTTTTATTTTGTGACAGGTTCCAGTGAGTGAGTCTGACTTATAATTGTACAGACTTAGCTCACATTCTCCTTCCTCCACCTTGACAATCGTGCTAATGACAAAGTTGTCATTTACTGAGCACTTGCCATGTACCAATCACTGTGCCAGGAGATTGTGCATGGACTCACAAAATCTTTGCAATATTCTGGAAGGAGAGGCAAGTATGTTCCTCTATTTTGTAGATGAGAAAACTGGGCTCAGAAAATGAAGCCATTTTGCCCCAGGTGACCCAACCAGCAAGTGGCAGAGCTATGTTTAAAAGTCAGGATTGTCTATTCCAGAGACCCTGTGCTGCCCACCATGGCACACTGCCTCTCCAGTCAAAGAAAGGTAGCTTAAAGATATCTGCCTTCCAAAATGCCTGGACATTTGTTAGAATATGAAAGAAGATAATATATGGTCCTGTCCTTGAAGAATTGATACTCTATTTGGGGAAACAAAGCAACTCACATTGCCAGCCAATATTTATTTAAATTTCATCTTAGAAAAATAGCAAAAGAGATTTTATTTAACCTGTCAACAGTGATTATCTGATTATGTCTGCTTGAGTATTCTGTAGGATAGACAGGTAAGGCAGTCATGGACTCAGTGGGAAAAAGTTCAATCATCCATTACTAATGTCTGTTTGGGGCACAGCTACAGGTAGTGGAAATAGATGTGTCACCAATTTAATTTCTTTGCTTCTATATAGTAGAAAACATGACCATTTCTAATAAATTCCTAACTATATAAAGCAGACAAGAGAGGAAAGAGAAAGATACCGGTATGATTGGGAGAGGCTGCCTGAGGAAGGTAAGATAGGATCTGTTTGGGGTCACTGTAGCCCTGGGGCATGAGGCATCATCAAGGCCAGATTGAATTTTCTAAGGTATGATAAAAAGTTTGGTTCTTCCTTGTGCCTTGGTTCCTCTTCTCTAAAATGGCGAATTCTGTCCAACTAAGATCTACAAGGCCGCTTCTGATGCCAAGGTTTCTAAATAAAGATATCTAATAAGGACGGAACACTTCACAGCTCTCAACCTCCTCTCAGACCCATCAGCTCATTCATATATCATAACAAGCCCATGATGCAGCCATTTTAGAGATGAAAACCTGAGGTCCAGAGAGCTGACACCCATGTTAGCAGAAGTTAGTGGAACCCAGTTCTCTTAACTCTAACCATTCTCTAATCCAAAAGTATATTTACAAATTTTCAAATAATTAGGAAATGTTAGTAATATTTAGAAGCTCCTCAGGTAATTCTAGTTTTCAGCCAGGGTTGAGAATGTTGCTAAAAAGTAAGTTTTATGGCGGATTTCAGAGAAGGAAACAGAGGTTCAGAGTGGTTAAGCAACTTGTCCAAAGTCACACAGCCAGAACATAGTGGAGTGGGAATTCCACTGAAGCAGGCTGACTGCGTAACCCATGTGTCTATTGTGCCCCAGGCACTGTCACATATTATTTCATTTAATTCTCTCAACAACGTTATTTATTTTTAACTCTGAAAACTAATCCAGAAAAGTTAAATAACCAGCCCAAAACTGCAGAACTAATAAAAGGCAGCTAACAATGTTTTCTATCTTGATTCTATTTGAGTGGACAAGTGTGCGCATTTGTCAATGGTCACTTGATGGGTCACTTAAGATCTGTACATCACACTATATGTTGATTTTACCTTTAAAAGGCACAAAATAAACTGAACTCTGGGTAACAACATCAAGCAGAGATATTCTGATGTCTCCCTCTTATTTGGAAATGCATTTAAAAGTAGAGTGAATGGATAAGGAGATAAATAAGTGGGCAGTATGTAATAAAGATGGGGGGTCTATGGGGTTCACTACATGGGTGCTATTCTTTCAACTTTTCTGCAGGTTTGAACATTTTACATTATAACATGTTGCATGGGGGACAGCAGCCCAAACATTCCATGAGACTGAGTTCAGTGATGACAGAGATCTCTGCCTGTTTTGTGACTGAGTCTCCAGCGCCAGGAATAGTGCCTGGCATGAAGCAGGTGCACAGTAAATATTTGCTGAATAGAAAATGACGGGAGGGTGTTTAGCCTACGGCTTTAACCCTTAAACTAAACATCTTGGAGAGAGGATTGGATGATATATGTGAACAAGGGCGGTGGGAGGAGGGACACTGGGCAGAGTAGGGCGAGTGGGCACAGTAGGGCACAGAGCTCTGGTGGCTTTGCAAGCATGAACTCCGCAGGTTCTTACTTCTGGAAGCTGTAGTGAGATCCTCATCTCCAGGCTTAGCTGCAGTCAGAGCTGGGCTTTATATGGGCGTGTGCTGCCCTCATGTGGCCAAGCCGAAGAATATTGCACTGCTGTTGGAAGGGCCTCTTTTCCCCTGATCCCGGATGGGCATTTAGTTACTCAGATGCTTGGAAGCAAAGGTTGGGGCCAGAGGAATCGTGTCTCGGGGGCCTGGGGCTTCATGCCCCTCTCTTAAATAGGAGATGTTGGTCATGTTTAAAACTTCCTCTGGGCAGGGTGGCACATCTCTAGTCCCAGCTGCTCGGGAGGCTGAGGTGGGAGGATGGCTTGAGCCCAGGAGGTCAAAGCTGCAGTGAGCTATGATTGTGCTGCTGTACTCCAACCTGAGCAACAGAGTGAGACCCTGTCTCTAAAAAGAAGAAAAGTTTCTCATGCTTCCTATTAGCTAATTTTCTCCCAATAGGAGTGTGGGTTTCCCAGAGCTCATAACCATCCTGAGATTTGAGAGAAGTAGCCGCCATGTTTCAGTACCCACTGCTGTTGCTATTCCTCCATGGGCTGTTTTATTTGGGCATCCCACTGACTCTGCCAATGACCATACATGAGACCACGCAAGATCTCATTTGCAGGCTGGAAAGCAGGGGCTCGGAGAGATCAAGTCACACGTAGCATGTTGGGGACAGGGAAACTGCCTCTGGGAAGTCTAGAGTGTAACAAAGAAGATGGTAGCTGCTCTCTGTGGGCTTTTGAGAACTCCCAAATTCTGGCTGAGAAAAGCTGGCAAGGAGCCAGGCAAGTTTGAAAAAGCCCCAGTACTCACGGTACACAACCTAAGCCCTTCAGCAATCACAGAGGCAAGTTGGAGCTGTCATCCATCCCTTCCATCCCTGCCAAACCCAGCTGTGTGACCTGGGGAAAGTTACTCAGCCTCTCTGAGCCCTACCTCAATGTGTCAAATATGGATCATAAAGCCCTCACCTTTTAGGATTGCCATGTATATAAACGATACAGTGCACACCACACATGCTCAGGAATTACTCCTTTTTGACCACAAGGCAGACATTGTATCTATTGTGTTCACTCCTGTGACATGTTTGGATGGGCCAGTTCTCAAAGATGAGCACGGTAAGAGTTAAGAGTGAAGTCTTTGGAATCAGATACCTGGATCCAAATCCTGGCACTGCCTCTTCAGTCTAGGTGACCTTGAACAATGTATCAATGTAGTGAGGGTTGTGCTGATGAATACAGAGCCTGGCATGGTGCCTGACACATACCAGATCCCCAAATAAATGCTAGTTGATAGTAGGATGACTCAAAGATGGGTATTCAACGTTAGCTATTGTTGTTGTGAGCCGTTGTGGTAATAGTAAATTAGTCATGCGAATTTCCCCTTCAAGGCTGCACTGGCTGCAGCTCTGCCCTGACTTCATCTGAATATATGCGTTGGGTGAGAGAAGAGCGGCAATGATAGGAGTGCCCTTCTGTTCCCTGGACACGAATGACCCTGCACCACCAGCACAAGGTCACCCAGCCCTCAGTCATGATGGTTCCCAGTGAAGGGGACCAGGCTCTGGATGCACTCTGCACCCCCTGAGCTGACATGGTGGGCTTAGGGTCTGGGCTGCAATGCAGGGGCTTTCCTCTTCTTGGGATGCTCACACTGGTCTTAACACGCTGGCCTGGCTGGCATGAGGGCCAAACTGAACAGTGGCAAGAGAAACAGCATGAGTGTGGTGGCCTTCAAGGCAGTGAGTCTCAGATGTCAATGTGCACAAGACTTCCGGTGGGAGGTGCATTTTGAAAATGCGGGTTCTGACTCAGTAGTTCTGGGCTGGGACCTGCGATCCAGCATTTCTAAAGCTCCCAGGTCACCCTGACGCTGTTCATTCAAGATCTCACTTTGAACATCAAGGTTTCAAGAAAAGCAGGTTGAATTTACCTCCCAGGTGCACTGAGGGCTCATTGCAGCAGGTCTGGAATCAGCCTGGGCTGCTGTGCTGAAGTAGAGATGTGCCTGCACAGCACGGACCCCCGGGCAAGGCATGAAGGGTACTGACTGGTGACCACGGGTGGAGACAAGTTTCAGGGTGTCTGGTATCAGCTTGTGAGCATTGTCTGAGGGTCACAATGCGACTGATGACCTGCATCTGGCCTCAGGGGCTCCCTCAGGGAACCTGGTGCAGTGCTGGGGCTGGTGACGCAGCAAGTGTGCCTACACGATGAGCCTCCATTGTGTGCTTCCTGATTCTAATATCTCAGGTGCATCAGTAGTTCTGATCTGAAGGAAAAAGCACATTCACATGGTTGTCCCATGTCAGTGTAACAATTGGAGCTCTCCTCTGACTCTCAGAACCCCTCACTATGAGGCAGCCTTTGGCCCTGATGCATATCCTCATTTTAATGCCCTTAATATCTTGTATTTTTTTCCTGAAATAAATCTTAGCTTGCTCAGCATAGCCATGTAAGGTCCTGTGAGTTTCACTTGCACTGGAACTCAGTCTAACTGCCACCGCTAGTGCAATATGGATTAAAAAACTGCTCCATGTGGGCAGGACACTGTGCTCAGTGTACTTAGAAGTGGTTACAATTCCATTCTCTGCTCTCCCAGGAGAGCTGCAATTCGCAGCCTTAGCTACACTGGTGTCGCCTGGGGAGATTTAAAAGCTACTGAGGCCTGAGCTCCATCCTCAGAGACTACCGATGGAATATTGGTCTTGAGGTGTTTTTTTGTTGTTGTTTTTTGTTTTTTGGGTTTTTTTTAATACTTTAAGTCCTAGGGTACATGTGCACAACGTGCAGATTTGTTACATATGTATACTTGTGCCATGTTGGTGTACTGCACCCGTCAACTCGTCAGCACCCATCAACTCGTCATTTACATCAGGTATAACTCCCAATGCCATCCCTCCTCGCACCCCCCTCCCTATAATAGGCCCCTGTGTGTGATGTTCCCCTTCCAGAGTCCAGGTGATCTCATTGTTCAATTCCCACCTATGAGTGAGAACATGCGGTGTTTGGTTTTCTGTTCTTGTGATAGTTTGCTGAGAATGATGGTTTCCAGCTGCATCCATGTCCCTACAAAGGATACGAACTCATCCTTTTTTATGGCTGCATAGTATTCCATGGTGTATATGTGCCACATTTTCTTAATCCAGTCTGTCACTGATGGACATTTGGGTTGATTCCAAGTCTTTGCTATTGTGAATAGTGCTGCAGTAAACATATGTGTGCATGTGTCTTTATAGCAGCATGATTTATAATCCTTTGGGTATATACCCAGTAATGGGATGGCTGGGTCATATGGTATTTCTAGTTCTAGATCCTTGAGGACTCGCCATACTGTTTTCCACGATGGTTGAACCAGTTTACAATCCCAACAACAGTGTAAAAGTGTTTCTATTTCTCCACATCCTCTGCAGCACCTGTTGTTTCCTGACTTTTTAATGATTGTCATTCTAACTGGTGTGAGATGGTATTTCATTGTGGTTTTGATTTGCATTTCTCTGATGGCCAGTGATGACGAGCATTTTTTCATGTATCTGTTGGCTGTATGCATGTCTTCTTTTGAGAAATGTCTGTTCATATCCTTTGCCCACTTTTTGATGGGGTTGTTTGGTTTTTTCTTGTAAATTTGTTTGAGTTCTTTGTAGGTTCTGGATATTAGCCCTTTGTCAGATGAATAGATTGCAAAAATTTTCTCCCGTTCTGTAGGTTGCCTGTTCACTCTGATGGTAGTTTCTTTTGCTGTGCAGAAGCTTTTTGGTTTAATTAGATCCCATTTGTCAATTTTGGCTTTTGTTGCCATTGCTTTTGGTGTTTTAGACATGAAGTCCTTGCCCATGCCTATGTCCTGAATGGTATTACCTGGGTTTTCTTCTAGGGTTTTTATGATTTTAGGTCTAACATTTAAGTCTTTAATCCATCTTGAATTAATTTTCGTATAAGGAATAAGGAAAGGATTTAGTTTCAGCTTTTTACTTATGGCTAGCCAATTTTCCCAGCACCATTTATTAAATAAGGAATCCTTTCCCCATTTCTTGTTTTTCTCAGGTTTGTCAAAGATCAGATGACTGTAGATGTGTCGTATTATTTCTGAGGGCTCTATTCTGTTCCATTGGTCTACATCTCTGTTTTGGTACCAGTACCATGCTGTTTTGGTTACTGTAGCCTTGTAGTATAGTTTGATGTCAGGTAGCGTGATGCCTCCAGCTGTGTTCTTTTGACTTAGGATTGTCTTAGCAATGCAGACTCTTTTTTGGTTCCATATGAACTTTAAAGCAGTTTTTTCCAATTCTGTGAAGAAACTCATTGGTAGCTTGATGGGAATGGCATTGAATCTATAAATTACCTTGGGCAGTATGGCCATTTTCATGATATTGATTCTTCCTATCCATGAGCATGGTATGTTCTTCCATTTGTTTGTGTCCTCTTTTATTTCACTGAGCAGTGGTTTGTAGTTCTCCTTGAAGAGGTCCTTTACATCCCTTGTAAGTTGGATTCCTAGGTATTTTATTCTTTTTGAAGCAATTGTGAATGGAAGTTCATTCATGATTTGGCTCTCTGTCCATTACTGGTGTATAAGAATGCTTGTGATTTTTGCACATTAATTTTGTATCCTGAGACTTTGCTGAAGTTGCTTATCAGCTTAAGGAGATTTTGGGCTGAGATGATGGGGTTTTCTAAATATACAATCATGTCATCTGCAAACAGGGACAATTTGACTTCTTCTTTTCCTAACCGAATACCCTTTATTTCTTTCTCTTGTCTGATTGCCCTAGCCAGAACTTCCAGCACTATGTTGAATAGGAGTGGTTAGAGAGGGCATCCCTGTCTTGTGCCAGTTTTAAAGAGAATGCTTCCAGTTTTTGCCCATTCAGTATGATATTGAATGTGGGTTTGTCATAAATAAGCTCTTACTATTTTGAGGTATGTTCCATCAATATCGAATTTATTGAGAGTTTTTAGCATGAAGGGCTGTTGAATTTTGTCAAAGGCCTTTTATGCATCTATTGAGATAATCATGTGGCTTTTGTCTTTGGTTCTGTTTATATGCTGGATTACGTTTATTGATTTGCATATGTTGAACCAGCCTTGCATCCCAGGGATGAAGCCCACTTGATCATGGTGGATAAGCTTTTTGATGTGCTGCTGGATTCGGTTTGCCAGTACTTTATTGAGGATTTTTGCATCGATGTCCATCAGGGATATTGGTCTAAAAGTCTCTTTTTTTGTTGTGTCTCTGCCAGGCTTTGGTATCAGGATGATGTTGGCTTCATAAAATGAGTTCGGGAGGATTCCCTCCTTTTCTATTGATTGGAATAATTTCAGAAGGAATGGTACCAACTCCTCCTTGTACCTCTGGTAGAATTCAGCTGTGAATCCATCTGGTCCTGGACTTTCTTTGGTTGGTAGGCTATTAATTATTGCCTCAATTTCAGAGCCTGCTATTGGTCTATTCAGGGTTTCAACTTCTTCCTGGTTTAGTCTTGGGAGAGTGTAAGTGTCCAGGAAATTATCCATTTCGTCTAGGTTTTTTAGTTTATTTGCATAGAGGTGTTTATAGTATTCTCTGATGGTAGTTTGTATTTCTGTGGGGTTGGTGGTGATATCCCCTTTATCATTTTTTATTGCATCTATTTGATTCGTCTCTCTTTTCTTCTTTATTAGTCTTGCTAGTGGTCTATCAATTTTGTTGATCTTTTCAAAAAACCAGCTGCTGGATTCACTGATTTTTTTGGAGCATTTTTTGTGTCTCTATCTCCTTCAGTTCTGCTCTGATCTTGGTTAATTCTTGCCTTCTGCTAGCTTTTGAATGTTTTTGATCTTGCTTCTCTAGTTCTTTTAATTGTGATGTTAGGGTGTCAATTTTAGATATTTCCAGCTTTCTCTTGTGAGCATTTAGTGCTATAAATTTCCCTCTACACACTGCTTTAAATGTGTCCCAGAGATTCTGGTATGTTGTATCTTTGTTCTCATTGGTTTCAAAGAACATCTTTATTTCTGCCTTCATTTCGTTATGTACCCAGTAGTCATTCAGGAACAGGTTGTTCAGTTTCCAGGTAGTTGAGTGGTTTTGATTAATTTTTTTAAGTCCTGAGTTCTAGTTTGATTGCACTGTGGTCTGAGAGACAGTTTGTTATAATTTCTGTTCTTTTACATTTGCTGAGGAGTGCTTTACTTCCAACTATGTGGTCAATTTTGGAATAAGTGCGATGTGGTGCTGAGAAGAATGTATATTCTGTTGATTTGGGGTGGAGAGTTCTGTAGATGTCTATTAGGTCCGCTTGGTGCAGAGTTGAGTTCAATTCCTGGATATCCTTGTTGACTTTCTGTCTCATTGATCTGTCTAATGTTGACAGGGGGTGTTGAAGTCTCCCATTATTATTGTATGGGAGTCTAAGTCTCTTTGTAAGTCTCTAAGGACTTGCTTTATGAATCTGGGTGCTCCTGTATTGGGTGCACATATATTTAGGATAGTTAGTTCTTCCTGTTGAATTGATCCCTTTACCATTATGTAATGGCCTTCTTTGTCTCTTTTGATCTTTGATGGTTTAAAGTCTGTTTTATCAGAGACTAGGATTGCAACCCCTGCTTTTTTTTGGTTCTCCATTTGCTTGATAGATCTTCCTCCATCCCTTTATTTTGAGCCTATGTGTGTCTCTGCATGTGAGATGGGTCTACTGAATACAGCAAACTGATGGGTCTTGACTATCCAATTTGCCAGTCTGTGTCTTTTAATTGGACCATTTAGTCCATTTACATTTAAGGTTAATATTGTTATGTGTGAACTTGATCCTGTCATTGTGATATTACCTGGTTATTTTGTTTGTTAGTTGATGCAGTTTCTTCCTCGCATTGATGGTCTTTACATTTTGGCATGTTTTTGCAATGGCTGGTACTGGTTGTTCCTTTCCATGTTTAGTGCTTCCTTCAGGATCTCTTGTAGGACAGGCCTGGTGGTGACAAAATCTCTAAGCATTTGCTTGTCTGTAAAGGATTTTATTTCTCCTTCACTGATGAAACTTAGTTTGGCTGGATATGAAATTCTGGGTTGAAATTCTTTTCTTTAAGAATGTTGAATATTGGCCCCCACTCTCTTCTGGCTTGTAGAGTTTCTGCTGAGAGATCTGCTGTTAGTCTGATGGGCTTCCCTTTGTGGGTAACCCGACCTTTCTCTCTGGCTGCCCTTAACATTTTTTCCTTCATTTCAACTTTTGTGAATCTGACAATTATGTGTCTTGGAGTTGCTCTTCTCGAGGAGTAGCTTTGTGGCGTTCTTTGTATTTCCTGAATTTGAATGTTGGCCTGCCTTACTAGGTTGGGGAAGTTCTCCTGGATGATATCCTGAAGAGTGTTTTCCAACTTGGTTCCATTTTCCCCCTCACTTTCAGGCACACCAATCAGATGTAGATTTGGTCTTTTCACATAATCCTGTATTTCTTGGAGGCTTTGTTCATTTCTTTTTCCTTTTCTTTCTCTAGACTTCTGTTCTCGGTTCATTTCATTCATTTGATCTTCAATCATTGATACTCTTTCTTCCAGTTGATCGAGTCAGTTACTGAAGCTTGTGCATTTGTCACATATTTCTCGTGTCATGGTTTTTATCTCTGCCAGTTCGTTTATGGCCTTCTCTGCATTGATTATTCTAGTTATGCATTCTTCCATTCTTTTTTCAAGATTTTTAGTTTCTTTGCGCTGGGTACGTAGGTCCTCCTTTAGCTCTGAGAAGTTTGATCAACTGAAGCCTTCTCCTCTCAACTCGTCAAAGTCATTCTCCGTCCAGCTTTGATCCATTGCTGGCGATGAGCTGTGTTCCTTTGGAGGGTGAGATGTGCTCTGATTTTTTGAATTTCCAGCTTTTCTGCCTTGCTTTTTCCACCATCTTTGTGGGTTTATCTGCCTTTCTTCTTTGATGCTGGTGATGTACTGATGGGATTTTGGTGTGGGTGTCCTTTCTGTTTGTTAGTTTTCCTTCTAACAGTCAGGACCCTCAGCTGTAGGTCTGTTGGAGATTGCTTGAGGTCCACTCCAGACCCTGTTTGCCTGGGTGTCAGCAGCAGAGGCTGCAGAAGACAGAATATTGCTGAACAGCGAGTGCTGCTGTCTGATTCTTGCTCTGGAAGCTTCATCTCAGGGGTGTACCCCGCCATGTGAGGTGTGAGGTGTCGGTCTGCACCTAGTGGGGGATGTCTCCCAGTTACGCTACTCAAGGGTCAGGGACCCACTTGAGCAGGCAGTCTGTCCATTCTCAGATCTCAACCTGGTCTTGAGGTTTTTAAAAGCTCCCCAAGTGATTCTAATATGCAACCAAAGGTGCAAACCACTCATAGATAATGAATACAAAGCAGCAATAGTCTTAGAAGGCCAGGTTGAGAATGGAACTAAGCCACCACCACTGTCTGGGCCTTTGCAAACTCCTGTCCCAAGGGTACAGTTGTTGGTGTTAAATTTCCTACCCAAGGCTAGAGGTCAGCTGTGGAAGTCTTGCCTCTTTGAGGCACTGGTTTCCTTCCAAAGGAGGGTCCAGGAAGAAGGTCAATGCTCAATCCAAAAAACCCCTGCTGTCTGCAAGGGTGGAATTTCTGACTTCATCACGCATGTGTGAGGGGACACTTGGAAACAAGAGATCACATGCTTCTCATGACATACACTGAATATAAAATCCAAATGCCAGACACATTTAAGAGAATCCTATAGGCCTCGGGAGACGTACCACATGGGACTAATGAGAGCTTTACTTTGAGACTTGAGTCTGTCTTCCAAATTTCCCAGCTTCTCATGCCCATCACAGCTCTGGGTTTTGCATATTTGCTATTGACCTTGAGCAAGTCATTTTCTCTCTAAGTTGTATTGTGATTCTTGCCTCAGAGTGGCATCATAATCCAGCTATCTTGAATTGCTATGGCATCAGGGCCTCACAACCTCTGTAGCCACAGTCAACTAGTATGTAGTGACAAGCCCCAGAAGCAACTAAGCTGTAGCCAGGCAAGAAGCAAAGCAAATTTTGGACCAAGTAGGAGGTCATACTTTCTCCAACCAGCACGGAGTCAATCGTTGTCCAGTGAGCTATGATAAGCACAATGACCATTACTCAGACAGTGAGCCATTTGTTGGCTTTTAAGTAGCTCTCTCACAATGTAGGCTTTCTGCTGGGGAAAGAGTAAAAGGAAGATAGTGTAAAGCACAAAGAACTGCAAAGCCTAGAGTCTTCATGGACCACTCTTCTGGTGCCACTAGATGGGGATACCTTGCAGGAACCCCAAAGATCCATTGCTGCTCTCTGAGGAGGAGTTAGAGTCAAACAGGCTCCTAAACCCTTTGCACATCTGGTTTCTCTTGAGAATGTGAGGCATCATTGTGGTAGGTCATTTTGTGTCACTATAAAAGAATACCTGGGACTGGGTAATTTACAAAGAAAACAGGTTTAATGGACTCCCGTTTCTGGAGACTGTATGAGAAGCATGGTACCAACATCTGATTGGCTTCTAGTGAGGCCTCAGGAAGCTCAAAATCATGGTGGAAGGCAGCAGGGAGCCAGCATGTGACATGGTGAGAGTGGGCACAAGAAGTGGTGAGGGGAGGTGCCATGCTCTTTTAAACAATCAGATCTCTCATGAACTACCAGAGCGAGAACTCACTCATCACCAGGGGTATGGTGCTAAACCATTTATGAGGTATCCGCCCCTGTGATCCAATCACCTCCCGCCAGGCCCCACTTCCAACATTGGAGATCACATTTCAACCTGAGATTTGGAGGGAATACACATCCACATCATATTTTTAGGGGTAACTTTGTGTAGTTCATTTCACTTCTCTGGGGCTCTAGGACCAAATACACACCCTACTCACAGAACATGAACCACTTATTGTTATTTTTCTTTTTTCTTTCCTTTTTTTTTTTTTTTTTTTTTTTTTTGTAGCTCTTTCATTGAAGATTTGCTGGTGTTAAATTCCTCCTGGAGGTTAGAGACTAGCTTTGGAACCATAACTTGACCACTGCAGGTGGTGATCATGTGATGTAGCCAGATTTGAGGTTGGAATCTCAGAGGGAAGTCAGTGACAGCCATTTTCCGCCCCAACACTCCAAGATTCTATTTTTTAGCCTCTGCGTCCTTGGATAACAAAGTTCTCAACAGAGTGCAAGGCCTCCCTTTCTTTAAAGGTCAGAAGGGGGTTTGAGGAAGGAGACCTTTCCCGACTAGGCCAGATTTGCTGCGCGGTGAAGAACACTAAGCATCCGGCTGGCTCGGAGCTCTCCACGGTCCTGAAGGGTACTGGCTTGGGTTCTCCGTGCCCGAGGCCAGCTCCTCCTCCCCGGCCCACCTCTTCTCTTGAAGGTGACTCCTCAGCTGCAGGTTCTGGAGGGCAGGATCCAGGTCTGGGGCAACCTTGCCACGTCACCCTGGAAAACATCTATAAACCTATGTTTAATCAGTTTAAACCTAGTTACTCCCTGCCCCCAGTGCTTTTATGACTTATTGAACAAATATTTTCCAGGTAGGTCTGGACCTTTTTGGCTTTTTATTCTTCTATTGTATTTGTCCTTCAAGTAACACCTTCTCCTCTTCTCATCTCCTCCTTCTCTTCTCCCTCTTGCCTCTCTCTCTCTCCCTCTTTTTAACTTTTTTCTTCTCTTCTCAGATTGAGTGTCTCCTTCCAGGGGTAGAAAGAAACATATTCTAATTATCTTCTGCAAAAATGATTCTCATAGACCTCACTGTATTCACATTCTGAATTTGAACTTGAATAATCCTGAAGTTCTCCATTCTAGAAAAACCTTATTTCTCCATAAGCTGCCATGTTGTTAGAAAACTGTCTCGCCCTTTGGGGATGAAAGCTTGACTGAAATGTATTGACCCCATTTCCTACAATTGACCCCATAGTCCACCCTATGGGGTGGCAAAGTGGAGGATTTTTGGTGCAACATCCACTCATTCAACAAATATGCACAGAGCCTCTTTTATGTGCTGGGCACTGCTCTCCACACAAGAAATGTAGCCGTGAACAAGACAGACACAAATCCCCGCTCTCAGGGAGCAGCCACGCTCATGCAGGAGATGGGAGTGTATGCTGTGACACAGAAGAAAGCCTTCCCACTGTATGATGAAACAGAGAAATTGTTTATCTAAGAAGTGAATGAGACAGAGCTCTAGAAAAAGCACACATCCTTCCTCAGAACCCAAGAATAAAATATTCCCAAACATCCAAACCAATCTCAAAGTGTGCCGGTGTTGGCTGCAGTTTTGGATTTATTTCCATCCTGATGCATGGGACCAAGGCTGGGAGCCTCCTCATTGGGGGAAGTCAGTGGAAGTGACAGGCCACAGGAGAAAACAAGGGGAAAATGTTCCTCCTCTGAAATCTTTTACTTGTTCCAGGTGTCAGAGCACTGGGGAGACAGGGGGAAGCTCAAAGAGGGAGAACGTTTGTGGCCAGTGGAGCTTTCAAGGGGTGAACTTTGAGCCTAATCACAGCTTTGCCTGAAGGGGCACCAGCTCTTCCTCTCCAATTCACAATTTGCCCAAAGCCTCTGACTGCTTAATGTGTCTAAACAGGGTTTCAGAGATTCCATGCTCACACTCACGGCTGTCCCCTGAGCACCCTCCCAGGCCCTGTGTGTGCAGCTGTGAAACGGTGCCAGCCTCTGGGAGGGCCATCAGCCAATAGAGGTTGAGACCCACATATTTTAAACCAGAAATCTCAATTCTGGGCATTTATCCTAAAATAATTTAAAATAGAAAAAAATGCTTTTATGGAGAGGGGGAAGCACATTAGAACTGTAAGAGACCAGAAATAATATAAATGCCAACTAGTAGGGCTAAGTGGGTTATGGCATATTAATTTTGTGGAATATTAAGTGTATCATTAAAATAATAAGCATAATGCCCAGTAGATTATAAATGTCAGAAATCCCAGAAATCAGCTGCTTCTCTTAGAAATGAGGAAACTGACTTCCAGAGAGGAGAAGTGGCTTATCTGAGATTTTGATCAAGCCAGGAACTAGGCAAGAACTGACTAGGCAAGAACTGGCCTTGAAGGTTGCCTTTAAGTGTAGCTCTCTTCCCAACATTCCAGGACCTCCAAAGGGGGCAGCTCATGCATCACTTGGAAAGTGAGTGTGCATTTTGGGGGAACGTAAGTGGAACATCAAGTGCCATGAATTCAGGGGCATTCAGTGCCTCGGAAGGACCTCGTGAGAATGGAAGTGCATCGCCAAGGTCTTTCTGTCCCGATGGCTCCCGTGGGAGGGTCTCAGTGGTCTGGAGCTCCTGGGTCCTCAAGGCATTCAGACACTCACTGAGCTGACTGATCTTCACAAGGAGCCACAGGCATGAGGAGGTTCAGACCAGAGCCTTTGGCAGGTAACAGACGGTCTCCATCTAGCGTTTAATCACATTGTTTTTGTTTTTATTTTATTTTTATAGTTACACTCAAATTTTGGCTAGTCACATGGATTTCCCACTTCTGGTAGTATTATAAGGTTTAAAGTTAAAAAATAACTTTATCTGGCTGGGCTCAGTGGCTCATGCCTGTAAATCTCAGCACTTTGGGAGGATCACTTGAGCCTAGGAATTCAAGAACAGCCTGGGCAACATGGCAAAACCCCATCTACACACAAACAACAATTAGCTGGCAGTGGTGGCGCACACCTGTAGTCCCAGCTACTCGAGAGCAGGAGGATTGCTTGAGCCCGGGAGATTGAGGCTGCAGTGAGCTGTGATTGCACCACTGCACTCCAGCCTGGGCAATAGAGTGAGACCCTGTCAATAATAATAATAATAATAATAATAATAATAATTGCATCTAAATTAAAAAGTGAGTTATTTTAAAGAAAGAATATGGAGTTGAAGAGTGTAAAGAGGGTGGGAGAGGTGGCAAAAGTTGGGAAGTGGAACCAGAATGAAAGAAATTCCAAAATTCCAAAATACTGCCTTGAGCCACCTTGCATCTAGAACATCACCATGTACAGGGAATGATTAGGCGAGAAAGAGGACCTCAAAATTTATGTGCACATAGATGGCGTTTATGTAAAAAACAAAAAAAAAGCCATGTGTAGTTATTATGGATGGTGATGGGATCATGGAAGGCTTTTCATTTTTGCACGACTCCATGAGGTTGTTTGTGGTAATTCTGCAAAATGTGACTTGGTGTTGAGAGGAAAAACGAAGACAATAAGTTCAATAGGCAAGGAAAGGTTTTTGTTTCGTTTTGTTTGTTTTAAACAACAGAGACTTTGGACATGATGGAAGGATGAGGGGAAGATTTGGTAGCGAGGTGGACATTTATTCATTCATGCATCCATTCAGTCATTCTATAATATATGTTTATTATATACCTTGTGCCAGGAATTGCGACAGGTGCTGGACATACAGCAGTGAGCCAAAACAGATGACACCCCTGGTTTCATGGGGTTTGCACTTGAGAAACAGCCAAGTGTGATTGGGTTGGGTGAGTCAGAGGGAACAGTAGGGGAAGAATCAGAGAGGTAGCAGGTCAGGATCATGTGGGTCCTTATAGGACAGAGTAAGGACTCTGGCTTTTTTTCTGAGTGAAATGGAGGTCCACCAGAGGGTTTGGAACAGACATGTGTCAATATCTGACTGGCATTCTATGCAGACCCTTGTGTTAAGAAGAGACACCAGGAGGGCAAGAGAGACCAGTGAGGAGGCAATTGCGATAGTCTTGACTGCAGATCCCAGTGGCTCAGACCAAGGTGGTAGTTGTTGAATACAAACACTAAATAAATAAGAAAGGAGATGGTAATTAATGGAGAATCAAGAGACTGCAGAAGGCAGGAGCGAATGAGATCAAGAGAACAGAGGTGAGGAAGAGGGGTGTTAGCCTGAACAGGGAGATAGAGTGTTATCCCCTGGGGAGAAAGGAAATGCAGACCACTGAGGAACAGAGACACAAGGAGGAGGAGGTGAGGGAACATGAGGATGGTGGGGTAAGACTTTGGGCACCCCCAGGAACAAGGACCCAGAGTTTCCTGTGCATAATGGCAAGGGAGGAGAGATCCATAGGTGGAAGGAAAATGAGGACTTTCTGTCCTCCCTACTATATGGCGAGCTCCACGAAGGTGAGTTCTTGTGTGCCGGGGTCACCTCTGTCTACTGGACCCTAGTGCAGGGCCTGGCTTACAGTGGGCACTCAGGTAATTCTATAATTAGTGAGTGGATGACAAGAATAAGAGAATGGATGTGTAGTTGGATAGGTGCAAGGATGGATGAAAGAAAGAACGGATGGATGGAAAGGAGAGGAGATGAATAGAAGGATGGAAGGTCATAGCCTAGAACATCAGTCTATCGCAACTCCTGGGCTATAATTCAAAGTTTCCCCCACCCAACTTTACTGACATATAATTGACAATTAAAATTGTACATATTTAAGGGGTACAATGTGATGATTTGATATATGTATATATTGTGAAATAACCACCACAGTCAAGCTAATGTTTGCACATTTCAAGTATACAATCCACATTGTTATCTACAGTCACATTGTTGCTGCACATTAGATCTCCAGAACTTATTCATCCTGCATAACTGAAACTTTATACCCTTTGACTGACATCTCCCCCCTTTTCCCCTCCCCTTACTGCCTAGGAACTACTGTTCTAATCTCTGCTTCTGTGAGTTTGACTACTTCAGATTCCATGTATAAATGAGAGCATGCAGCATTTGTTTTTCTGCCACACTAAGTGAAAGAAAGCAAAGTTACTTTTAAATGAAGGAAGGAACAAAGAGTGAAAGTGTTCTGAATAGTGCATTGGGGGATAACAGATTTTTGGGGGATAATTGACAGGTCAGATGTTCCTTGGAGGAACGGAATGAGAGCGGAAGGAGTTGGTATTCTGAAGGGATGTCTTAATTGAGCTGCCCATCCTGGCAAATGCAGTTCTTGATTCAATATGGGGTTGGGAAAATTGCACTGTTCTTGGAGTTAGGGAGTCTGGGCTCACACGAAGCCGTTTTTCTTCTTCTGCAGGTCCAGAGGGAAGAGCTCAGTCCCTGGCGAAACAGACTGAAAAGACAGGTTGTCAGGCACCCAGCCAAGCTGAGTTGTGCTTCATACTTAAGAAGACGAAATGTTTTCAACAGAAATGGAGTCATACAGCACACACTCTTTCTCTCCCTTTCAATACCCTCCACCAATTTACAGGCATGGAAACTAAGACCCAAAGAGAGGAAGTGACTTATCAAATTGGAATGGGCAACAGGGTCGTAGAAAGCTGTTTAGAGGTGATGACACTTGGGTTGAGCCTGGGAGGGAGATCAGGTGTTAATGAATGAAGGAGAGGGTAATCCTCTAAGCAGAGGGAGTAGCAAGAATGCAGGCATGAAAATGTGGGGCTCTTCAAGCAGTTCTAGATACACAGGAATGAGACTTGGAAAAAGGGTGGAGAGGCGAGGTGAACCAAGTCACAGATGACCTGGCATGCTGAGCTAAGGAATTTGGACTTGCTCCTATAAACAGTAGAAAGTCCCTGAAGAATTTGGAGCCAATCATATTTTAGGAAGTAAAGTATAAGAAAAAAAGGTAAAATATAAGCCAAGAGCATGGACTCTGGAGCCAGACTGTCTGGGTTGCTCACATCCTGCCTCTGACACCCATTAGCTGTGTGATTTTGGGTCAGTTACTTCACCTCTCTGGGCCTCAGTTCCCCATCTGTAAATGATACTGTCTTCATAAAGGTTTTTGTAAAGATTGTAGATGCTATGTAAGTGCTAAGAATCATGCCTGGCACCTACTCAGTACCCTGTGTTTCTGTGCTAGCAGTTGTCATGTTGTTACTGTTGCCATCATCATTACCATTAGTTCCATTTTTTAAAGATTCTTCTTAGTAGCCAATGTTTTTTACTGGATGGAAGCAGAGTCAGACTGCAAGTAGAAAGCCCAGGTGGGAGTTACTGCAGTAATTCAGGCAGTAAGCTATGTCCTGCGGGCCAAATCTGGCCCATTGCCTGTTTTTGTAAATAAAGATTTATTAGAACATAGCCACACCCATTCAATTACATACTGGCTACTATCACTTTCACACTACAGCAGCAGTAGTTGCAACAGAGACTGTATGGCCCTCAAAGCTAAAAGTGTTCACCATCCGGCTCTTTACAGAAAAAGGTTTGCTGACCCCAGAGGTCAGAGGAAAGTTCAGCTTTGGGGCAGGAGATACTGGAGACACCTTTTGCCTTTCTCCAGCAATTTTAGGAAGGGACTACCTACCCTCTCTAGGTCCATGATCCACCTGGCTCTGCATTTGCCAGTATAGTGATCCAGGTGCGTAAGATGTTGAGATTCTCCCAGCTCAATTTCCCCTCCGATTACTTTGTACTCCCTTATTGTTCTTTTTCAAATTAATTCTTGCATCTTCAAATCTATAAAGGAAAACAATATTGAGAGCAGCCTGTGACCTTTCTGGCAGCTTTCAATTTCTTTCCTCTTCATTTTTAGCTTTTATTACCCCTAGGATAGCATCTAATTATTTCTTGAATAATCACGTCTCCTGGGCTCAGAGGAAATTTGAGAAGTGTGCTCCCTATTATGTCTTCCAAATTAGTTTCTCTTCCATTTCGGTGCACTTTCCTTTGTCTTTTCATTCTTGGTTCAGCCAAAAATAGTATCTCAAATTGAGTGCTAAATTCTTCGGTATTTTGTTCACTTCAATTAACTTTTCTCAAGACTCTCTTTGGTTTTTATAAATGAGGTCTTTAGTCCTCAGGATCTTGGTCCTAGGCCACTGTGCTGCCTTTTCATGCCAGCCCAGTCTGGATCCCCTCCAGCCCCCTCTCTTGTCCTGATCCTTTGTATGGGTGTTATTGGTGGTGTGAGGGCACAGGGAAGGGTAACAGGTGTAGAAAGTGGTAGTGAATCTGGTGATCTGGATTCTGTAACTTGTAAGCTCAAAGATGTTGGGAAAGTTGACTTTAGTTTTTCTCATCTATCAAATGCGGGGAGATGCCCATCGACAGAGGAGCTCATCAATGAGAGACATCCATGTGTTAATAATGAGGGCTGGGGGCAGGTGGAGAGTCAGCCACCCATGATCAAAGCCACTCTTGAATTCTGGAAGTCTGATGCCTGAGATCTCAGCACTAGTTTACTTCACAGGAATGATTCAGAAAGTAATTGATAATAATTTGTGATGATCATAATAAGATCACCTGTATAGCAAAATACTTTTCCAGTTTACAGATTGCCTTCACACCCATTATGTTATTTCACAGCCCCCTGAAGCCCTGTGGGTAGACTAAGCCAAAGCATCAATCCCATTTTACAGATGAGGAAACTGAAGCACAGAGAGGTGAAGTGACTTGCCTGAGGTCACACAGCTAACCTGGGGCAGAGTCACTTAAAACACCAAATCTCATCTTTTCTCATGGCACATGCTCTCCTTCCTTTATTAGTGCTTTTCTATGGTGACCAAGTGGAGAGTGCTGTCTCCTGCATGGTTCTTTTGCTGCATGTGTAATATTCCAACAGTGCAAAAGCCAGGATTGGCCCAGCCTGAACTAGGAGTCTGGTTACCACTTCAGTGGCATGAGCCCCACCTGACACGTGGGTCCAATGTCCCTCATGTCAGGCCAGTGACATCCAATGATGGTCTGAACTGGTGGACATTAGGAGCTGGGTCGCATTCATCTCAGTACCCCCAGCTCCCAGGGTGTGCTGGGCACCTCCAGCGGCTCAGTGGACTCCACAGGATGGGTGAGAACATGGGTGAAGTCCAGTGGACTAGGTGTGAGTCTTGGTTCTGCCACTTCCTAGCTGGGCGGCCTCAAACAAGCCCCCCAAACCCCTCAGCCTCAGTCTCCTCACCTTTTAAGTGGGGGAAATAATGCCCATCCCACAGGGTGGAGGTAAGTTTCAAATAAAAAAACATGAGGGTGACCCTGGAACCTCGTCTGTCCTTTACTGGGGCTCAGTAAGCATCAGCGCTCCCCTCTCCTAGTCTCTTCTTTCCCCCCTCCCTTCCTCTTTCTTGCCCTCCCTAAAACCTTATTTCCTATAACTCCTTTTTGATCCATTGATTAGTTTTCACAAGCGCAAGTCTTTAAACACAAAGAAGAGTGATCAGGGGTGGGGACAGGACCTTCCGAAGGGAAAGAAAGGGCGAGAGTGGAGATTTCAAAAGACCGGAGTCCTCCACAAAGTTGCCTTAGACTGGCCCTGTTGGTGCTGGTGTTTTCTCTCATTTTCTTTCTCCTTTCCAAATGTAAAACCACTTATAAAGCACAACTAAAGAGAAGTATGCATAAAGCTGTTTCTTGGTAGACGTTTTCAAACCAATTTTTCTCAAGGAATTATCTTTTTCTCCAAGATTTGTATTGATAACCCCTAAAAACTTGAAAGACCAGGAAGCCTCTATGGCATCGTGGCTTGGGATCTTGGGCTCTGGGGCCAGGAGACTTGAGTTCAAATCCTGGCTCAGGCTTGTTCTAGCTCTGACCCTGGATCAGTTACTTCACCTCCCTGTGCCTCAGATTCCTCATCTGTCAAGCGAGGGAATAGGGGTTCCTAGGTCATAGGGAAGTGTGGAGATTAATTATTATTAATTTCATGTTAATGATTTTATGACAAGTATATCTTGATTGTGAATAACTATTCATATAAATATGCACAAATATATTATATATTTAATAGTCATTAATAGTAGTCATTAATCTATTAATATATTAAATTGATATATATTAATATATTATATTGATACATTCATACATGACTATATTCTGTATGACATATATGAATATATTCATATATGACTATATTCTGTATGACATGAATATGTTCATATATAATATATGAATATATGAGATATGAATATATGAAATATGAATATATTATATATTGATGTATGACATATGAATATATTATATGTTTATATATGATATATTAATATATGACATATATTATATTAACATATTAATATTTTAATCTAATATATTAATATATAATCTAGGAATGTCATCATAGTATATCATATATTAATTATAATATCATCATAATAATATATTAATATAGTATCAATATAATATATAAACATATTGATATTATAAATATATTAATTAAACATTAATATATAATATATTGATTAATATATTACATTAATTAAAATAAATATATTAATAAAATAATATAATATCCTTATATTTTATTATATTAATATATTAATAACTATTACTATAAATATAATCATTACATATTATATATTAATAATAACACAAATTATTAATATATTTTATTTCTATATTATATAATAGTATTATATATTTATATAATATGACATATGTATAATATATTACATATAGTGATAATATACATTATGTATAATAAATGTGATATATGTAATTATATATTATACATAATTATGTGTAATTATATATGTAATTATATATCATATATATTATATAAATATATTATATCATATATAAATATATTATGTTATATCATATGGAAATAAAATGTTATATAACATTATATAATATATAATAATAAAACTATTAAAAAACCAGTCGGGTACAATCCTTCCACCTAGTTCGAAGGCCTCTGAACAGACCTGACTAGTAAGGGGGGGCCCAGCAGAATGTTATTTTCAGGCTGACTTCATTTTACAAGAGCGTTGCCTATGCCCCTTGGTTGCTCCCTCCTCACAATGATCATTTGCGGTGGGACTTCATATTCCCACTGAGATTTGATATTCCATTGCATTCCCTGCCCTCTGGCCGCTTAGTCATTTTGCTGCTTTAATTTATTCAGGCCATGACTTTCTGGACCCACAGTGCTTCCCTCCTGGAATTTTAAGTCCTTCTCTTAAACTTGCAAGTTGATGAGGATTGAAGAATCAGGTGTGAAGAATCAGGTGAAAGGCGGTGTTCTTAGGTGAGGAGGGAGCAGCCTGAGTCATCACAGAACCCTAAAGCCTGCTGCAATTCCCAGAGGCCAGACACAGGTTGGGGAACACCCTGGTGGGGCTGGAACCGGCAGCCGCCCTGCCTGGCTGCTGTAGTGGCGCCTGGCAGCACTGGGTGGCAGGCTTGTCCTGCTTTTGAGGACACAGTGTCCCCTGCAGTGCATCCTGGAGTGAGCCTGGAGGAAGTTCTGCTGCTTGAGCACCACAGCGCCTCTTCCCAGGCCTTCTGTCCTTCTGGGTGGAGCCCCACTTGCTTGGAGTGGAGAAACCCCAGGCACTCTCTTTCCTGCCTCTTGGAAGCATGCTGGGCCCTGGACTGCACTGACAGTCAAGATGCCCAGGACTTCCCATTGCCTGTGTTTTGCTCCAGGGTGCTCTGAGCAGAGAGCCAGATCCCAATAGTCCTGCCACCTCCTCTGTTGCCCCAGCCAAAAGCTTACAGTCCACTAGTAGAGTCCGTGACCCCTAGCCCTGGCCCCTGTCTCTACCCCACCTCTTGCCAGTCCTGTCCAACAAACCCATCCTGGTAGGGCCAGGCCATGGCAACTCCAGAAGTCAGTGGGGGTGCTAGGGGAGGGCTTGAAAAGATTTGGGACCAGCCCACCTTGTCCAGCCCTAGCCTTCAGACAGTCTCCACTCTGGGGACTGCCCTGAGGTCTGCCTAGGGCCCTGCCCAGCCTCACTCTCCCTCTAGGGGCACTCCCAGGCTCCTTGCAACAGCCAACCATGTTGCTGCCTGACCCCCAAGCTCTCAGCTTCCATCTGTACTCCATCACCATGGGACTGGTCCTTCCCAGGAGCCACCTCACCTGCAGTGAGCCTGGCCTGTGCTGTCAGCAGGTAACCACTCATCCACAGTCATGCAGTGACACAGACTTGGGTCCCTTGCCCAGGCCCCTCTCACCACTGGGTGACCTTGGTCAGCCTTCTTTCTCAGCTGATCCATCATCATGTCCCAAGGAGAACCGATAATCCCCACCTTGCAGGATGGGTGAAAGGATCAATGCAAAAAGCATCCTGCTAACTCATATCAACTCCTCCATCAGTAGGAGCATTCATTTGCTCATTCATTCATTCAATATTTATTATTTCCTCTGAGCGCAGCCCTGTGGATGCAATGATAGACAAAGACCAGACCTGGCCCCTGGCTTCATGATCTTGGCCTTCTTTTGAGACAGACATAATAAATAGATGCACAGTTAGCACAGAATACCAGGGGAGTGACTGGTGCTTTGAAGAAAGAGAGCAGTACATGGAGTGTGGGTAGGAACGCTCCTTTAGCTGTGGAGGAGGGTTGGGGGTGTCTAGGAAGGTGACGTTTGAGCAGAGGCCTGGATCAGGTGGGGGACAGTCATGCAGCTGTTTGGGGAGGAGGGCACTGCAGTGCAAAGGCCCTAAGACCGGACCATGCCCGGAGTGCCTGAGGACCAGAAAGCAAGGAGGCCAGCATGGTCAAGCAGGTGGAGCAAGGGAGAGAATGGCAAGAGATGGGGTCAGCAGGGTTGGCTGGGGCTGCCCTGCAAAGGAGGCTTGGTTTTAGTCCAGGTGTGATGGGAGCCAGTGATTGGAGAGCTGTTGCAAGATGATCGGATTTACATTTTTGAAGGCTTATATTGGCTACTGAGTGCCTGTGCTGGAGTTACCATGGAGGCCGTGGGAGGATGATCTGATTTTAACAGGACTCAGGCCTTTGCCATGTGTGAGCCTAGAATCAGGAACTCACCAAGGCAGGAAGGGAAACCAGCCAAGGTTCCCAAGGGTCCTGGACCCTAAGACTGTCCTGGGAGGCGTGGCTGGCCACTTCCCAGCCCTAGAGCTTCCCTGAACCCTGGCCCCAGATCTCCCAGTCCCCATGTGGCCCAGGCATTTGGTGTAGCTTCCCCAACCGCTGGCCGAGTGGGGAGATAAAGGATGAAGGCTGAAGACTCCCAGTGCCCATAGCCACCAATCGGGCAGGCTTCCCACCTCCAGGCTCCAGTCTCAGGGCAACTCAGTTTTAGTAAGGAGACTGGTGAAGGGGGAGGGAAGAGGAGGAGGAAGATGGAAGAAAGAGAGTGAGAAGAAGGAGAGGGGGGAAGAGGAGCAGAGGGAGGAGGAGGAGGAAGGGGAAGAGGAGGGAAACATCATGGCTTCAGTTTTCCTGGAACTAAATTTCAAATTCTATGCATGACTCATGCTTGGGGGAAACTATGTCAGAACCCTTCAGACCCATCAGTTTTAGACACCTACAAGTTTTGGGAGTTGGAAACCAAGTAGTTTTAGAAAAAAATCTGTCCTAGTTTTGTAACTGGCTCCCAGGGCCCTGCTCAACGATTATTAAAATACTGACATGAAATCTCTGAGAGAAATTGCTCTGGGCCCTCTATTTATCATTTGCGTTGGTGAGACAAGTGGAGGCCTTTCTGTGGTGTATCAGCTGGGGTACGTTTCAAGGTCAGATAATTAATGTTATTAAGAAAGAGTCAGATTTACAAAGGGACTAAGAATGAGACTTGGGTGGCCCTCGCTTAATGGAAACTTGCTGAACAGAACTCAGGGTCTCAGGATGTCTCGGATCTGACTTACGTTGTTTGTTTGAACAGTGGTTCTAAAGGTGAGGTCCATAGATCCTCCCCTATTCCCAAAGCACATGGAGAGGCTGCAGGGGAATCCATGAACCTCCTGAAACTGCAGACAAAGTTCTATTTGTATGGGTTGCTGTGCATTTTTTCTAGGCCAGTGGTTCTCTCAGTGTGAGGCCAGTGGTCACCTCACCTGGGAGCCTGTTAGAAATTCATATTCTCAGCCCGTACCCTGGACAAGCAGAATCAGAGACTCTGGGAGTACAGCCCAGTAACCTGCGTATTAACAAGCTCTCCAGATGATTCTGACACATGCTCAAGTTTGATACACATGAAAGCTATGCTCTATGGTAGGAGAGAGCCGCTAAAAGTAGGGACCTGGGATCACACTGACCTGAGTTCAAATCTCAGTTTGGTCACTCAGCAGCTGTGTGGTCCTGTGCAAGTTCCTCAACCTCTCTAAGCTTCTGTTCCCCCATCTCTAAATTGGAGATAAAACCTTGAGATACGGGAGAATTTTAATCTAGCAATGATGACAGACAGCTTCACAGTCTCCATCAAGTGACAGATAGATGATGATGATGATGTTTTTTGAGGAGAGTGGCATGGACAGAAGTGTGGGTTAGAAAGACAGCTCTATCAGATGGCTTAGACATCTGGCAGGGTCCCCAAGGACTGGGATCACAGCTGAGCAGCAGTGGTAGGAAGGGCCATCTTCCTACTGCATCAGAAGGCCATCAGAGATCCAGTGGACAAGACTGGCAAATGATTCCATTCATTCAACAAATATTCACTGAGCACTTCTGATATGTCAGGCATTGTTCTGGATGCTAGGACACAGATGACAGAGTCCCTGCCCTCAGGGAGCTCCCATGCATGCAGGAAATAAATTCAATGAACAAGCAACCTCATAGATGAATGAGGGTCTCAGAGCACAGCCAGCGCTGGACAGGGCAGTGAGGTAGCAAGTGACAAGGGTCAGTAGGGTGGCCAGAGGAGGTGACATGAGCAGAGAGTTGAATGATGAGGAAGAGCCAGCCAGGAGAAGACCCTGGGGAAAGACCATGCAGGCATAGAGGGAACAGCAAGTGCAAAGACCTGGAGAAGGGAGTGGGCTTGGTGTGTTAGTGGGACAGAAAAGGGTGAGGGGGCCTGAAGAGTGGCTCTGAGTGTGTCCAGGGTATTGAAAGTTCTCAGCTTTCTGGGACTCCACTTCGTCTGTCAAATGGACTCCACTAAAGAGCCGTCGTGAGAAACTGATGATGCAATGAATATAACCACGTCTAGCACATAGTGGGCACTAGGAAAATGTACACCATGGCCCTGCAATGACCAGTTCAATCTCCCTCATGTCATTGCGTGAGGATTGTAGCCATCACAAACAAAACCAGCTTGAGCACTGGAAATGAAAGTTCTGATAGTTTTAGGCCAATATCAGGTGTTAAATAAGAGGCAGTTTTCTGCAAGCAACAGATATTCATTGAGCATCCACTGAGGATGATGTCTTTGGGGATAGAGAAGTGGAAATGTCCCTGACCCTATTCATGTCCAGGCCCTGCTGTGAAGTAGCTTTGTGGTTTGGGGAAGTCCCAGCCCCCTGAGGGCAGCAGTCTCCTCTGACGGGAGGAGAGGTTTCCAACAATACTTTAGCATTAGAAAGTATTTATGCAGTCAAGCTCTCTAGAACATGCAGTGATGAGTTCAGAGCTGACCTTTGACAGAAGTGGGGACCTTCCACAGTGAACAGCAGGGAAGGTAGGGAGCATGGTGTGAATTATGAGAAACTGCAGACTCCCTGACTGGAAGATGACTGGTGAGGTTCCCTCCTTCTTAACTTCACTGAGCCTTAGTTTCCTCCACTGTAAAATGGGTATGATCCCAGTACCCAACGTCTATGGGCAGCGGTGGGGATTAGCTGGTGTCATGTTGTACAATTCTTAGCACAGTGCCTAGAGCAAACTAAGCCCCCACTAAAAGGCAGCTTCTATTATTAATATCCATATCCATATCCATATCCTTGTCATCAACGCTATTACCAGCAGGGGAAGTTTTGCCTGGGGGCTGCCTGTGCCTACGCCTGCCTCTGCGGCCAAGTATAGGGCCCTGGGAGGATAGCCCTCTGTCCACCAGGTCTAGACTGAACAGAAGCCCTGGAAGAGAGGGTAGTGATGCTCCAGCTGTGAGGACAGAGGGGCAGGGCTTTAGAGAACACGCCAGTGGCAGTGGGAACAAAAAGGAGCTGAATTGTGGTCACTTCCTCCTGGAAGACTTTCTAGATCACTTTGGGTGCTCCAAGAGTCCCTTGCACTTACCTTCAGGAGGCAGAGATCCTGCTGTGGTGTGAGAGCCTGTGCCTCCCTCAGCCTGAGGGCTCCTTGATGCTAAAGCCTGGGCATGATCTATCTGTGTACTTCCAGGGTCAAACTCGGTACCCGGAACGCAGCGGGTGCTTGAATGAACAAACAGATGAATGAACAAAATGAAGAACAAACGCCTAAATGAATGGAGGTAAGAGGACTGGCTGGTCCAAGGAGGAGTCAATTTGGGAACTGGGCGGGCAGAAACGCTTCTCTCTGCCTTGGAAGAGCTGCACTTACGGCAGCTGCGCCTCTTTCCTTGGACACCAGGGGACGCCATCACTGCACAGCTGGCACGGGAAGGCTGAAGGGCTCAGAACGCCTCAAGTAACGCCGACCTGATGGTTAGGGCGAAGGCACCCGGTTCTTCTAGGACACAAACCAGTCTCCCCTTAGGCTCAACTGATGGATTCCAGAAGGAAGAACGTGCTGACAATGACAATCAGCTTACAACAGCGGCAGCGAGCTCCGCGTGGCTGCAGGCCTCTGGAGTCCTCCCCAGGCCCTTTCCCGACCACCTTTGGGGGCGCTGGCGCTGTCCTCTCTCTGTTGTGCAAGAAATCCCCAAGGGTTTCACCAACACCGGCCTGAGAGGGAAAAAGGGGCCTTCGACCCTCTTCAGAAAGTCCTCTTCCCACGGGTAGCACCTTCATCAGACAACAACGGCGAGAAAACTGCCCAAAAGCAACTTTGGGTTTGTATAATAATTTCAAATTTACAGAAAGTTGCAGCAGTAGTAAAAAGAGCATTTTCCCCCAAGTCATTTCAGGGGGAAAAAAGTAAGTTGCTAACATGGTACTCCACCACCCCCCAAATATTTTGTGGATATTTCTTACAAATGAGAACATTCTCTACCTAACCACAAGCACCAAAATCAGGAAATTTACACCCATGCATTGTAACCACTTAATCCTCAGACTCCATGCAAGTTTCACCAGCTATTCAGATGATGCCTTTTAGAGCAAGGGATTCCGTCCCGAATCCTGCACTGCACTTAGTCGTCATTTCTCCCTAGCCTCCCTCGTTCTGGAACAGCTCCTCAGTCTTCCATAGACTTGCACAACCTTGATGCTTTTGAAGATTTTAGGCTACGTATGTTGTAGGAGGTCCCACTCCCGTTTGGCTGCTGTTTCTTTCTTATTGGTTTCAGATGGCCTGTTTTCAGTAGGAATATCACAGAAATGATGCTTTGTTCTCATTGCATCCTAGTAGGTAGCACACAATTTCTCTTTGCTGCATTACTGGTACATGAACATCAATCTCTTTATTAAGGTGGTGCCCGCCAGTTTTTCCCTAGTTCTTCTTTTCCCCTTTGTCACCAATAAGTATTTTCTTGGGAAGGTACTTCAGAATGGTATCATTCATCATCAAACTTTAGTTGTAGCAGTCTTTGGTGATTTTTGCCTGAATGAAGTTAATACTAACACGGTTGCCAAATGGTGATTTCCTGATTCTGTCATTCCTCCTTCTCTTTCTCCTCCTTCTTTTGTTTAGAGTCAGGGTCTGGCTGTGTTGCCCCAGGCTGGAGTGCAGTGGCACCATCATAGCTCACTGCAGCCTCTAACTCCTGGGCAAGTAAGTAATCCTCTTGCCTCAGCCTTCCCAGATAGCTAGGACTACAGGCACATTGCACCACAACTGGCTAACTTTTTAAATTTTATTATTTTTTTTAGAAACAGGGTTTCACTTTGTTGCCCAGACTGGTCTTGAACTCCTGTCCTCAAGCAGTCTTCTCACCTCAGCCTCACAAAGTGCTGGGATAACAGGCATCAGCCACTGTGCCCAGCCTCTGTCATTCCTTCTAAATGTATCAGTTGGCAATCTAACTGTAAGGAAAAGATCTCTCTTCTCCCCATTCATTCATTCATTCATTCATTCATATATGTACTCGGTAAGGATTCATGGATTCTTGTTTTATTTAATGGGTTATAATCTATTACTGTGGCTATTTCTTTCGATATTCAAATTGTCCCAACTTTGGCCAGTGCGAGCCCCTTCAAGCTGGCCCCTCTGTCACTTTAACATGCCCATGTCCTTCTTTGAACACTTCCTTATTTTCTGGTACAAGATATCCTAGGCTTATTTAGTAGTTTTGCCCCTGCTTTCTGTGTTTAAAGGAATCATGGGTTTATTATCCTGCAAAGGAGTGTTTTGGAAACTCTTTCCCTCCAACCCCCCCCAAGCCCTAGGAAACCACATTACACAGGAGGTAAGAGATTGGACTTTGTAGTGAGACTGATCTGGGTTCAAATATCAGCATTGTTTCCTTGGGCAAGACTGACAGCCTTTCCTCACCTGTAAACCAGGCATTTGTAAAATGCTGCTGCTTCTTTAATAGTTCCCCAGCACCACCATGTAGCCAGTGGTCTGGGAAATTGCTGGAGGGGATTCCTTGATCTGCCTTAGAGGGTAGGGAGATGAGTGAGAGTTTCCAACTTGATTGAGCTCACCTGTGGTACAACATTACCTGTCTGCGTTCCCACCTCATGCCTTCTAACAGGACTCACATTTATTCCCTGTCTTCCAGCATGTTATCAATGGGAATGACAGACATTCATAAGAATGAGATACACCTGGGGTTTTATGAGCAGCAACCCGTACGTCTTAGAGCTGCACTGCAAAGTGCTGCCCCTGAAGCTCAACTGAGATAAAATATCTGGCCTGCAGTAAGGCTCAATAATTAATAACCCCTGCTATGCCTCTGCTCTTCAAATGGTCAAATGAGTTGGGAAATGCTCCATTCCAGAGCATTATTGGAGATTCATCATAAGGCAAGTTAGGATAATACAAACCCTACTAGTACGGACTCATAGTTTGCTTCTGGAAAGTGGGGTCTGTGCCTTCCTTATCTCTGAACTCTCCACCGTGCCAGTAGCTCAGAGCTTGTCACATAATAGATAGGCAGTAAATGCTAAACAGACCAACAGTAGGTTCACTGAAGGGCTTGGGGTGTAGCCTGTGGAATCCCTGGAGTGTACTGCAGGCTGGAGTCAGAGACCAAGGGAGGGTTTCAGGTATGGGGTGATGGAGGCTCTGGCTAAAATTCTCTCCTCCTTCCCCTCTGTCCTTGATGTTCTGCCTTTCAGTCCCACCTCTGTGGCCTCTCAAACCCATCACTGCATCTCTAACTGCCCTGCAGTGGTCCCAGCCTCCATCACCCCATACCTGAAACCCTCCCTGGGTCTCTGTCTCTAGCCTGCAGCCCACACCAGGCATTCCACAGGTTACACCCCAAGCCCTTCAGTGAACCTATTGTCTATCCACATCCATGCCAGCTCCTTAGTCTGGCATTCAAGACTCACAACTCTCCACCCTGTGGGCTAATCCCATCCCCAGGTAGAATCTGGAATCCACGTTTTAGCCAGCTTGTCTCAAGGAATCCTGCTTCACTGCAGGATATATTAATAAAGCCACTCCTGGTTTCTTTAGATTAATATTTGATGGTATATTCTTTTCTATCGTTTCCCTTGAAGCCTAATTTGTATCTTTGTATTCAAAGTGGGTTTATTGTAGATAGCATGTAGTTGAGTCTTTTTTATTGAGTCTGACAACACTTGCCTTTTAACTAGAGTATAAGCACCACTTAAATTTAATGTGAATATGGATAGAATTTAGTGTGAATCTACCATCTCACCATTTGCTTTCTAGTTGTCCTATCTAGTCTTTGTTCATTTTCCTTGTCTTTTTTTTGCCTTTTTGGGACTGAGCATGTTTTTATGCTTCTTTTTATCTCCCTTGTTAGCTTATTATATGCTTAATTTCTTAGTGATTGCTTTAGAGCATACAACTTACAACTTTGAATTTATCACAGCCTATATTCAAGTACGATTCTGAAAATATAATAATTATATTATAAGGACCCTACAACAGAGTACTTCATTTTACCTTGCTTGGCTTTTGTCCTATCACTGCCATGCATTTTACTTCTACTTGTATATAAACCATGTAATAGATTATTATTTTTGCTTTAGACACTTAATTATATTTTTAAAATCATTTAAAGTATATTTTTATTAACTCATATGTTGATCATTTCCAGTACTCCTCATTCTGTCGTACATATCCATATTTTCCATGTAATTATAATTTTTCTTCTGCCCAAAGGAATTTCTTCAATATTTTTTGAAGTGTTGGTCTATTTGTGGTGAAGACCTCCAACTTTTATATGCTTGAAAAAGTCTTTATTTCACCTTCATTTTAAAAAACCAGCTTGATTGGGATATAGTTTGCATATTATAAAATTCACCCTTTTAAATTGTATAATTCAGTGTACAATTCAACCATCACCATTATCTAACCTTAGAACATCTTTATCACCCCAAAAAGAAGTCCTGTACCCATTTGTAGTCACTCCTCATTCCATTCCTCCCCATAGCCTCAGGCAACCACTGATCTACTTTCTGTCTCCCTAGATTTGGGTATTCTTGACATTTCCTATAATTAGAATCATGTGGTGTGTGACCTTTTGCATGTGACTTTTTTCATTTAGCGTGTTTTTGAAGCTCAACTATGTTGTAGCTTATATTAGTACTTAATTCTTTTTTAAGGCTGAATAATATTATATTGTACAGATGTCTTAGTCCACGTCATATTTCTATAACAAAATACCTGAGACTGGGTAATTTATAAACAATAGAAGTTTATTTGGCTCATGTTTCTGGAAGCTGGGAAGTCCAGGAGCATGGCACCAGCATCTGGTGAGCACCTTCATGCTGCAGCATTCCATAGGAGAAGGCAAGGGCAAGAGAGCCAGAGAGCAAGAGCACAGGGGGCCAGACTCACTTTTATAAGAAACCCATTCTCAAGATAACTGCCCCACTCCTGTGATACTGACATTAATCTATTCATGAGCCCTCAGGACCTAATCACTTCTTATTAGGCTCCACCTCTTAACACTGCTACATTAGGGATTAAGTTTCCAGCATATGAACTTTGGGAGACACATTCAAACCACAACCATGGATATACTACATTTTGTTTATACATTCATCAGTTAACAAAGGTTTGGGTTGTTTTCACTCTTTGGCTATTGTAAATAATGCTATTATGAACATTCATATACAAGTATTTGTGTGAAAACATATTTTCAGTTCTCTTGGGTTCTCTTCCACCTAGGGATGGAGTTTCTAAATCATATGGTAACTATGTTTACGCTTTTGAGGAATGGCCAGATTGTTTTCCATACCCATAGCACTATCTTACAAGCTCCCTAGCAATACATTAGGGTTCCATTTTCTCCATATCTTCACCAACACTTGTTTGTTCACTTTAATCTTTGAAAGATGTTTTTACTATATGTAGAATTCTAGGTTGACAGTTTTTTTCTTCCAGTCCTTTAAAAATGTTCCACTTTCTTCTGGCATTCATTGTTCACAGTGAAAAGTATCCTGTTATTCTTTTCTTTTCATTGAATCTCTGTACATATCCAATGCTTTTTCTTTGAGTGCTTTTAAGATTTTCTTTTTATTAGTCATTTTAAGCAGTTTGATTTTAGTGTGATTTTCTAATGTTTCTTTATGCTATGGCTTGGTTAAGGTTTTTGGGTCTGTGGATTAATAGGTTTCATTAAATATTTGGCCATTATTTCTTTGGATAGATTTTCAGTCTGTCTCAAACCTTCTTTTTTCCTCTCCTTTGAGGGCTCCATGCAAGTATTAGGTGCCTTGCTCTATAGCCGATGGATGATTTCTCCTCCCCCGCTTCCTTTTTCTCCCTGTATTTTATTTTGGATAGTTTCGATTGCTGTCCATAGAATTAACTAGGATGTTCTTCTGCTGGATCTAACTTACTGTTAATCTTATTAATATCCCAGCCATTCTACTTTTAATCTCTAGATGTTTGATTTGTGGCTTGTTTATATATTATATCTCTCTACTTTACATACCTATGATTGTCTTCCTGAATGTATGGAGTATTTGTTTAATAGCTGCTTTAATGTCATTCTATTAGTTTTATCATCTGTGTCATTTCTGGAACCATTTCAATTGAATGAGTTTTGTGTTCATTATGGGTCACATTTTCCTGTTTATTTGCATGCCTGGTAATTTTTTCTTAAATGTATTATCAATTTTATATTGGGTGATAGATTTTGTTGCTGTTCTTTAAATATTTTTGAACTTTGTTCTGAGCTGCAATTAAATTACTAGAGAACAGTTTGATACTTTTTGAGGCTTACTTTTAAGTTTTGTTATGTGGGAACAGAACATCTTTTAGTCTAGACCGAATTTGCCCCACTAATGAGGAAAAAGCCTTCTGAGCAGTCTAATTAATGCTGTATGTGTTAAAAGGTCTTCCCACTCTGGCTGGTGTGAGTAAAAACCATTCTAGGCTCTGTGTGGGTTATGGTAATTGTTCTCTCCACTCCTTTTCAGTGGTTCCTTCCCAAGCCGTGGGTAGTTTCTGCACATGCATGTGCTGATTAGTACTCAGCTTAAGATTTGAAGGGAACCTTTGATAGCTCTTCAGCACTCTGTAGCATTCTACTCTCTGGTACTTTGGCCTGATAATTCTAGCCTCCATCAATTCTTAATTCTCCCTCCTCAACTCAAAAAGACTACCAGTCTCTCTTTGGGCTCCCTCTCCCTGTTCTGTGGCCTGAAAAGAACTCTCAACACAAACAAAGTAAGATGTGGGATCACAGAGCTGTCTTCCTTGGTTTCTCTCCACTCAGGGATCACTGTACTGTGCTCCTATTGTCCAATAGCTGGAAACCATTGTTTTATATAATTTTCTCTGTTTTTCTTTTTATTTTTTAAGGTGGTGTGTGTGTGTGCATGTGTGTGTGTGTGTGTGTGTGTGTAAGAGAGAGACAGAGAGAGAGAGAGAAGCTGGTCACTGTTACTCCACTGTGGCCAAAAGAAAAAGTCCCTATGATTTGTTATTAAATCTTTATCAATTTGCTTGGCAAAACTGGTTTCTCATTGTTTTACATTTCTAACATGTTTCATTACCATCAAGATTTACAATTTTCTTCAAGTGTGTACAAGCCATTTATAATGCCTCTTTTGTTCACATAGCCTTTGCTCATTTTTCTAGTGAGGATGTCTTAGTGTTTGTTACTTATTTTTATCTACTATTTACATTTAAAGTTACTATCTCTTATCAATTTGTTGTGGATAACTTGTCATCTGTTACTCTTCAAAATAAATTATTTTATTGCAATACACATAGAAAAGTACACAAATGATAAGTGAACTACTTGATGAATTATCACAGTGAACATACCTCTGTGACCACCACCAAATTCAATAATTAGAGCCTTGCCAGTATCCTAGACACCTCCTTTGTGCCCCTGATATTCGTTGCCACTACCTTCTTCCCCAAAAATAACCATACCCTAACATCTAACATCAGTTAGGTTTGCCTGTTTGAACTTTATAGAAATAGAATCATAATAGAATCATATAGTATATGTCCTTTTGTATCTGACCTCTTTCATTCAGCATTATAATTGTGAAATTCATTCACATTGTTGCATGCAGTAATAATCTGCCCTTTCTTATTGCTGTGTGAATATACAACAATTTATTGATCTGTTCTACTGTTGATGAAAATTTAGGTTGTTTCCAGTTTGGAGCTATTTTGAGTGACAACTGCTTTCTCTTGTTTTTCACATTTGGATCTAAAGTCCATCCATCATGAATGTTTGCATGTGGTGTGAGGTAGGGGTCTGGGCTCATTTCTCCCCCATGCAATTATTCAGTTGATCCAGCTCTATTTGTTGAGCTCTGTTTCATTCCACTGGCATTTTTGCCCATCTTTGTTTTAATATCACTACTGTGGGCTGAATGCTTGTGTCCCCCCCAAAACTTACACATTTAAATCCCATCCCCCAGTGTGATGATATTAGGATATGTAGCCTTTGCAGGGTGATTAGGTCATGAGGGTGGCACCCTCCTGAATGGTACCCTTATAAGAGAGGCCCCAGAGAGCTTTCTCACACTTTCTGCTGTGGGAGGACACAAAGAGAAGACACTGTCTATGAATCTGAATGTTGGTCTCCACCAGACACTGAATCTGCTAGTGCCTTATTTTGGACTACCCAGCCTCCAGAACTGTGAAAAATAAATGTTTGTTGTTTACGTTGCCCAGCCTATGGTATTTTTGTTATAACAGTCTAAATGGACTAAGATAATCACACTGCCTTAGTTACTGCAAGTTTATATCTTGATATCTAGGAGTGCACGTATTCTTACCTTGTTCTTTTCCTTTTTTATCAAGGAGGAGATCAGCTTCTCCTTCTTGCAAACCAAAACAGTGGTAATGCAAATCAAGGAAAGCTTGGAATTCTCTGCTGCAGAAGCCACCTGAGGCTCATGCCTGGAACCTCTTAACCTACCCTCTCCCACCTGCTTTTGTTTCTGGGACTGAGAGTCCGGATTCTGACAAGCCTGAGTTCGAATCTCATGTCTGCTCCTAACTGTGAGAATTTGGGCAAGTTGCTCGTCTTTCTGGGCCTCTGTTTCCTCATTTATAACATGGGAATAGTCACAGTACCTAACTCAAAAGGTTACTGTGAGGCTTAAATGAGACTATAAAATGCTGAACACAATGCAGCAATGGACAGATCAGCATCACCATGATCATCACCACCCCACAGTTCCTGTCACTGGGAGAGGACAGACCCTCAAGTTGACCATCTTGCTGCATTCACACTGATCATAGGGTCCCTTCTGAGAACTGGGCTTCAGCTATATTCTTGAGCCAAGGCCTGATTTACCTATAACCCCTTTCTTTCTGTCTTCCCACACACTGCTAGCTCAGCCCTTGGCTCCAGAGATTCAGCTCCTGTATTCTCCCACATATTGTTAGTGGGCCCAGCTCCAGGCAGGTTTCAGGGTTGGAGGCAAATGCCAGCTCCACTGAGGTCTTCCTTGCCCACACCCCCATCCCAGTGAAGAGGAGGTTACCAAAAGGAGGAAAGGAAAAGAATCCTCTTTCCTTTCCTCAGGCAGGAAGGATTGGGTGAGAAAAGGTGTGGAGGTGAAAACAGGCATGACAAGTGTTCTGGTTACCTGTTTCTGTAAAATAAATCACCCTAAAATTTAGTGACTTAAAAAAACAACTGTGTTATTCTCTCTCATGGTTTCTGTGGGTCAGGAAATCAAAGAGGGCTCCCCTAGATAGTTCTTATTTGGCATCTCCCCTAGGTGGCAGTGAGTCAGTGGCTGAGCATCTCTGTCTTCATGTAGTCTCAGGACCTCCCCATGTGATCTCTGCCTGGGCTAGTTTGGGCTTCCTTACAGCATGGTGGCCTCAGGGCTGTCAGCTGCCTTACATAGTGGCTTAGAGTTCCAAATGCAGACATTCAAAAAGACTCAGGTGGAAGCTGCATCGCCTTTTATGATGTAGCCTTAGAAGTCAAATACAGTTGACCCTTAAACAACATCAGCACCAACCCCTTACACAGTCAAAAATCCATGCATAACTTTTGACTCTTCCAAAACTTAACTACAGATAGCCTACTGTTGACTGGAAGCCTTATCGATAACATAAACAGTTGATTAACACATTTTTATATGTATTATATACCGTATTCTTACAATAAAGTGAGCTAGAGAAAAAACGTTATTAAGAAAACCATCAGGATTAGCCAGGAGTGGTGGCAGGTGTCTGTAATCCCAGCTACTTGGGAAGCCGAGACAGGAGAATTGCTTGAACCCAGCAGGTGGAAGCTGCATTGAGCTGAGGTCATGCCACTTGCACTCCAGCCTGGGCAACAGAGTGAGACTCTGTCTCAAAAAAAAAAAAAAAAATCAGAAACAAAAGATTTACTACTTTTATTTAAATATTTTATTTATTTACTATTCACTAAGTGGAAGTGGGTCATCATCTTCACACTGAGTAGCCTGAGGAGGAGGAGGAAGAGGAAGGATTGGTCTTGCTGTCCCAGGGATGAGAGAGGCAGAAGAAAATGTGGGTACAAGGGGATCTGTTGCAATTCAAACCTGTGTTGTTGAAGACTCAACTGTAATGTCATGTCTACTGAACTCTATTGGTCAAAATAGTCAGAAAAGCCTATCTAGTTTGAAGGGGAAGGCATGTAAACTCCACCTCTTAATGAAAGGAAAGTCAAAGTCACATTATAAGAAGAGCATGTGGGATGGGAGATATTATTGCATTGCTCTTTGGAAAATACAGTTCTGTCACAGCAAGTCTGAGGGACCTGCAGGAAACAATTTTGGCTGTACCAAGTGAGTCTATGTGGTAGTTTGAGGAATTAAGCTTGTGGAGGTTAGGAGCGAGCAGTGAGCTTGTTTGAAAAGATGTGTTTAGACTTGGCCTGGAGGCATAGGGGAGCACCACCACACGCAGAGCCTCACAACCGTCCCAGCAGAAACATCGTCCCCACCATCCAGCAGTAACAGAACCTGTGAGCGCTTCTACCTGTCAGGGGCCATGCAAACACTTCCCATACATTCTCTCTCAAATGCTCTACCTAAGACCCGGAAATGCCTCCAGATATCAGTGTCTGGTCGCCCTGAAACATGTGTTGAGAAGGACAGCCTCAGGGTGGCATTGAGGGTTTGGGGATAGGTCCAGAGATCTGCATGGGACTCCCAGTCAGGCCCCTTTGCTGTGTGAGTTTTCATCAACCCCCAGCCCTCTCTGAACCTCAGTGTTACCTGTGTGATGTTGGATTGGAACTGGTTGCTTTCTAAGGGTCTTCTAGTTCTAGACTTTAAAGTCTTAACCTCCAGGCCTGACATAGGGTAGGTGCTTAATAAATATGCCGTGAATAAATACATTTGCTTTTACACAGGTTTCTCCTCTTCCTTTGCTGGAACTGAGGTTGGCGCAGTATTCAGCTCCTTCTTTCCATTCCATTCCAACCATCTGTCAGACCCCAACTCCCATCAGGCTCTTTCTCTAGCTCCTGTCAGCAGCCTCCACCTTCCAGGTATACCATCCAGCTGACTGTCCCAGGCTCACCCTCCCCCACTCTCTTTCCCAACACTTGCAGTCTTGTCCCCTCCAATCCAGCCCCTGCAGTACAGCCAGAGGGGCTTCCCAAGACATAACTAAAACTACGATCCTTCTCGCAAACCTCTCCCCTGCACTCCTGCCTTTGGCCTAAACCACTTTCCCAGTGCTTTCCCATCATTCTTTCCAAAGCCTGGCCCTGAGGGTTAAGTTGGGAGGAGCAGGGCAGGGTGAAGCCAGTCCACCTGTGGGCCCCTGTCTCAGCCAGCCCAGCTCCCAGCAGTGTGGAGAAAGGAGGATACACTGGGCCCACACCCATGCTGTGCACACCAGCAGCCCACCCTGAGTGCAGGAAATGTCACAGCGCCGTAACTGACCCTAGGGGAGGGCAGTGGGGGACAGGTGCAGGGAAGGTCTTTGCTCACCCTTTTGTGGCCAACCTGAAGACAGCAGTAGCCTAGATCAGCAGGAAGTGCAGCCAGTCGGGAGCAAAAACCCTGTTTGTTGTGGCTGTGCCACTGACCAGCTGTGAGCCAGAGTGAGCCCTCAGCCTCTCTGAACTCAGCTTCCTCATCTGCAAAAGGGGCTGGCATGATTCACCCCTCTTGGGTAGCATTCCACGGATTATGGACAGAAAAAGCATTGTAACCTCCGGAGTGCTTTGTGTGTGCTTGGTGCTGTTATTGGGCATTACCCAGGAGGGCTGGCTGCCAGCCAAAATCTGCCAGCCCTGTATCCTTCCACTTTCAGCAGCTCCCAGTAATAGCCTGCCTGATGAGGCCGGCTGCTTTTCTGATTTTGGCTCTGAGGCGAGTATCGATCTGGGGTGTGCTTTGTGACGATGGATGAGTGGACACCCAGCCACTCTCTAAACTGGATCTCAGGCTCTAAATGATTCATGTGTCAGGCTGCAAATAGTACCTTTCGTTCTGGTGCCTCCAGGATGCTTGGGAAAGCATATAGCCTCCTCAGCACTTTGGAACTTGATGCCGAGGCTGAGATGTGGTCCTGTTTGCTAAATTTAGGGTTGGCTCCTCCCTGTGCGTAAACAGGATGCTGCAGAGTTGAGGGGACAGGGCTTGTCTCCTTCTTTGTTCATACGCAGTTGGAGTTTTCTTTCTTGGTAAACTGGAAAGAAACCTGGGATAGGAATGAAGAGGTATGCGTTTGGGTTTTGACATTCTCTTCAACTGGTTGTGTGACTTCTCCAAGTTTTGGCTTCCCGCTTGTAAGACAGAGACATCAGTCTCAAAAGCAAATGTCAGGCTGTAATGAAGCTTCTGGGTTTGTTGGACTCTGCACATCCAATAAAGATTGCATGGGGCCATCTACATGGGACCCCGTGCAATCTTTAGGCTCACAGATGGGGCATGAGGAGATGTCCACTGGCCCTGACTTCATCCCAGGGCAGCTGAATTTGGGCACCTGGGTCTCAGAGATGCTCCTTTGCTCTCTTTTGTCCCTTGGCACTTAGGACAGACCCAGCATATAGCAGACTCTCAGAAAAGTGGTCATTGGGTGCATGAGGGCACCATTACAGTGACAAAGATCAGCCTATCCAGCCAATCCCACAAGGAGAAATCACTAGAGGGAAATATTCCATATAAACCCCCATCTTACCTGTAGGTGACCACTACAGTGGGATCCCTGGGAGAGCAGGAACAATGGCCTGGAGTTACATTTTTAAAATTTAATTTGTTGCCACCATTTGAACCCACCTCACCCTAACTTCACCGACATAAACATCTGCTAGAGGGAGCTGAGACTGTAATGTCTTCACATTAGAACAGAGTCCACCATGGAGACAAGCAAATGCACAAGAACTTTCTCCACTTTTAGGGGTACAATTGTCAACTCAAAGACAAGGAACAGCCAGATCCCGGCATACAGACTTCCCTTTTGTTTCTAGTCTGTCTCACTGGTTCTCAAATTTTACTGAACCTGAGAGTAACCCACACAGAAGTCTGCTCCTGAAAACTGCAACAGATAGGATCTTCATGGCAAAGCTGGACTGCCTCATTTTCACCACCTGTGCCCATGTTAGACCCCAACTCCCTTACCACCATAGCACATGTAATTCTGCTATACATCTGCCTTGATCACTGCCGCATCCTTGGCACCTAGTGCAATGCTTGGCACATGTGTATAAGCTCAATAAGTATGTGTTGCTTTGTTAGCTTGGTGAGTTAATTAGTGGAGCAGACAAACCTCAGAAATTTCAGTGGCTTAGTGTAGAAAAGGTTTATTTCTTGCTCATGAGAAGTGTTTTCTGCATGTGGTGACTTAGGGACCTCCTGGTTCTGTCATCCCAACTTAGGGCCCTGCAAGTCTCCATGGCAAGGAGGGGAGAGACGAAGGAGGAACATCAGCTTTTATCTGTGTCAGCCTAGAAATGATATGAATCCCCTTGGCTCATGGCCCGTCGGCCAGAGCAAGTCAGGTGGTCCCAAGTTAATAGCACAGGGGGTTGGGGAATGCAGGTAAGTTCCTGGGCTATTTGAAGCGCCCTCAACTGCTGCCCCACACTTTGAACTAAGGCCCCACCAGGGCGTGGGCCTTGAGCATCCAACTCAGGCTCACTGGGCAGCTGCGTGTGCCAGATCCTGCCCGGGGGCTTTTGCAACATTTTCCTCGTGATCCCCTCCCAACACTCTAGGGAAGTAGCAATTACTAACTGCAATTAGCAGAGGAGGATGCAGAGGCTCATTGTGGTCAACTTCTTGCCCAAGTTCACATGGCCATCAAGGAGCAAAGCCAAGACTCGAACACAGGTTGGTTTGCTATTTAACTCCAACCCCAGTGCTTTCCCCATCATGGCCCAGAGACATTCTGGGTATAGACAGTCAAAGGGGCCTTCGAGACAAGGAAGGGATGGGACCAGAGAACGCAAGGGAACATGGTAAGGAGAGAAGAGCAGAAAGGATCAGACACAGCCTGGCGGCAGCTGAAGAAAATGTATCTACCATCTTCCCATGGTGTTGTTCAGGAAGGAAGCACTGGACTGGGAGAAATAGCTACTTTTATTGACCAGAGATGAAGAAAGAAGATGCCTTCTAAACAGGGTTTAATTTATTGGCTGCCTCGTACAAAAGTCCTTTAGATGCTCAAGAGAGTGATTTAGATTTTGTCTCATCTTTGAGAAATGGAGACCGTCACTCCCTGCTCTCAGGTTATTTTTGAAATGAACACTTTCTCCCCACAGAGAAGCTATTATTCAGAGTACCTTTTTTTTCCCCATCAACTTCTTTTTTTGGTCTAGTTGAATCCCAGAGGGGATAATAAATATATGGAAACCAAATAAAAGGAAAGACATAAAAACAACCACCGTTTTCAACAAACTACTTCGAACGAATGGGTTCAGGGTTGCTAACAGGTCTTCATCTGCTGTTCTGAATACAATTACAGCAATTTGGAGACATCCTCTGCTAAGGTGCTAGCGTCCACAGACAACTACCCAGCCCAGGCCTGTTTGAGTCAGGGGAGCTGGCTCTGTTGGGCAGCTCTCCGGAGTGACCCATGGAAGACCACTTGGGCACAGGGCAGTGCTCATCTTGAGAAAGTTTGCCTTTCTACCACCTCCACATCTGCCTCTCTAGCCCTATAATTTACATGCCCTAGTTCTGCCCCACTTGTGTTTCCTGGGACAATCTATAGGGGCACCTGTTTTATCAAATTTCTCACTCAGCACATAAAAAGTAGGCCACTGATTTGTTTCACAGAACCTGAAGCCTTGACCCTCAAGACATTTCAGGTTGTGTTACATCAGGTCATAGGTGGCTGCCATAGCTGGGGAAGTGTGGAAACCAGGACAGGACTTTGGTCCAGGGGCCACAGTGTTGGTTGGGGAAGGTGCGTGGAGTTGCAGAAGGTCTCCCAGAAAAGCATCCCTGCTGCTCTGATTATGTCACACGCTGCCTGAGCCCACCCATGGCTCCCTGTGTCCATTAGGATGAAATCCAACAAATCCCCATCATGCAGCTTCTGAGGGCTATAGTGTTCCAGCCTCTACTCATCATTCCAGCCCATATCCCATGATTTCAGTGTCCCGCATCACACTCTGGGGGCTGAGTCACTTCCAGTTGCTTCCATGTCCCATGCTGCTGTCACCTGATTGCCTTTCCTCCTGCTATGCCAACAGCCAGGTATGCCCTTCCTCTCTCTCCTGTTCATGCACACATATGTGCACACACACATACACACACATGCACACACATATAGACACATGCACACACACACATATACACACATACACACATGCATGCATATGCATTGCTATAGATTGAATGCTTATATCCCTCTCAAATTTCTGTGTTGAAATCCTCACCCCCAAGGTGACAGTACTAGGATGTGAGGCCTTTGGAAGGTGATTAGGTCATGAGGATGGAGCCCTCATGATTGGTAACATGAAAAAGCAACACCAGAGAGTTTTCTCACCCCTTCCATCATGTGAGGACATGGTGAAAAGAAGGTCCTCTACAAACCAGGAAGTGGCCCTCACCAGATACCAGTTCTACCAGCGCCTTGCTCTTGGACTTCCCAGCCTCTGGAACAGTGAGAAACACATTTCTGCGGTTTATAAGCCACCCAGTCTATGGTATTTTGTTGTAGCTGCCTGGACAGACTAACACACACTACACAAGTATGTGCTCACACATACTGTCCTCTAGGACCACTTCTATTCACTGCTTAAGATTAAACTCTGGATTGCCTCCTCCCAGAGGCCTCTCTGGCTGACCTTGGGCTAAGGAAAGGGAACTTTGTCAGTCCTGCCTTGTTTCCCCCTCATACAGGCCAGTGAGCTTGGATGGAGAGTGGTGGAGGGTGTCTCATTCATCTGTGTCTCCTTCCAAAGGAGACTTTGCTACATTCTACATTCAGCCAACAGAAAGTCTTGGGCAGAAAATATAAGGAAAAGGACAAGGGCCATCATGATTCATTCTTTTCTGATTTGTTTCTCTTGAAAAGTAGAGCAGCATTAAAGAAAAAGAAAAAAAATGACACACAACACAGAACTGTTTTCATTCTCTATTTTTTCTTCTTGTCCATATTTTTTTTTTTTGAGACAGAGTCTCACTTTGTCGCCAAGGCTGGAGTGCGGTTGCATGAACTTGGCTTACTGCAATCTCCGCCTCCTGGGTTCAAGCAATTCTCCCATCTCAGCCTCCCAGGTAGCTGGCATTACCGTGTCTCAGCCTTCCGAGTAGCTGGGATTACAGACGCCTGCCACCACACCCGGCTAAGTTTTTTATTTTTAGTCGAGACGGGATTTCACCAAGTTGGCCAGGCTGGTCTCGAACTCCTGACTTCAGGTGATCCACCCACTTTGGCCTCCTGAAGTGCTAGAATTACAGGCCTGAGCCACTGTGCCCAGCCCTCCTTGTCCACATGTATACATAACTTAATAGTTGTAATCAGTACTGACAAGCTTGACATTTCCCCTGCTAATGAGAACATTTCCCCTGGTTCCTTTCTTGGGCTCAGTCCTGGGTAGGCACAGGAAGCTTCTACCCCATGCTGGAGCCGGTGGCAGCCCTTTTCCTAAAACCCTCCCTGCCAGGTGTTTGGGTTCCAGTTCCATTCTAAGCACCACCCCAAATCCTTCCTCCTCGCTCCACCCCCCAGTGCCCCCAAGTATCACTCCACATAGCTGCCTTTGTTCCTTAATGGGAGGGACTTGGCATTCATGGAACCCCTATGACATGCTTAGTGCTTTCCGCAGAGCAGCCGGTTAATGCCTGCAACAGCCTTGCAAGGCAAGTACTATGTCCCTTGCCCTACATATGTGGAAACTGAGGCTCAGAAGTGAGGCAGCTTCCCCACCATTTCAACTCTCCAACCCTGAGGCCTGGGACCTTGACTGTTCCTGAATCAGCTGATCCCAAGTCACCCACCTGGTACCCCAGGCACCTAACAAACACGGGACTGCCAGATGGCCACGCACACTCCTGTTAGGGGCCAATTCTCCAGGTCAGGGGTAGAGTCAGGCTCTAACCGTGAAGTGTGTCCTTCCTAAGAGCGAGGGAAAGGCTTGGCTAAAAGCACAGAGGCACCGGACAGTCAGGACGGTGTGATCTCAGGAAAGTTCCTTCACTTCTGTTTCAATTTCCTCATCTGTGAAGTGGGATCTACCTAAGGGATGCTGTGAGGATTAAATGAACTGGTAAAAGCAGAGTCCAAACAGTGCCTGGCACATAGCAAACTGTGTATAATTGCCATTATTCTGATTATTTTCATCATCTCTGACTGTGGTACCTCATTTCTAGGCTGAATATACTCACCCCTAGTCTTCTGGACTTTCTACTATTTTTAATTAGGGGGTTGAAGCCTCACGAGTCATGGGGTTTCCTGATAGATAACATGATGCAGCCACACTATGTGACAAGTTTTTCTTTCTTTTTTTTTAAATTATACCTTAAGTTCCAGGATACAAGTGCACAACGTGCAGGGTTATTACATATGTATACATGTGCCATGTTGGTGTGCTGCACCCATTAACTCGTCATTTACAATAGGTATTTCTCTTAATTCCATTTTTAATGTCCATCATCTCTATTCCTGACAACAACACTGCAAAATAGGAATCACTACCACCAGTGTTTAGATGAGAAGATGGAGGTTCAGCGTTCCATGGTGGGCCAGACGCAGGGCCAGAAATCGCATTCGGCTCAGTGCGGCAGCAGGACTCTGGCTGTCCAATTCACCTTCCTAGCTTCACTGGATGATGTGGTGCTCAGTGCACGGAGCCACTGGGCCCACTGGGCCCTCCTCCTTGAGGATTCTGATGAGTGTTTTATTCTTACTTGGATGGTGTGACACCCTTTTCAGCAAGGAGCAGTAGCTTGGGGTAGAGTGGGTGGATTTGATTTTCCAAATCATCCCAGCTGTTGGCCTAGAGAGGCCAAAAAGACCAGGACTCTGTCCTCTGGGTCCGTCCCCAAGCCTGTAACCTCAGCACAGGTGCCGGTTACCATGGCGGCCATAGCACCTCTTCCCAGGTCTCTGGACAGTTTTCTTGGGAAAGTTGGGGTAAAAAGGCTTTCTCAACCCTTCCTTCCTATCACCTTATTCACTCATCTCCACTTAAGTTTAGAGGCCTGCTCCATGCCAGGTCCTGTGATGAGCAGTAAAGATACAGAAGTGAGCCAAAAAGATACAGTCTCCTCCCAACAGGAGGAGGAAGAGGATCAAAAAGACACAGCCCCCTCCCCACAGGAGGAAGAGCACCAGAAAGACTCAGTCCCCTCCTAACAGGAGAAGGAAGAGGACAAAAAAGACACAGCCCCTTCCCAACAGGAAGAGGAAGAGGACCAAAAGATGCAGTCCCCTCCCAACAGGAGGAGGAAGAGGACAGGCCTGACAGCAGGCCCTCAGGGAAAGATGCAGGCCACAGAAAGATAGAGAATGTCTTCTGTCCTTAGAAGACAAGATGAAAGCTGAGATCTGAATAAGTGTGTTTGCTGTTGGGGGAACAGGGAGGAGGCCAACATGGCTGGAGCCGGGTGAAGCCAGGGAAGAGGGAGAAGATCCCCTTAGCTACTAAGACAAGAACAGCAGAATCATCCTCAACTCTCTCCTCACCCTCACATCCAATGAGTTATCTACATTCCCTTCTAGAAGTTTCCCAAACCCATCCCTTCTTATCCAGCCCTGGGTGCTTACTTTGGGTCAGTGTTCCCCTTCTCCGTGTGACATTGCCATGGCCACCTCTCCAACTGTCTGCAGCCTTCATCTGCTCTCCTGAAATCCATCATTCCCCAGCTTTCTGAAACTAACATCTGGCTGTGTCACTCCTCACCTGCAAAACCTTCGATGGCGCCCAATGATCTATGCTGTGCTGTCCAATTCCATAGCTGCAAGCCGCAGATGGCTATTTAAAGGTAAATCAATTAAAGTTCAATGAAATGTAAAATGCAGTTCCTCAGTTACATGGGCCACATTTCAAAGGCTCAATAGGCTCATGTGGCTAGTGGCTACCATATTGCACAGTATAGATACAGAATACTTCATCCCAGAAAGTTCTTTTGGACAGCATGGGACTCTATGGGAAACAAAAATCCAAATTCTTTGGCCTGGTATTTAAGTCATTAAACAATCTGGCCCCGGCTGGTTCGTCCCAGCTCATTTCCCACCAGCCCTTCCCATCACACTCAGCTCCAGTGTTTCACATGAACCTACAATTCCCAACCCTACCTGTGGTAGTGTCCTCTGTACCTTTCTGGAATTTACTTGTGCAACACATGCAGGTATGTATGGAGTGTGTGTGGACCTGTGTGTGTGTATATGTATTGTGACTGAGTGTGTATGTGTGTGTTCGTGTGTATGTGTGTATTTTCTCATTTTCCTCCCTTTCTTACACTAAGGTTTCTTTGGGGGATGACAAAAATGTTATGAAATTAGATTATGGTGATGGTTGCACAACTCCATAAATACAGTAAAAGTCATTGAATTGTCACTTTAAATGAGTGAACTTTATGATATGTAAATTATATTTTAGTAAAGCCATTTTTAAAAAGAATGTTACATATACTGATATATACTGGTTTGCACCTTGTTTGTTCAAGAGAGCCTAGCACTCTTTCCTCATCACTGAATACAGAGCTTCCTCATTCTTTATACAGCTGCAGTGTATTTTGCTGTGTAAATGTTCCATCATTTATCTACCGTGTCTCCGACTGATGGCCTCTTGGGGTGTTTCCAGCCCTTTACTATTCTGGACAATGCTGCAGGAATAGCATGTTCCAAGTGTGCGCTGGTATATCCATGGAACAAATATCTCCAAGTGGGGTTGCGGGATTGCAGAGTAGCTGCAGTTGTCATTTTGACAGATGTTGTACAGCTCCCTCCACGGAGCTGGACAGATTTGCACATTCCCACCTGCAGTGGTTGAGAGTACACGTTTCCCCAAGCCTCACTGATAGCTTGCATCAGACTCATGTGGTCTATCATTGCGCTTTTAAGTACATTACTCTTATAAGGGAGCTTGAGCAACTTTACAGATATTTAAAAGGCTTTTGGATTTATTTTGGGGGGAACTGCCTGTTCGTGTCCTTTGCCCGTTTTTTATTAGATTACTGATCTTTTCCATCTTGATTTCTAGATGCTCTTTATACATTGTGGTGATTAAACCTTTACGATACATTTTTTCCAATTTGTTTTTTGTCTTTTGTTTTATTTGCCACATAGAACTTTAAAAGATTTTTAAAATCTTATTAAATTCATCAATATTATCTTCTCTGGCTTTTGGATTTTTGAGTGTCAGAAAGCCCTTACCCCTCCAAATTTTTAAAGGAGTTTGCCCAAACTTTGACACTTCCTGGCTCCATGCTTTTGCAATTAAATTAAAATTAAATTAAAATTGTGATCCACTTGACATTTGATCCACATGGCATTTCAAGGGGTGTGCATTGATCTATGGTGTATGGATCGAACCATCCTTTTCCACATGACCACCTGTTTGTCCCAACATCATGTATTAAGTATTTATACCACACTGATTTGAGATATTGCCTTTATCATATACTAATGTCCTGGGTGAATTGGAGCCTATTTCTGGACTTTCTACTCTGTTCTACTGGTATGTCTATCTCTTCATGTGCCAATACCACACTGGTATAATTACTGCCATTTTAGGGTATAAAACGAAATTTAATCCAACTCGCCTGTGAAGCTTTCTAAGTTATCCTTAAATACATAGATCTCCCTCCCCTCTCCTCTTAATATACCAAGCATCTCTGCCCAGGCTTTGAGTTCCTTAAGAATAAAGCCTTGCCCTCTGAGCCTTGCCTATGAATGTAAGTCCCAGTGCCTGGGGTGGGATCTAGGACGTTCGTCCCTCCCATCACAGCAATATCCATCAAGTGCACAGGGCTGTAGTTTTCCGGATGTCACATTTCTCCTTACTTTGAAAATCAAGACACAGTGTCCCTTCTTCAGCCTTCTGACATTGTTTCCAGAGTCCTCCAGGATGTCTCAGACCCCTGGAATGGTGGCTCTGCAGTGAACTTGGCACCTTTTCTGGACTGGAGGCTCCTCTTCAGACTCCAGACACCAAGAGCCCCCAGGGGCTTACCCCTCCTCTCTTCTTTTAGACTTCAAGCCCTGCCGCCCCAGCCCTTCTGTGTCCAGTGGAGGTTCCCACTCTTTGTGCAGAAAGTGAAGTTGAATCCCTATTTACTTCTCCTTCCATCAACATGACAAGAAGGGCACTTTGCCTGTTTTTGGTGGTCACTCTTCACTGCAGATACCACAATGGAAAAAGCCATTTCTGTTGACCCTAGATATATTTTTTGCAAGTCTGGGCCAGCTCGTGGCTATCAGCTCTGTTTTAACATCAAGCCAATTTAAGAGCTTCCCAGCATTTGGCAAACATATCTGGAGCCTATCCTCCCTACCAGACCTGTGCCAGGTGCCAGAGGACACCAAGGCTGTGTCAATCTGTCCTTAGAGGGCTTCATTTCCAGTGCACAGAATGGATCGACACAGAAAAAGAAAACCCCAAATTACGGCATTTCATGGAGTGTGCATTGCCTGGGCTTGCTGGGTCCCCGATCTTTTTCCTGATGCAGAGGTTATCACACTGTGGTGTTTTCTCAAGCTGTCTAGTCCACCTCCTTACCCCATTTTACGAATAACAACAGAGGCTCAGCAAGTCCCAGGGAGGCCAGATGCAGAGCTCAGGATTGGAGCCTGGAGCCTGGTTCTCTGGCCTTCCACCAACCTGTCTTCTCCCTCCCTCCATCCCAACCAAACCAGTGCCACCGCTAGTCACAACAAACCTCCCAGCATCTCTCAATTCCCTATATTTCCCACCACCTTTGCTACTACACCTGGAGTCCAAGCCAGCATCTTATCTCACATGCATCATTTCACTGCCTCCTAACTGCTTCCTTCTGTGGTACTCAGGATGCTAATGGGATTTTTTCCAAAATGACATTCTGATCAGGTCATCTTCTTGCTTAATAATTCTCAATATCGACCTGGTGCTTTTTATTCTTATTATTTAAACTTTTATTTTGAAATACTTGTAGATTTGCATGCAATTTATAATAAATTGTAGGGAGAGCCTGTGTACCTTTTATCCAGTTTGTCCCAGTGGCAACATCTTAAATCACTGTTTCCTGTTGCTTTTGAGATAAAGATGGAGATTGGTATTATGGTTTCAGCCTGGAGTTAGCGAGACCTGGGTTCAAATTTCGACTTCAACACTGACTGAGTGACCTTGGCAAGTTATCATGCCTCTTTGAGCCATGGATTCTTTGGGTATAAAATGTATAAGGGCATATATACCAAAGAGTATCTTGAAGTTCAAATAAGATAATGCTTATAAAGTGCTTAAAAAAGAGACTGACATATTGACTGGCATTCAGTAAATTGTAAAACATCTTGGAAAGGTCTAGCCCTTGTCTACCTCTTTCCATCCACAATTCCCCTTGCTCTCTCTGTGCCAGCCATGCTGACTTCTTCCTGATTCTTCCTCTTGTCCTTCTTCTTCTCCCACCCCAGGACCCCTGCACATGCTGTTCCCTCTTTCCTGGATGTTTCTCACCCCCGCACGTTGTTCTGTCTACTTACCCTTTAGTCTTCGGCCCAAGTGTTTCTTCGTCAGAGAAGCCTTTGTTGACCACACAGACCTCACGTTCCTTCTCTCAGTGCTGTGCATGCTTAATTTTCCCATACAAATACTCATTTCAGGATGAAAACATATAACCATTTGTGTTTTTACTGATTATTATCTCCTCCACTACACTATGAGTCCATGAAAGTCAAGATGGTGTTTTGTTCATCAAAGTATCCCTAGAACCTAGCACAGAGCCTGGCATTGAAAAGATACCAATAAATAGTTCTCAACTGAATCAATGAGCAAATGGCAAGGAGGGAGGAGAGGCAAGAAGGGCATGATGAGGACAATGGTGAAGATTTTATTAACAAACATTTACTGAGTGCCTATTAGATGTGACATAGTATGCTAAACATGCTGTATGGATTACAACCCAAATGTCCATCAGTGACAGACTGGATTAAGAAAATGTGGCACATATACACCATGGAATACTATGCAGCCATAAAAAAGGATGAGTTTGTGTCCTTTGTAGGGACATGGATGCAGCTGGAAACCATCATTCTCAGCAAACTATCGCAAGAACAGAAAACCAAACACCGCATGTTCTCACTCATAGGTGGGAACTGAACAATGAGATCACTTGGACTCGGGAAGGGGAACATCACACACTGGGGCCTATAACGGGGAGGGGGGAGGGAGGAGGGATTGCACTGGGAGTTATACCTGATGTAAATGACGAGTTGATGGGTGCTGACGAGTTGATGGGTGCAGCACATCAACATGGCACAAGTATACATATGTAAAAAACCTGCACGTTATGCACATGTACCCTAGAACTTGAAGTATAATAATAAAAAAATAATAATAATAATTCACAAAAACTTTAAATAACTGCAATCATTCTTTATCCAGCTTGATATTTTTCCTTAGCTTTTTACCCTGTCTGATAGTATCAGATTTCATCACTAATGTGAGCTTTGTGGACTTGGAGATTTTGTCTTCTTCCATTCTATGTCTCTAGAGCCTAGAACAATTCTGGTACATAATAGGTACCCAGTAAAGATCTTTGGAATGAATGATTACTGAAAGAATGAGTTATCACAAGAAACATGCAAGGTAGGTACAATTATTGCCTGATCCACATTTTAAACATGAGGAGACTAAAACTTGGAGAAATTAAATACCTGGTCCAGGTAAGAACGAGAACCAGGGCTTAAACCTGGGCCCTCTGACCTCAAAGTTTAACTGTGATGCTCTCCTGGATTTGGTTTCCCCATAAACGAACCCCAAGACAAGGATTCAAGTACAGGCAGTTTGTTTGGGAGTTGATTCCAGAAAATACCAGTGAGGGGAGAGGAGTCGCAGGGAAGGAAAGGCCAAAAAAGGATGCATCATTAAGCAACCCACAACTGGGGGCCACCGGAGCTCAGTCCCACCAGGGTCCTCGGGGCTTCAGAGCCATCCTCCCCGAGGGCAAGGGAGCCAGAGGATGTACACGCCAACTCCCATCAGTTACTTGTTGAGGGCTGCTCACAGTGGGTACCAACTCTCCAACAGGTCTGGCTTGCCCAGTATGTGGGCTGATGGTGTGCCTGCTGTCAGACAAGGGTTCTCAAGCAGAGTCACACATTTGCCCAGAAGATTGGAATGAAGCAATACCAGCACCTTTGTTGGATGCCATGCAGGGTCACCTCATCAAAAGGATGCTAGATCTTCTCTAAAGATGATGCCTAAAGACCAAATATTTATTGGAGAAAAACCCTTCTTCCTCCCCTGGACTCAGCAGCCCTCCTCACCTCCACCTTCTTCCTTTTACTTCTTGGGGTCCTAATGTCCTTTAAGGTCTGAATGAAATCCCATCCTAGGTCCATGCTGGGAGAAACCACAGAGATTGCATGACCCACCTTCGCACCCAGTGAAGGGGATCAGCCTAAGCCCTCAGAAAGGTCCTGTCCTTTGGAGGCAACAGTCTGATCTCTGGAGAGCCATGTTCGACCCTTTCTACCCACAGATTGCATCTGACCTGTCTGGGACATCACAATTCACACACACAGCCTGAAGACTCCTCTCCATCCCCAGTGTTGTCTGCAGTTTTCTGACATGACAAGGTTTCCTGCCTACAACTGCACTCACTGTTCCAGCAGCTACCCTGGCAAATATTAAATATATGGTCAATTTGAGTCCCCAGTGTTCTCCATCAAATACATGGCTTTCAAGTTAGATGGAGATTTCCATCTGAACTTGAGGGATTGCATCCTCAGTACCACAAATCAGGACAGGCTCTTCGTCCTAATTTAATTCCATCTTAATAAACACAGTCCCATGGTGCTATCAGTCCTTTAAGATACCATGAGCCAGAGTTGGCCCTCTGTGCCACACTGGCCTAGGTTCAGCCCAATGGTCATACTCTTTCTTGGAGAAGTGCAGTCAAATGAATTTCCCTTATTTCTAACCCCACCCCTCAACCACCACCACGATCTATATCTGTGCCTTCCTTCCCTTACTACAGAACTCAGCTAAAATGGCCCAGGTTTGCTTTTCTGAACATTTGGCTTTGTGCAAACCTGAGCTTTGGGGGTCCATCTTCTTTCCTGGGCTCCCCATGAGCCCAGGAATGTGTTGGATCAGTGGATGGATGAATCCTCAGCTCGGCTCCCAGGACCTATGGCTGCGAGCTCACCTTCCCTCTTGCCTCTCTCCTGTGCCTCACTTTGCCCCACACCCCTCACACCCCTCCCCTTCCATGCGTTTCCATGCCCGGATCATGTGCTGTGTCTGCCTGATGCGCCTTGCTCCTGTTTCCTCGTGCTCTTAGAAACATCCTTCTAGGATGGATAGGAATCAGCTGGCCTGGCTCTTCCCCTTTCTAGATCAGTGCCTTTGCTCATCTGTGACTTTTTTTCCTCAACTGCAAAATGGGGATGAGAAAATGATCTGAAGTCAGGTTCCCCAGAAGCAGAGCCTGAGGTGCGGATGCTTATGTGTGGGGTTTATTGATGGTATGCTCACAGGAGAAATCTATAGTAGAAGAAGACAGGCAGGATGGGGGCCAGCGAAGATGAGGTTCTCAGAGAAGTCCACTCTCAGCCTGATACTACAGGGACGACAGGTGTGTGAATTGCACCGCAGAGGTGCGGAGGCTGTTGCCACCTAGTGGTTCCCATAAGCCAAGGACAACATCCCCAGGAGAAGGGAGCAAGTGTGAGAAATCAGCACCTCCACAGAGCTAGGGGCTGGGCAGGCTGGGGTATCAATAGCCTCGCTCACAAACACCTGCTCTATAGCATTGCTGGGGGGATGAAATCAGTATATTTCAAATAGTAAGAAGAGTAATTGACATTTAACAGAGTTTAATGATTGTTTCTGTCATTTTGTTACTCTTTCTTTAAAACTCAGCTACAACTCCACCTCTGAAGTCTTCCTCACTGGCCATCTAGAGAATTAATTGCTCCTCTCCCAGGCTATGTCAGCACTTGGTGTTTTTGTCCTTTTTATTTAAATTTTTAAATTACACCAGTAAAACATAGAAATATTGTTGTAACAGGATATGAAATATAGAGAGTAGAATGTGTTCCTCTCTAACCCACGTTCTCCCTGGGAGGAAAACCCTGTTAACTCTTTATTGGTGGCGCTTTTTAACTTGAGTATATCATCCTGCTTTGTTTAGGAGGAACTGAAGTTTCCTGGCCACATTTAGAGTTTTTTAATGGGAAACACCTGACTTGTGATTCTTTTAACCCCTGCTCAAGAAATACCTGCTTAGCGTTGAGCCAAACTTTCTTGATCATAGTGGGGTGGGGTGTCAGAAACACATTTCCAGCCTCTGTGCCCCAGAGATTCCCACTCAGGAGACCTGCACAGGGCCAGGAATCTCTTTCCAGATTCTGGTAACAAGTTCTCCCGGTAAGTTACGTGAAAATCCAGCTTGGAGAACGTTGTATTAAAGGTGGCTTCCATCGTATGAACATCTTGCTTATCAATTGGTTTAGATGCCTCCATTTTGCTTCATAGGATGATTATTTTGGGTGTGGGCACACATTTTTACTGTGGCTACAATAGTAGCACATTGTCATTGTGAGAACTAGAATACTTTAAAAGTTACCTTTAACCCCAGCACATGAAAACCACATCTAAGGGGCGTTCACAGGCCCCATGCATATTTTCCAAGTCTGGCCCTGGGACCACCCCGCCATTCCCAGTTTTGCTCTCAGATATTTCCATCCCCTGCTTCTGACACAGACTGACAGGGACCAGGGCTTCTTTCTCTTCTCCTTATGAACTCGGGGATGACAGGTGCACCTGCTCACCAAGCACCAGCCGCTTCCCTGTCTCTTCCTCATCTCGCAGAGGAAAGTGGCCATTTCCCCCATCGCCTGCTGCCCTCACCATCTCTCAAGAAGTCCTCTGTTTTTTTTTTTTTTTTAGTTATAAAGCAGAACATTTTTATTTACACAGCAGTGTTTTAATAACCAGCAACATTTTGGAAAAGAACTAGAAAAATAGTTAAAAGATAAATGGACTTATGCTTCAATGTTATGATTTTTCACATACACTAAAGTTCATTTTTACTTTTTTAAATCCTTGAATTTCGAAGTCCTCAGGTTTTAAGAGTCTGTCAGGACCCTATTTTTAGTGGACTGAGACTTCTCCTGGGTGGCCAGATTGTTGCGGCTTCCTCATGACCAGATGTGTGTCTGTGTTGGCAGTGGAGCCTCCTGTGGCCTCAGCCTGCACATGCTAGTCACCTCGCATAACCTTCTGTCCATCTGGCAATTCTGTGTGTGTGAGTGCGCACACACACACACACACATGGCCTGCCCATTCTCAGAGGAGGAAATTGAGGCGCAGCGAGGACACACAGTAGGGACAGAACCAGAATCGGGACTGGGATTTGATCCCTCACCTACCACCTTCCCGCTCCTGTCAGCTGCAGTGAGGTGCTGCTCCCACTCCATTCCCACGACCTCTGCATCTCTGAGGTGGACATGACCCCCGATATCCCGCCAGAGTGAGGAGAGGGCTGTGTGTGTATGTCTATGTGTGTCATAAACAACACTGATCTTCTACCTATTCACCCAGAGTCCAGCAGCTGCCAGCCTGCTAGTCAAAACCTTGTGGCAGCTATAACTCTGTTTGATCTTCTCAAAGTTTAGAATTTTTTTTTTTTAACCAGTTGGTGACATTTAAAAATCAAGAATATTCACATAGAAATCCAGATGTCCACCTTCTCTGGAAAAAAATTGAAAACTGGCAGTCCAGGCCCACATTCCTGCTTAGCCACCATCCAGCGGAGTTGGGTAGTGGCTGTACCCATTTGACACCACAGATGCCACAGTCCGCACTACTCCCTATTACCTCCCAGTACACAGCCAGTGCCTACTGCTGCTTGCCACCTCACATACACTGTTGCTTTTTCTTATCGGTAGATTCCAGAGGAGAAAGCCATAAGTCAGAACCAGCCCACCTCCCTAGGTAATGCCTGGTCCTGCTACACATTTGAGTTTGAAATCCCTGCCATCCCTCAAGTCCCTACCCAATAATCTGTAAATCTCAGAGCCTTGGCATACAGTAGGTGCTGAAAAAAAACTGTAGCCCCCATTTACTGAGTGCTTATCCTGGGTGAGGCTATGGAACCTATCACCTTTTAACAGATGAACCAACAGGCTCAGAGTTCGAGCCGTGCCCAAGGTGAGTTTTGTCACTAGGACTTTTGTGGTGTCACTCACTTTTGCACTGAGCTACCTCTCATGGTGTGGCTTTTCATGCCTGTTCTTTTTGCCTTCTCAACTTACTTGCTGGTTTCAGAAGGTTTCATAAAAGAGATAGTAATTAAGGCCAAGCCTCAGCACCGTGGCTGGGCAGAGTCTGAGAGAGGAGAAAGGCATTTCACAGGAGGAAAAGGAGAGAGGAAGACATGGTGCAGTGCTAAGGGTGTGCTGGGAGGGGCACTGGCAACCCAGGTGGGGAAGGAATGGAAAGGGCACATGGGGCCAGAGTGTGAAAGGCCCTGCATGGCATACTGGGGCTGTGAGACTTCTGAGAACACTGGGGAGCTATGAAGGGTTTTAGAACAGGACTGGGCATGATGAAGGCTAGCGCGGCAGCAAAATGGAGGCAGAGAGGATGGCACTGTGAGAGTCCAGAAGAGAGGTATCGGGGACCTGAAGAAGAGCCCTTCAACAGAGAGAAGAGCAGATTCCAGGCCCCATCAGTGAGGACATGGGGCTGGGGTGGGCTAAGGGAGAGTGTCTGGAGCTGGCCATCTGGACGCACTGCAGTGCCATTAGCTGGGATGAGGATGGTGGGAGGAGATATGGATTGGGGGCATCCCTGGGGTGATGTTCTCTGGTGCCCAGTTAGAGGACAGGGCTGCGGCAGGAGATGCAAGTGCTGCCTGCCAAGCTGAGCGCCAAGCAGCGAGAAGGGAGTGCTCTGGGCCAAGAAGGTCCTGGAGACAACTCCTGTCACACCTGCTGCATCACCTTCTCCACTGGCCTCCCTGGCCCCCTCTCTCCTTCCTGTACCTAAGCCTCCAGTAGTGAATGTCCTCTGCCCCATCCCCGGGCTGCAGAGAGTAGGTCGTGTTGAATTTTGGCCCTATGAATGGGCATCCCTGCCACTCCCAGGAAGCAGATGTTCCAGACACTCAGACCCCAGGGTCCCCCCAAGCTCCTCAACTCGTCAGAGCAAGGCCTGGGAAGGGGAGTTACCACGGTCAGTCCCTCCCCTCCCCATCTCCTCACTTCCTGCGAGCAGTGCATTTGGCTTTTTATAAAGCCAATAAATAAATAAACAAGTGGGCATGATTAATTGATGGTATGGAGCAGACCCAGGCGCTAGGAGTCAGGTGGCCCGGCTTCCTGGTGGAGCTCGGCTTTTCAAGGACCTGGGGTCTGAGCCAGGGAGGGGAAGCCTGCTTTGGGGAGGTGCTTTCGGTGCGTGTCTGGGATTTTCAACTTTCTCCTCAGGCAGGGCCACTGTCCTGGACTCCTCCAGGCCCTAAGCAGGGCCAGACTGGAGGCTGGGGGCTAAGCGTGCCCTTTCCCCCTGCCCTAAACTTTCTCGCCTCTGAGGAGGGCCCTTAGGCTAAGCTCCCTGGGATTGGCCCCGCGGTCCCCTCACTCCAAAGCGGGTCTCCCCATCTGCCTACTCCACACCCCATGGGCTCCACCCCGTGTGGCCAGTTCACAGGCTCGGGTGTGCAGGGGAGGCTTGGGGCGCCCTGACCCCTGGGGAAGAATGGGGAGGATGCCTCCCAGAGCCAGGCTGGCTGTGGGGGTGGGGCGGGGACAGGGGCCTGTGCAGATGGAGGTACCTGGAGACACACCCCGGGGCAAGACTGGAGACCCTTCCCCGCAGCCCCACCGGTGCGCGCGGAGGTGGGCGCGGGCTGGACCACGCGCTCCCGTCCCGCGGGGCGCTCTCCGTTCGGAGTTTGGGGAGGGCCGAGGGGGAGAGCGCGGGGAGGAGGGAGCAGGGAGGGCGGGAGGGGGAGGCGGGCAGAGCGCAGTGCAGCGGTGGCAGAGGCGGCGGCGGAGGGAGGGAGGCGGGCGGGCGGCGGCGGGGCCGCGGGGCGAGGCGAGCGCGGGGCAGCCTCGGCAGAGGAACCGCAGCCGCAGCGGGGCCGGGCCGGGCCGGGCGCGCACCAGTGGCGGCGGCGGCGGCAGCGGCGGCGGCAGCGGCGGCGGTAGCGGCGGCGGCAGCATCTCGCTCTCGGAGCCGGCGCAGGTGAGGCAGGGGCGGCCGGGCCCGGGCTCTGGGCCTCTTCCCCTCTTGCTCGTTCTCTCCTCGCTTTCCCAGCTGGCTTCCCTTCCGCGGGCGCTCGGCCCCGGAGACCCCCGCCGGGCCAGGGCGAGAGCCCGAGCCGGAGCGTGTCCTGGTCCCTTCGCCCCGCTGAGGCAGGCGCCTTATCAGCGGTGACCTTGAGCGGGCACCAGGCTGCGGGCGGGGCGGGCTGGGCCGGGATGGGCGCCCACGGACCCGGCGTCTGCGGGTGAGAGAAGGGGCGCGCCTTGCGCCTGCTGCGCGAAAACTTTCCGGGCTCGGAGCAGCCCCGGAACTGGGGGGCGTCCGGGACGCTAGAACCCCCAATTTCTTCTTCCCAGATAGCTCCGACTTCCCCACCTGGCTTCTCCTCAGTGTGGGGGCCTCCCTTTCTCTTGGCTCTGGTTCCTGCATGCTGGGGACAGGTTGAGAGCTATAGAGACTCACCCTGGGCCGGGGGCTTCTCCCTTCCCCACAGGTGGTTTGCAGCTGCTAAGAGCACAGGTGCTAGCACTCTGCCAAGTGCTCTCCGCATCTCTGGCCTCACCTTCTCCTAGCTCCCCTCCTCCTGGCCCCCCTGGCCACAGCCCTAACCCCAAGCATGCACCTGGTGACACAAGAGCTCGGAAGCCTCACATTCAGTGGGTCCTCAGATCCACAGCGTGATTTTTCAGCCCAGTGTCTAAGCCTCCTTCGGAAGGTGGACTTGGGCAGGTGCCTCAGGCCCTCAGGACGGGCCAGTATAGCATGTTTCTGGATACCGGGACTCATCCAGGGCCTGGCCACCTCTCCTTGCCCTGAGGCCTCAGGAGGAAGGGATACTCTGGGCTTTGGTGATGTCCTAGCTCTAGAAGCACTGCGTCCTAGAACATTAGCCTTGGAAAAGGGACATGAGGCCCAGAGAGGGTGAGTTGGCCTCAAGGTCACACAGCAGGGGGCAGGAGTGAAAACTGGACTTTCTTATAATGGGTTAGAGTGGATGAAGAGGACTGCTGTTTGGTTCCTACACCTGAGGGATTTGGGCTCTGGGACACTGTCTCTTACTCACTGTGTGACCTCTGGCAAGTCACTTCCCCTCTCTGACTTAGTTTCCCCTTATAGGGCTACTCTAATGGCTGAATGAGTTAATATTCTTAAAGTTCTCACTGTTATGCCCATGCCTAGTGTATAGTCTATATCCAAAACATTTTGGCTACCAGCTTGTGAAATTTCCTTTCTGAGCCCTGGAAGGGAAGCCAGAGAGGGTTAATCGTTCCCATGCCCTTCCACTTCTATGTGTGGGCTGGTAGGGACAGCACCTGCTGGGCTCTTGATCTGTGCCTGTCTATAGAATGTTAGGTAGAGACAAGCGTCCCAATGCCCTCAGAAGCCCACTGGAGCCACTGGGTGTGCTAACTCTGGGCTGTGATTTCCTGCTGCTGCCATGGCAGAAACCAATACCTGATGTCTGACAGAAATGACGACAAAACCTGGCCATAGTGTCAGGAAGTGGCCCCCTCTCCATACAGTCTGGTGGGAACAGCATCATCTTCAGTCCTCCTCCATCTGTACCACTCTTCTCCCCACCTCTTTGTGAGGTCATGCCTTCCCCCAGAGGTACTATTGGCAACAGAGGAGATGGCAGAGGGGTGGGGCTCATTCATTCATTTACTCACTCCCCAAGCCTTGATTCTTGCCTTCTCTGAGTCAGGAGGCATTTAGAAATACAGAGATCAACCACAGCTAGTGGAAATCAAACTCCTACCAGGTGCAAGCACTTACTAAGCACTCTCAAAGACACATTCATTTGTTCATTTGATCAATTTGTGTTAAGAACCTAATATGTGCTCAGCACTGTTTGATGTGCCAGGGACATATTACTAAATAAAACAGACCTGGTCCCAGCTATGTAGGCTGGCTATATAGTTTGTCATCCAAACTGAGATATCTTGAGAGTGAGAGAGGGCATGATTTATAAAAACACTAGGACTACAGAGCATAAACCAGGAAGGTCCAACCACACTGGGCTGCAGGGCCACTCTGCAACCTTGTGGAGTTTATATACCAATGTCTGGGGAGAATGGTTAGTATTTTTTGAGCAATTATTTTTTGCCAGGCTGTGTACGAAGCGCTTTTGGGGTTTCATCTGATTGAATCCTCACAATGCTGTGAAGCCGGTGTTACCATCTACATGCAGCTGGTTAGTAGTAGAGTTGGGACCACTCTGCTACTGACTTGCTGGGCTACCATGCTTCCCTAGAAATGGGTGAGACCCAGAGTCCAAGTGCTTGCACTGTCTCAAAGAAGACTCGTAGGCAGTAGCACAGATGATGTAACAGATGTGCAGTGGGAACAGAGTCTGCCTGGAAAAATCAGAAGCAGCTTTCTGGAGCAGGGAACCTCTAACCTGCACCTTGAAACATGAGTTATGACTTTGACAGACTGTGGGGAGGACATTACAGGCCCAGGTTGCTAGGGCTTGGAGGTGTGGGGGTATGTGGTCTATTTAGGAACACCACCCCCACAATACATCCAGATCGAATGGCAACAGGACAAGAGTTAGGTCTGAAACAGCAGGAGTCAGCAGAGATTAAGTCTAAGCCTGGTGCTATGGGACATGATAAGTTCTGAATTTTCGAAAGATGTTCTGAAGAGTTGACTGTTCTGTAGGTAGGGAGCAGAGAGGGAATTTGTTGTGCAGGATTTCTCTTGACAAGAATTTACTATAACCCAATCCATACTATGGACTGCCTGAAAGGTCATGGAAATCATTTTGTTACATGGAATCACTGCAGAAGAATTTTACCAGCATTTGTAACAGCAGAACAGTTTCACTAAGCAAACTGATTGCCAGCAAGAGAAATATTAACCTACTTAAGGGAGAGGATTTTTAGTAGCATAATTTGCAAATAAGAGAATATGCTCGTTATAAATTAAACCTTTTCTTTGTGTTAAATTACATACAAGAAACTCTAACTTCCTCCTCCCTTCCCTCCTCTTTGTATCTCCCCTGTTGTCATATAAATCTGTTGCAGAGTAATAAAACTGCATTTCTTTAGTAATGTCTTATTTCTCAGACTTTTCATTAATTCAAACTGGCCTCCTTTCCACCCTCTCCAATTAAGTGGAATTATTAAAACTTTATGGTATCTAAAAATTGGAATCTGCTAACTGAACCCAAAAAAGGGAGCTAACTACTGGGGCCTTGGGATTGAAAAATCAGGCTAGAAATATTTGGGAAGCAGAAGAGAATTTGATGGGAAGGAGGAGGGAGCAGGGCCGGCTTTGTGGACGTGTGGCCTGTGCTAAGAAGGGCTTCCCACTGGATTTAATGCTCTGCAGTCACCATATTGCAATTCTTAGCAGTTTTTGAATAGGGGGCTACATGTTTTCATTTCGTACTGGGTCCCACAAATTATGTAGCTGATACTTGGAAGGAGACAGCAGGGAAGAGGTGGGTGAAGAAAAAGGTAGAAAGAAGAGAAGAGCTATGGATAGGGCAGAGAGAAGAGAAACTGGCATTTTTTAAGCCCCTGCCATATGCCACGTGCTGTGTGAGATGCTCTTCCATGTGTATCTATTTTCATGGCAATTCTAAGACGTAGGTGATATTATCACAGTTTTAAAATATAGGTTTTATTATTATTCAGTTATGGCAAGGCCAACCACTCAGAAAACCACCCTGAAAAGATTTTTACTTGAGATTCCTAAGAGGTGAGGACATGCTATGCCATGCAGGGCCACATGGGGAAGCCCTAGGGTCAGTCAGGAGGCAGAGGGAGTGAGGGGAAGATGGGGTAAGAGCCTTTACTGTGGTCTCCACGGGGAGGGACGAGTGAGGCAGGCTAAGCAGGCTCAGGGTTGGCTACTTTGAATAGTTTCAGCAGGCTCTGGGGCACAGTGGCTGTTCCTAGTAGTATGGTACCTGGCCCCAGGTGATTAGGGCAGGGCAGTGTGGCCCAGTGGGCAGGGACTCCATAAAGGAAGTGGTTGGGAAGATGGGCTGAGCATTTATGAAAGGCGCCCTCATGGGCCAGTCCTTCACTATGTCAAATAGTCCCTCCGGGGTTAGCAAGGCCCCAGATGTCAAAGCATCATTTGCAGAAGCTAGAAAACATGGTTATTACAATCCCCATTTGACAGATGAGAAAACTGAGACTCGAAGAGATTTCCATAAACTGCCCAGCCAGAATCACTCAAGTAGAATGGCTGTGCGGGCTGAAAGGTGTGTGCTGATCCGGAGTTCTAGGAAATGGCAGATGTTGGGATGGTGTGGGAGTGGGCCCCATAAATACCATCTCTCCTCCACACCCCTCCAACAATTTGAGGAACAAATGAGTGGCAGGTAGAGAACCCGAATATATATTTTCTCCCTAATAGAATAGAAGCAAAGTTGGAGGTCCTGGCTTCATGTGACAGTGAGGGTCAAATGGGGGCCTGCTAACTGATTCCCTAGAAGGAAGACCACGTGGAGGTCCTGCCCAGGTAGGCTTCACTCAGGTACAGAGGGCACAGCCAGGACAAGCTTTCTGCGGGCAGGACTCCCTCCCAAGAGGAAAAAGGGCAGAGATGCTGATTGTAGCCCATCCTTCTTCCCCAGTTGACCAATAAGAGAAGACACCCCGCCTCCTGAGGGTGGAGCCAGGAAAGGCACGGGGAAAGGCTGGGGTGAGCCACTGAAGATTGTCTCCAGGGGAGAGACCTTTGAAGAGTGGAGGACTGGGGATGTTCGTGCTAAAGCCTGTGACCGCCTTTCTTCCCTCATATATAACAGTCTGTAAGGTTGGGCATTTCACAGGGCCATAAGGAGAGGGGCTGCATAGCTTCCATCAGGCTTCCAGAGGGCTCTGTGACCCGAGAAATAGGAAGCAGACCTAAGTTACAGAGAAAAGGAATGATGGGAGTGGGGGAATGAACAAGCCTCAGCTAATCTCATTACAGAGTAAAGGGAATATCCATTGATATTAGGAGAATGAATATGACAGGGAGAAAATGCCTCCCCGTTTTTTCCAGCAGCAGCTCAGGTGCTATAAATACTGTGGCTTTGTAACATAACATCTAGGCAGGATTCTGGGGAGATGTAATGACCCGGTTCCTTATTTAAAAATACAAAAAGTGGGACTTAGGAAAATGACCAAAGCTTGTGCTGGGCTGAGCCCAAGTGAATGGCTATGCACGCAGATGAACCAGGAAAGGCCGAGCAGATCTGTTTAGTGTGTCCGTAGGCAATGACAAGCATCAGCCCTGAGCTAGGCCTGTGCGATGTTCCATCCTCTCTATACCATTCTGCCTGGGAATGAGTCAGTGCTTTCTAATTGTGTCGCTGTGATCTTGGGTAAGTGGCTTCAGCTCTGTCTGTCTCAGTTTCCTCATCTATAAAAGCGATCCTAACAGTGCCTGCCTCATGAGTACCTTTGGGAGAATGACAAGGACTAAGACAAGTCAAGGTCTCAGAATAGTGCCTGGCACACGTGGTAAGCACTTTCTGGATGTCAGCTATTAGTGTTACTATCGTCATCACCTTGTAATTTACAGAGCACTTTTCACATATATTTTTTACCTTCTAATCCTCACAGCAAGCCTGTGATGTGGCTAGATAAATACCACTTCCTTTCCCCCACAAGGTGGCTGCTCATTAATGAAGCCAGATCTCAAATCCAGTCCTTGGGTTTTCAGTTCCAAGCTGATCTCACTGCTGTGGTAGCCACTCTGGGTAGCTGGAAGCCCACTGGTATGAAGATGTTGCTATCAGCTACTTCCTGGATTCATGAGCTTGGGAGATTGGAAAACAGTGAAATATTAGGCCCTGATAGGGGGAGGTTGTGAGAAGAACAAGGAGTACCCAACAAAGGAAAACTGGGCCCCAACATCTGTTGCCCAGTTGTCACTATGTTTCTCGAAGGTGAGACTGACTGGCCCTCTTCTTTTTCAAAAACAAATGTGCATCCTCAGACGTAGGCACATAGTAGATGTGTGTGAAGAGTGATGGAGGACTGGAGATGTTCTTGCTAAAACCTGTGACCACCTTTCTTCCATCATACATAACAGTCTGTAAGTCAGGGCATTTCGCGGGGGGTGTAAGGAGAGGGTCTGCATAGCTTCCCTCAGGCTTCCAGAGGGCTCTGCAACCCGAGAAATAGGAAGCAGACCTAAGTTGCAAGCAAAAGAAATGATGGGTCTTTTCTTTTTAAAAAAAAAAAAAATTGCATCCACAGACTTGGGCACATAGTAGGTTATTAATAAATGTACATTGGATGAATGCATTTCTTATAAAATACAAATTGTCACTCCTCAACAACAATGATGGGTACAACCACAATGAAAACAACTCTCTAGGATGAGGCCACCTTGCCTAAGTGATTGCTGTTCAGTGTTTCTCAGAAACTCATGGTAGGCTGTCAACTTGTGATTAACTTGAAAAATCTGCTTTTGGCACTACTTGGAGAAATGAACTGTTGAAGTGAACATCTAGCAGCCATAATATAGAACTAGGTGAGCCATGATGGGTGAGGGCATAAGGATGGTGCAGCATATAGGTGGGATATAAAAGGCTTCGTATATAAGAGTGGTATAGAGACAGATGCCACATTGAATGGAATCTCTCCAATGCTGCCATCAGGAGTAGATAAGAGCACAAGGCCAGGAAAGTTCCACTGTCTCAGCAAATATCTCAGCAAATCAGTGCCTTTCTTGTCCTCTTCCTCCTCCCCCTCTTCCTCCTCTCGCTCTTCTTTTTAATGTACTAATTTGGTTTGGTTAGTCATTCGTGCTATAGAAATATCTCCAGTTCCTTACTCTCTAGCCACATGATAAATTGAATTTATTTACTTCTTTTGACATTAGTCATAGCCACATGCCTTACTTTGGCCAATGAGCTTTGAAAAGTGACATGTGTCATTTCTGGATGGAAGCTTTAATAACCACCATGCTGTTTGCTACTTTTCCCCATTTATTCTCTTGGCAATCAAGGCAGCATGGAGATGGAACCTCCCTCAATCTGGTTGTCTGAGTGAGAATGACACAGGGCAGAGCTCACAGCCAACCCATGGTGGACATGTAGCATCAGTGAGAAGTAAGCCTTTATTTTAAGCTATGGCACACTGGTCATGTTTGTTACTGAGCATAACTCAGTCCATTCTAACAGTTGCCTGTAGGGCATGGACTGAAATAATCACAACTTGTTTGGAGATGTTTTTGAGTCTTTTCATTCCTTCAAGAATGATGCCAAAAATGTTAGTGTTTGGGTGTTACGAACACAAAATGGGGGAGAGACACGGCCCTGCGAGGTAATGGCTAGTCTCCCTAGCATGCACGGCATATGTTGACTTCTCCAATTTCACCCTGTCCTCATCTCTCCATGCTATCTCTCCATCTTCATACCAGTGGGCTTCCAGCTACCCAGTGCCTGACAAGTCCACAACATCTTTGAAATGGGACACTTGTTTGCACATCTCCAGGCCTTTACTCATGCTCTGCCTAGAATGGGACATCTCCCAGGAAATCATGCTATTTGATGAGTGACTTGGGTGGAGACAAGCACATGGGGGAGAGGGGAGCATTGGGCTTTTTCTGTGAGTCACAGAAGGCAGAACACTTAAGACAGAGAGTGATATTTCTGTGCAGTGTGAAAGAGTTTGCTACCAATAGAGCTTTGTCTGGTGCAGAAATGAGCTCACCACACTAGAAAGTTTCCAAGCAGAGGCGGGTGTCATGGAGGGGGATCCAGGTCATCAGAAATATAGCACAGTCTCCAGTCCTGTCTCACACGACTTTCAGGAAGATTGCCCAAAGTAGGTTGATTTTAGCTGTGACTCTATATGTATTTTTTTCTCTTTTCAAAATAAAAGTAGCTTTTTTTTCACATTGTCTTAGTCTGTTTGTGCTATTGTAAGAGGCCACCTGAAACTGGGTAATTTATAAAGAAGAGAACTGTATGTGTTCACGGTTCTGGAGACTGAGAAGTCCAAGAGCAAGGCACTGGCATCTTCTGAGGGTTTATTTACTGCATCATCTCATGGTGGGAGGTGGAAAGGTAAGAGTGAGGGACAGCAAGAGGGGGCTGAACTCACTTTAAAAACAAACCCAATCTCACCATAATGAACCCACTCTGGAGATAAAAACATTAATTCATTCATGAGGTCAGAGACCCCATGATCTAATCACCTCTTAAAGGCCCCACCTTTCAACACTGTTGCATTGGGGATTAAGTTTCCAATGCATTAACTTTGGGGAACACATTTAAACTATCACATCCCCTAACTATAGAGATGTTACATAATGATTATAGAAAATTCAAGGGGTATTGAAAAATATAAAGAAGAAAGTGAAACTCTAATTAAACACCACAAAACAGAGCTAATCTCCATTAATATTTTGTCAAATGTCCTTCCAGACATTTCTCTATGATTGATAAATAGATATTGTTTTTCTATCCCTTTCTTTCACTCAGTAATAATGGTCATCTTAAATATCAATAAATATACCTCTACCTTATATTTTATAAGTGGCTTTGCCATGATTTATTTAATGTATTCCTTTCTCATGGGCATCTAGGTTGTGTCCAGAATTTTACTACTATAGACAACACTGTGATGAACATTCTTGTATGTGGACCCCTGGGCACATGTCCAGGCATCTTCTGAGGATAAATTCCTAGAAGTGGAGTCAATGAATCAAAGAGAACTGTTTAGGGTGAAAGAAGAAAAGAGAGCTATGATATGATCAGGCAAAGAAATCCTTCCTGGCTTAGAGGCAGCTTGCAAAGGGTCTGACAGAAGAGAGATGAATAGGTGACTGCGGCTGGGCTGGAAGGCTGGAGGGAACCAGGATATAGGAAGTAGAAGAGAGGGAGGAGGAAGTAGAAGGAGCTGGTTTTCAAGGCCCATAGGGCTTTAGAAGACCATCCCACAAGCAAAGGGTAAGAGTGGATGACAGTTATGATTTATGTAGAGTCAGGTGATTACAAGTGCTTTCATGTGCACAGTCCCTTTGGAGCCTCACCACCACATTGCAAGGAATGTCTCCATCCCCATTTTATGGGGGAGCAAAGCGAGGCCTGGAGAGGATGTGGCAAAAGGAGCCATTGTCCTCAATTATAGTATGTGGGCTCCTTCACAACTCCAAACCTATCCTTTGCACATACCCCAGGCTGGCTCATGCCTCCAGTCTTTGCAGATGCCATTTTGTGAGAAGCCAGCTCCTGCTCACCCTTGCAAAGGAAGACCGGTCACATGAGACTTTTTATGAAACTTTTCCTCAGACTCCCTTATCCCCACCACCCAAAGCAAGGCAGAGCTGGTCAGGGTCCAGGAGGGATGTTCTGCAGGCCGTTGTGTTAACCATTGTGTACTAACTGTTGAGCCAGGGAGCCTGCTTTTGACTTCAGTGAATTGGATTTTCTGACTCAGCTGACTTAAACATGTGTCCCTTTCTCATCTCACATAATCAAAGGTGGATTAGCTCTGGAGTTGGTTAGCCTAGTGGCTCATCCATGCCATCAAAACCCATGGATGGTCCTTCTGTCTTTCTCTCTGCCATCATCAACCAGAAGGCATTACCCCTGTCCAGAGCATCCCCTGAAGATCTCACAGCACCCCAGGGACAAAAGGCAGGAGCTATCAGGGAGGAATTCTTTCCCAGACATCCCAGCCAACCTCCTCTTGTGTCTCATTGGCTGGAATTGGGTCACGTGGCCATGCCTAAACCAATCATGGCCAAGGAATGAGCCCAGCAGGGATTAAATGGACCGGGACTTATCTCTGAGTCAGTTGAGAGCACAGGTAGAAACTGAGGCAGTCAGGGCTCTGCCAGCCAGGAAGTAGCAGGGAGTGTCCACTGGGGAGCAGCCCCTAGCATCTGCCCCAACTGTGCGCTGATTCTCCTGCCTCTCATCTAGGCAAGGAGCTATGTGAGAACAAGGATTGAGACTTATTCCTTCCCAAGTCCCTTGAAGGCTAGCACAGGGCAAGGCACGTGGTAGGTATTGAGAAAGTATTGGCTGAATGAATGAATGAATGAATCAGTGAGTGAAATCAGTAGATGTTTCTCCATCAAACTCTGCGATTTAGGATTTGCTGCACACCTGTCAATTTGAGGGAATGGTTTAGGTACTTCAGAGAGTGTAGGAATGGCTTTGTCCTCAAAGATGTTGCAATTTAGTTGTGGAGAAAATACTAGAACCTAAGAAAAAGTTGGACTTGAGGCCTGGCCTCTAAGCAGACTGTATGTGTCATGGGGTGGGGGACAGGGATTGTATCCATAGGAAGAGGTGCCACAGATGGGTAGAGGTATGTGGTGGAGAAAAACATCTGTGTCCTCAAACAGTGGAGGAGAGTGCGATAGAGACTAAAGGGGACTCTTTCTGGAGGGCCTACTGTATGTTGGGTATTGTCCTTATACTTATTTTGTCTCATCTTTCCTGTGTCTCTATGGAGTAGATCCTTCTATCCTGATTTTATAGATGCTGATGCTCAGAGGGTGAGGTTGCTTACCCAAAGTCACACAGCCAGGAGGTCATAGGATCTGGCTTACAGCACAGATCTGTTCCGAAAAGCTGGCTCCCTTCTGCAAAGGGGCTGTGATGACCATTCAGGGCTCACTTGAGACCAGCAGGTGGTGGAGTGACTCAAAGGGAAGCCTGGAAACTGACAAGAAGGCCTAGGAATGGTGTGGTGCAGTGAAATTGCAGAGGAAAAAAAGGATGATGGGAGAGGTGTTTGTAATAGGATTCAGGGTGGGCTTAAGGAGCCATGGTCTTTGGCATCACATCTGACTTCAAATCCCTGCCCTGCCAGTGAACAGCTATGTGACCTTAGGGAAAACACTTCCCTTCCCTGTACCTCAATTTTCCATCCGTAAAATGATGATAATAGTTCAATGTTTCCAGTACAAAGCATATCACAAAAATTTAATAATGGAGCTATTCTTACTATCAATAGTGTTGTTATTGGTTTGGAACTTGGTAGGTAACCAGACCTAACGGTGACTCCTCGGTGCGGGGGCCCTGGGCTCCCATTCTATCTTGGTTACCACCTCCACATTTCACCTTGACTCCATTGGCTTTCCTGCCAGTCTGGCTTTCCATTCTTCACCCGAAAAGTAAGGGGATTGGGATGGTTGGTTTCTAGCATTCTCTCTTGCCCAAACTCTGCACTTGTGTGAGGTGGAAAGGGGAAGCTGCAATGACTAAAGGGATCAGAACCAAGTGAGGGGGTGTCAGGGCTGCTTTTGTTTTTGAGAAGCAGAGGGAGGGCAGGGCAGGGGATGGAAGGAAGAGCAACCAGGAGCCAGAGGAGGCTGCAGAGTCAGCAAGTCCAGGCAGCTGTGGAAACCCCGCGCCGGGCAATTTGGAGATGGGCATGGAGAGGAACGGCTGAAACCAAAGGAGGCAGAAAAGCATGGAGAACATCTGCATCTGACACCTGCCCTCGCTGTGGGAGAACCAGAGAGAGAAAGAGGAATCAATTGCAGCTCATCCTGATGTTTAATACCTGGGAGGCAGGGCTTTGAAGACGGTGTGTTCAAAGACTGAAATTGAATTTCCCCAAAGTTTGCAGGAACACTGCAATTATGCCGGAGAACATGTCTATGAAATCCCCTTGGAATCTATTTTTGGGCACAAGGTTTTATAACCAGAGTCAGAAATTGAGTGGAAGTGTGTGGGAGGCTGACCCTGGACAGTTTCCATGTTGGAGAGGAGAGGAAAGTATTTTTATCTGCAAACACCGTGTTTCATAGGGTGAGGCTGGGGAGGAGGCAGTTTCACCACTTTGGGTTTCTCACCCACTGTCATGTTAAGACGAGAACTATCTTTGACAGAAGTTGTTCAAGTTCCTTACTCAGAGTGGGTGGCTGGGGGCTGGGGATTGAGGCGGGGAACTTATGTGGGACTTTTGTATGTTGCAACCAAGACATCTGAGACTGACTTTGCCAGAGACTTTTTCAGATCTGTCTTGTGGGGATGTCACCATGCGCAGGGAGCTTTGCCTAGCCGAAGATTTCCTCCTGCACTGCTGTATCACTATTAGCGATTGCCACGTGACAAACTGCTCCAGAGTCAGCATCTTAAAGTAATAAGTATGTCTTGTTGCTGAAAAATCTACAGGTCAGCTAAATGATGCTTCTGGTCCTGGCTGGGTTCTCTCACTTGTCTGTGGTCTGCTGTAGGTCAGGTAGGTAGCTCTGCGGATCCTGGTGCGTTCTCTCACTTGTCTGTGGTCTGCTGTGGGTCAGGTAGGTAGCTCTGCAGATCCTGGTGGGCTCTCTCACTTGTCTGTGGTCTGCTGTAGGTCAGGTAGGTAGCTCTGCGGATCCTGGTGTGTTTTCTCACTTGTCTATGGTCTGCTGTAGGTCAGGTAGGTAACTCTGTGGATCCTGGTGGGCTCTCTCACTTGTTTAGGGGTTGGCTGGCTCTAGGCTGGTCTGGGATTACCTCAGTTGTGACAGCTCTCCTTTGCTTCATGTAGTGTCTGCACTAGCCTGTGTTTGTTCTCGTGGCAGTGGTAGAGTTATGAGAGAGAGAGAGCAAGCAGCATGCAAGGACTCTTGAGACTTAGGCTCAGAATTGGCAGTTGATATGGTTTGGCTGTGTCCCCATCCAAATCTCACTGTGAATTCCCATGTGTTGTGGGAGGGACCTGGTGGGAGGTGTTTGAATCATGGGAGCAGGTCTTTCACGTGCTGTTCTCGTGATAGTGAGTATGTCTCACGAGATCTGATGGTTTTAAAAAGAGGAATTCCCCTGCACAAGCTTGCTCTCTCTGTCTCTCTCTCTGCCTGCTGCCATCCATGTAAGACGTGGCTTGCTCCTCCTTGCTTTCCACCATGATTTTGAAGCTTCCCCAGCCATGTGGAACTGTAAGTCCATTAAACCACTTACTTCCATAAATTGCCCATTCTTGGGTATGTCTTTATTAGCAGCATGAAACTGGACTAATACAGCAGTGTCACTTCTAGTGACACTGTTGGCCAAAGCAAGTCATAGGGTCACCCAAAATTCAAAGAGTCGGGAGATAGACCACCCCTTTTAATCACAAGGAGCCACAGCATCACACTGGAAATGGCTTGGATACAGGCCAACCATTAATTAGGGCCATAGATACTGTCAGTTTGCACAACTGCCAACATCAGCATTGACCTCTAGGGCTGTCACCAGAGGGGGAGGGGGAAAGGGGACAGGCAGACATTCGTACTTAAAGTCTTTGTAGTGCCCAAGATCCCCTTAATGCGCAAAGAGTTTTCCAGAAGTGTTTTATTGGTAGCATCAGGAAAATGTATATCCCCAAACAATGAGTGATCAATTTCCACTCAACAGAGTGACAGAAATTGAAAAATGTGATGCCATCAGTATTGGTGATAATGGAGAGGAAATAGGTGCCATATACTCTGCTGGTCAGAGTTTCCATGCCACAGCCCATTGAGGGAAATTCAGCAGCACCTACTTGAATTAAAAATGCATTCATGTGTTAAACAGCTGTGGTCCATCCACCCCATGGAACAGTACTCAACAATAAGAAAGAACAAACTATTGACACATGCAACAACCTGAATGAACCTTGAGGAGTGCAAAATGCCAGTCCTAAAAGGTTACATATTGCATGATGTCATTTATGTAACATTAGTGAAATGACCTAATTACTGAGATGAGAACAGACTGCTGGTTGTCAAAGGTTAGGGATGGGGGAGAGAGACATTTAGCTGTAAAGGGGTAGTCCGGGGAGTCTTGTGGTGATGGTCCAGTTGAGTACCTTGATAGTGGTGGTAGGTATGCAAAGGTAATGTGATAAAATTGCATAGAGCTACATATGTACTTGTGCACACACACAGACACATACAAAGATGGGTGCCTGTATAACTGGTGAAATCTGAAGAAGCTCTGTGGATTGTAACAATGCCCATTTCTTGGTTTTGGTATTATACTTTATTTATGCAAATGTTAACTTTGGGGGAGCCTGGGGGAAGGAGTGCATGTGTCTTCCCTGTACATTTCCTTGCAACTTCCTGTGAACCTTTATTTCCAAATAAAAAGTTATAAATAAAGACACAGGTGCTCTGGCCTGGTAAATCCACTGCATGGCGCCTGCAACAGAGACATGGTCCCATGCCCAGAGAGGCTTATGCAGAGATGATCACTGAACATCATTGGATATCAAAGCATTGGAGCGACCTAGATGTATTTGTTCACCTAATAATCATCTATTGGCTGCCTACAATGTGCCAGGCACTGTGCCAGGCTCTGGGGATATAACCATGACCAAAATAGACCAATTCCCTGTCCTTGTGGGGTTTGCATTCTAGTGATTGCCCCACAAGAGGGAGCTGATTCCGTGTAACAAACAAAGAAATGAGGTAGGCTCATATCTCTATTGCTAGAATAGTTCTATCTCTGGAACACATCACTGCAAAGAAACAGCAAGAAGCAGAATCAGGCATTTGTTACGCCATTTGTTTTACAAATAACAAAAGAACCACAGTCAAATGAAGGAAGGGTCAAGCTTTGGTGTGCACTTTACTGGGAGTTAATCCTGTCCACCTAACTGGAATGGAAGCCTGTGAGGGCAGGGGGTTTTGTCTTTTTTGTTCCTTGCAGTGCTCCCACACCAGAGCAGGCCTGTCACATAGGAGGCACTCACACATCTGCTAGGGAAAAGAGTAGATTGTACCCATTTCACACGTTGGCCGATGGAAGCAGGAGGCCCTTAGCCATGGCATATTGGATTCTCCACTATGAGAGTTAATGAAATGTGCATTGTATATCCATGACTTTAAAAATACCAGATACCATTTCTTTCAACTTTGTCATCAGAAACATATTTCCCCAGCCCCAAAAAAGTGTGATTGTCAAGCCTTGGGTCCACAGGTTGTTGGTTGTGGAATGACTTCACACTTTTGTGTTTTGCCATACAATGTGTCAGGCAGGCCTTCCTGATTAAATTATCTCATTTAATGTGTCTATCAGTCCTTTCTGGAAGAAAATGGACATTCATAGATCTTCTATCTGCCCCCAGGCCCCATCCCCTGAGGTAAGTTTGTAGGCACACAATGACAGGTGACTGGAAGCAGAAGAGCCTGTTGCAGGATCCGGGGCCGCCAGTGAGTAAGGCCCAGTCACCCACCCACATAGGAATCCCCTGGTGAGTGCACAGTGTCTGGCGGGTGTGGGCTCCCATTTTCCTCTGCTCCTGGCTCATTCTGTCCCCCACCACATGTCCTGGGGTCAGTGACTGCTCCTGGGCATATCGCTGTGAACCAGGCCCACTGCTGTCCTCATAAACTTGCAGGCTAGTCGGGAGGACAGAGAAGCAGGCACAAGGTCTATCCAGTGTTGCCCTGGGCAGCCCGGGAACCTACATCCTGGAGGTTCATAACCCACAAGGTGCTGCCATTCCTCACTGTTCCCATCAGAGGATCATAAACCATCCTTTCAAGTGCCAGCCAAGACGATGAAACATGAAGATGCTCTTGAGGTCACCAAGAGAATCATTTCAGACCCAGGGATCCCCCCAGAACGTGCGCATCCAGTAGCTGTGATTGTGACCTCGATGTGTCCCCTCATCCATCTCCTGTCGGGTGCCTGTGAACGTTTATTACCCTGCTGCAGAAAAAGTCTGTGAAGCCAGATGACTTGTCTGCAGCCGGCAAGCCTCGGCGCCCACAAAGCAGAAATTAATGAATGACGGTTGGGGAGAGAGGCAGGGAATAGGACAGCAGCTATTTTAGGCTCACTCTGCCAAAGCAGATCCTAATGCCTGCATCTGTGTGTTAACTCCGTCTGCCCTTTGAACAGAAATCGAAATTACATTGGCTGGGATTTTGTTTGCTTGCCAACTCCAGGCTTGTATGTCTTATAAAAATATGCAGATTTTGAACTAATAAAAATAGAGCTACTGTGAAAATCAATTCTCTCTCTCTCTGATTTAATATAATTCATAAAAACTTTCTCAAACCCCGTAAAATAAAGTTGGAATGACATGAGTTCAAATTCTGACTTACTTTCTAACTGTAACTAGGTCTCTCTGGGCTTTAGTTTTCTCAGTTGTAAAGTGGGGATCAAACCATCGCAGTGCTGGAAGATGAAGCAAGATATATGGGAAAGCTCCTAGCACCTGTCATTCCTTGGATAGGAGACTCCTTAGACATAAAGGAAACCATCACCCCTTTCTGCAACTATGGAAATATGGTGTTCATGGATCATCTACTTTTCCCTGAGCACCTCCTAAGTGCAGGCATGTAGAAACCCTGGAGAACCCGTGGTGACCTCTGGAGTTGGCATTCAGCGATGGGCTCTAGTGTTGTGGAAATAGACCTGTGTTTGGGTGACGTCTTGTCTCTGAAAAGCAGCAGTTTGTTTCCATGGATAAGCCAGAGCATTTCTCCTCCTGGTTTCTGGCTTTGTCAGGCCCAGAGTCGGGGAGCTGATGTGGAGAAACAGAAGAGGTGAATGTGAGCTGGGTGGTGATGGAGCAGACTGCTGAGTGAAGGAAGCCCTAGGGCCCCACAGAGGAGCTGTCTGGATGCTGGGTCCAGGGAACCACAGCTGGAACAGCCAGGACCTCAGACCCCTCCAGGACAGAAGGGACAACTAGTCTTGGTCCTCCCATAACTACTGAGGTACGTGGGGCCTGGAAACCAGAGAGGGAAGAGGCTTAAAGTGGTGGCCCTGGGGACCCAACTCATGGTACTCATGGCACAGAACACCTTTCTTCATGGCATGATTCATTGTACAGTTATTTTATGGCCACCACTGTAAGAACAAGAGATGTAGAGTTATCCCTATCCCCATATTGCAGACAAGACCCCTGAGGCTCCAAGAAACTAAGGAACCTTCTAGAAGTCACACAGCCTGCAAGTGGCCAGGCCAGAATTTCTCTGCAAGGCTTGTGCTGTTTCCATTTCTGTTTTAAAAGAAATATTCATATTTGATTTGAAAGCATCTGGTTAGAAAGAACTGGACACCCTGAGTAGGCTTTTGGAAAGTGCCTTCTACACGGATAAGTAATTCAATAAAGGAACAGCAAATACTTGTTCAGCACCTACTTTGTGCCAGGCACTGTCTTAGGCATTTGAGATTCACCAATGAATAAAGTGGTTACTTAATAAGTGGTTATGGATTTGAGTTGGAAGAATTCGATTCTAAGGCTTTCCTAAAATGGATGTGGGCCTCTTATAATTCATAACCAGGTGAGAAACATCAGACATTGCCCGTCAATAAGTGAATGACTTTCCTCTAGGATCTGATTTCGCTGCCCTTCTTTTCTTCTCCACGCAGCCCTGGTGCACTCGGGCAAACCCTGCATGGCTCAGCCACCCTTCTGTCTCTGGGGGTGGTTCTGAGAAAAGTTATGCATCTGCCTCATGCCATTTAATCATCAAAAGGAAAGTTTAAAGTAGCTTAAGAGCTTGAGTAAGTTGGCAACCTTTAGAAACCTCAGTTTCCTCATCTGTAAAATGGAGAGAATAGTGCCTTTTATTAAGGGGTGATGGATATATATATATATATATATATAAAAAAAGGGGTGATGGATATATATATATTCCGTTTTTCTCTGTATGTTATCTCTCTATCCATCTCTCTATCTCTATCTGATTGCTCTGTCTATGCCGGTGTGTGCAAATGCTCAGGAGGTGCCAGCTGTTAGGAGGATGACGGAGTGCCATTCTGCAGCAATGGCTGCCCACCCAGTGGATTGGATGTCGTGTCTCTTAAAGGGGCCTTCTTCGAGAATCAGCAGTTTGTCCCCACCTGTGTCAAGCCTGGAGGGAGAACAAAGTTGTAGCTGTGCCTTTCTGCTTTGCCCTTTGAAAATGAAGAATTGTATGCTTTTGACATGAACTTTATTGTTGCTCTTTGACTGCCCCCAGAGCCTTTGCGTCTGCTCTGCAGTTGGAGGACAGAATCCTCTGCATGTGGAGGACAGGGATAGGCGGTGGATTGGCGGTGGATTGGCAGGCACTGGCACACTCCCTTTGGTTCTGGACTCTCTGCAGGGCCTCTGTGGCTGCCCACTGCTCCCTCTTGGGTGTTCCCCTTTCCTCTGTTCACCCAACCCTCACTGAGGACCTACTTTGTGGACCTGCCTACCCAAGCCCACCTCAGGGTGGAAGGTGTGCAGCAATGCCTGGACAGCACGTCAGAGTGTGATAAACCAGGCCGGAAACTCACATCCACCAGCCTCCCTCCACGTGCCAGAGTACAGCATCTGAGTGGTTTCCCGGCAACCAAGCCAGGCCAGGGCAATGCTGGTCCATGACAGGGTTCCCCATCCTCGGCAGGAGGAGGAGGACGGTGAGAGCTTTCTAGAAAGCTAAGAGAAAGGAGGCCCTTTTTGTCCTGAGATTGTAGCCTTTCTACTCTTTCAGTGTTAAAATGGCCTTTCTTCTATGATGTTGATGACCAAGGAGGTCTTATTTTTTTTAATGTTGGTATCTGGCAATGCTAGATTGACTCATTTCATGTTTTCTTTGTTTTGTGTTAATTTTACTGGCCTGAGACATCCTTCAGTCTGGGAAACACTGAATTCTTCTATTTGGACAGGAGGTGTTATTTTTTTTAATTTTACTGCCAATTCTGTGAAATAGATACCTTTCCCATCACACAGTTGAGAAAACTAAGGTGTAGAGAGGCAGCTTCCCCAGAGCTGCAAAGGCAAGCTTCAAACCTGGTTCTGACTCCTGCCAAAACCCTCATGTGCCCCGCCACCCACAAGCGCCAGGATACTCTAAAAGAGGCTCAGAATGGCCAGTGGTGGTAGAGATCATAGAATATATGGAGATCTGCACCAGGTAATGCAAGGATTTGCTCCTTATCTAGATCACAGGAAGGCTCAGGTGTCCCCGTTAGCTCAATGGTGCTAACACGTGGGCCGATAGCTTTGGATCTTCAAATCTGATATCCTTCGTGTTGGTCAAACCTTCACATGCAATCCAAAGAGGATCTCTCCACTAGTCACGGACCTGCCCTCCTCCCCACCCCCACACCAGGTTATGACAGGGTGGACGTCGGCCAGATGGTTTCCACATCTGCACCACGGAGGGAAAGAGTCTGGTGATTGCTTCACTTTGCCTTTTTCAATCGAAGGCCACCCTAATACCTTTGTGGGCTGCATCCCATGATGTCTTCACTGCATTTCCATCCTCAGTCAAGCGAGGAATTCCATCTCACGGGTCCAATGTCCAGGGGTAGTTAATGGCTTGCATTTTGGTGAGTCAGCACTTTGAGGGTTTTGTAAAGGACTTTGCTGGTTTGGCTGCATCCACTGGCCATAGGAGGCCTGGTGCAGGAGACATCACACCGCTGTGGAGGACTGCTCACCTTAACGTTGTCCCTTTCTGAGAGCAAATTTTCTTTCTCCAGTGGCTTTCTTGGGGGACCTGGGTCATTTGGCACAAGCCAACAGGGACAAATCTCTAACTAAAACGGGGTTGGACTAATTTTTGAGTAACTGTTTTCCCTGCTGATCTTGAACAGCAGGAATTAGAGGCAAAAGCCCCGAAGAAACGTGTTGAATGAAGTAAGACAAGCCCCCATTCTGGGTCTTCACTCTGGAGAGTCAGTGTGCAGTTGATGACAAGCTCCTTAGGGGCCAGTGTCTCCCCTTGGAATCGATGTGCCCTTCCCCCCCACCAGTGGGGTCCGCTGCTGGGCTGGAGCTCAGTGGAGAACAGCAGCCAACTCTGATTGTTTTCTGGGTCTTTGCATTTGAGGAGCAAATGCACACCTCATGTGTTTTGTCTTCTGGGCATTCTTAGGAACCCCAGGGGGCAGACAGGTGTGGACTGGCCTCTCTCACAATTGGGGAAACTGAGGCTAGAGGCAGGAAAGTGATAAACCTTGGTTTCCTTACCTAGAAAATGGAAACAACATCTAATAACATAGGGGTCATGGTGAGAATTTAATGAATATATAATATGAATAAAGGCATGTGTATTTGATATTTATATATACAAAATATCAAAACCAGTGCTTGTCACGTAGGAATTTTCAATAAATACTGGCTTTGGCTGTTATTATTATTATTGTTATTATTATTATTTCTAAGATCACCCAGCTAGTAAGTGGCAGATGTGTTGCGGCCTAATGGTTCTTTTTTATTGTTATTTTTTTGAGTCAGAGTCTCGCTCCGTCACCCAGACTGGAGTGCAGTGGCGTGATCTCAGTTCACTGCAACCTCCACTTCCCAGGTTCAAGCAATTCTCAGGCCGCTGCCTCCCAAGTAGCTGGGATTACAGGTGTGCACCACCTTGCCGGGCTAATTTTTGTATTTTTAGTGGAGATGGGGTTTCACCATCTTGGCCAGGCTGATCCTGAACTCCTGATTGGCCCTTCTCAGCCTCTCAAAGTGCTGGGATTACAGGCGTGAGCCACCTCATCTGGGTCCAATGGCTCTTTTTACTTCCATCTTTGAATCACCTAATTCTTTGTCTTCCCACTAAAATTCAAAAGTCTGCTCAGAGCGAGCTTTCTCCAAAGTTGTTCCCAGAAGATTCTAAACTGAAGAAAACTATATTGACCTGAAATACTACTGGAAAGGCAGCTTACATTTGATTCATTTTGAAAATCAAGCATCAAAAACATTCCATAGCCCACCAAGATAATATAAGTTAACAATACCTGGGCACTCAGTCTGCACCAGGCACTGTACTGAGCATTTTATGAGGATTATGTTGCTTAATCCTCACAGCAACACTTTGGAGAAAGGTACTTGTGTTGTTCCCATTTTAAGTATGAGGAAACTGGGGTGCAGAAGGGTTAAGTGGCTACCCAAGGCAGCAAGTAAAAGGCAGAGCTGATCCCCAAACTCCTGCTTTTTAATCCCTAAGGTGTATGGGTATTACAAGGCCTTCCATGTAGTTGCGACTTTTCTGTACTGCCTATTTGGGCCTTGCATGACCCATATCATGGCCCCTATCAGCCGCAGCTGTGTATTCTCAGTACCCTCTGGGCTTTCAGAAGGCAGGGCTCTAGCCCCTCAACTGTGCCTCTCTAATATCCCAGACTCCTCTTTGGGCCTCAGTCTCTCCATTTGTAAAATGGACATATTAGGTGGCATCTATACTGCACGCCAGTGATTCAGAACTAGTGGCTTTCAGGAATCAAGGCTCACTTCATTTGCTCTTGGTTTTATTTGTTAAAAGGTATAGGGCTTACTGGTGAGAAAGTGTTCTCAATTTACTCATCTGTGAAGCAGGGTGATTCTGCGGATTTAGTGGGAAGGCAACAAGCACCTAGCACAGTGCCCAGAACACAAAAAGTGCTGAATGACTGCCCGCTTTTAAAAACAGAAGTGATACTTTTCTATTGAGACACTTGTCACAGATACTTATGGGTGTCCCAAGACATAATCTCTGTCCTCCACAAGACTAACATCAGTTCGAGGAAACTGTCTAGAGTATGAGTGATGTCTTGGTGCTTTTCTGTGGGGAACAGTGTGACCCAGGTTGTCTTTTATCAGAGAGGCATTGACCTGTCTGTGTTTAAAGAAATTAAAGTTTCTACTCTATATGCTTCAGATGGGGGCAGCCAGAAGGCATTAGGCCAGTGGGAATGAAGAAAGGAGGAAAGGAAGACAGGGAACCAGGAAGAAAGATGAGATGGAATAAGCATTTTGCAGCTTAGCCCCAAGAGGAGAATGAGAGACACATTAAAACAGTCACCCCTGCTGCAAATGGATTCATTTGATTGAAGGTGGTCACAGATGTCACATAAAAAGACATTTAGTTTTAGAAATGGGAAACCTTCTCATAGGGGCTTAAAGAAGAAGTCAGTGAGGAATGGAACTAGAATTCTGGTTGCCAAAGATGCATCCATCATAAAAGTTCAAGCATAAGTCTCTGCTGTCACACATGTATGGGATCATGTGTGTTCCTGCATGTGCACACATGCCCACCACTAGACCATAGGGTGCTTTGGGGCACATTAGGAATAGGTGGCCCCCTCTGGCTGGAAGCAGCCTCCTGGCACATTGCTTGGCCAGTGGACAGTGGGCTGGATAGAAGCCCCCTCTTCTTCTCTGCCCAGGAGTGTGTGGCCCTGCACGGGGTACACACACACATACATACACTCTCTCTCTCTTTCCCTCTCAGGCAAGTGAGGAGACCTTTAGCCAAGGTCTGGTAATCTCACAGTGAATTGGAGACACGTCAGCCGGAGTCCCCACAGAACACCCAGCAGTACTTGCCTTCCAAGAGTCATTTCCACAAAACCCACAGCTTCACGCTCGCTGCTTGCTCAGCTGCCTTCTTGAAGATAATCTGTTTTGTTCTGTGCCTCTTCAGGACCTGTCTGGTCCCAGTGAGCACACTTACTGGCTTGACTTCAGAATACGATTTTATCCCTGCCGTTGGATACCTGCTTTTGCTGGAAAACAAGCCTCGGGCCTTTGCCATTTACAGAGTGCCTCATTTGATCCTCTCAGCAACCCCAGGGATTAAACAGTGGAGACTTAGCACACCCAGTTTACAGATGAGGAAACGTTCTCTGAGAAGAACCTCAGAGAAGGAGAACATCATGGGTGGCCTGGATTTAGAAAGTCTGTCCACCGTCACCTGGTCTTGAGTGATCTCAGTTTGGCTTTTGGTAAATTACCTCAAAACTGTGAACATTCATCTTCTCCCAGGCTTAGTTTGTCCCCTGTCCCGTCTGACCTGAACCTCCATCCTGACCAACTGTCTTCCATAATGAACTTAACGACAGCAGAGACTTAAGCACTGTCTTGATTTTATCATTGTTCCAAGTAAAATAGCCATCCAATTGGCAAAGATCACCCTTGGAACTTGTTGCCACAGACTTAATTAGACTTTGTTGCTAGTGTGACCCCTTTGCGGCCATTGCCATGGTCATCATTTGCTACAAACCTGCTCCTAAGAGCTGGACCTTGATCCAGACATATTGGATGCTTCTTTTTAGAAATTGCTTTCAGAGCTTAGGTCCCATTGCCCCAAAGTACTCTAATGATGATAAATCTGCATCCTGATTTTCATTAAGACATATAGCATATCAGTGGCAGGCCTGGAGTGGCTACTAAATAGATAATTATTGAATTAACCTATTAATTTGTGAATCCTTTGAGGGTGATGTTTAATAAGACTCTTTCAGTTGCTGGGGACCAGATCACAGCACAAACTAGTTTAAGCAAGAAAGGGATTGGTTCACATAACTGCAAAGTACAAGGATGAGGGTGTCAGGCACAGCTGAATCCAGAGGCTGAAATCATATTACTAGGGCTCAGTTTTCCTCTTCTTCTCTCAGCTCTGCTTTTCAGCATTCAGGTGGTCACCAGTTGTTCTAGCGCTGATGTGGCTCTTATATCCAGTTCACAAACTGAAATGAAGATTAGTCTTCTCCTTCTTTTATCCATAAACAAATCCCACAAAGGGGCTGGCATTGGCCCTGCTTAGGTCATGTGCCATCCCTTTAGACCAATCATTGAGAACCACAGGATGAGCTACCATGATTGACCAGACCTGGGTCACTTGCCCACCCATGAGATTTGAAGGCAGGGAAGCATGTGATTGACAGCTTTACTCAAGGCCCATTGGATGGGAAAGGGACTATTCTCCAATGGAGCTGCTCACTGTAAGTGTAGATGAGTTTTCTGGAAAGAGCACAGTGTCAGAAGGGTAGTCTAACAAAGATTATAATTTGAGTCCCAGATACTTACTTGGGAGGCTGAGGCAGGAGGGTTGCTTGAGCCCAGGAGTTCGAGGATGCAGTGAGTGATCTATAATCATGCCACTGCACTCCAGCCCAGGTGACACAGCGAGACCCTGTCTCTTCACACACACACACACACACATACACACACACACACACAAAAATGAGATAAATAAAATAACAAGTTATTGAATGATTTACCACTTATCTTAAAAGTGGTGCTGGCAGTGATAGTTTCATTGCTAGCAGCCTAGAAAGAACTGATCTGGTGCCTCTCTTGGGGACTGCTTTGTCTGGCAGAGGATCTTAAGGTTGGAGTTTATATTATTCGGTTACCACATTCCCCTTTCCCCAGTTCCACATGAAGAATGAGTAGTGCCATGAACTTAGCAAACCCCAAGAAACACTGACCCTGTTTCCGCCTTCCCAGCCCATGAGGAAGTTTTCCAATATCACAATTAATTAGCGGTATCTTCCCTCACATTCCTCCCTCTGTGCCTCTTTCTGTGACTCATCCAAGGGATTGGAGAGTGTGGTTACAAGCATAGGCCCTCTGGCCACATGAACCTGGGTTTTGATCCCAGCACTCTCCCTTGTGATTTGAGTTCTATGAGCCCAAGTTTCCTCATCAGTAAAATAAAAAAATTTAAAAAAAATTTTTAAAACCCGGCAGAGTGGTTTAGAGGTCAGATGAGATAATGGAGGTGAAGTACACATACAAAGACTCAATGGCCATTGGCATGATTATTATTAGTAACTACATTCATTTTGTGTCCCCATCTTTTATCAAATTGCATACGGAAGGCCAACATGGGCACGGCATATTACAGTTTGCAGGATTGTGTGCACACGATGAATGGGTTTGCCTCCCCTTCTGACCTTTGTTCTTTGGTTACAAAGCTGCTTCTGTGGCCCCCTGCCATGTGCCTGTGGTTGTCCCATCAGAAGCCGGTGGGATCATGACCTGACACAGTAAGGCCTTCCACTTTCAGCTCTTTGTTTAACCAATGGTCACCAAGCACCTGCTCTGGGTAGGGACAGACTAGATATGGAGGATTTGGGGGTTTCTTGTGTTAACCTTGGATCCATTTACCCAGGCCCTCACTGGACCTGTGTCTGCCCTAGTGGGAAGTTCTTGCACTCAGAGTCTACAGGAAACAAACCCCCAAACACCACCCATCTCCCAGGTCTGTCCTCTTAATAGGTTATATTCACTAAGCATTTCCCGTGCACTTCGTGAAGATGTGACATCTATTATTTAACCATCACAATGGCCCTACAAGAGAAGCACTGTCACTGTCTTCATTTACAGCAAAGAAACTGAGGCATAGAGAAGTTAAGCCATTCAAACTCTAGGTGCATGAAGGAGCTGGGGGCACAAGCTAAGCCCATGGTCTCAGCCAGTATCTGAGACCACAGTGCTGTGATTCGTGCTTCCTTTCTCAGGTTTTAATCTGGGGGTCCTCCCTACCTCTGGTGGTAACACATTCATTTAAATGGGAGTCAGTGAGTGGCCCAAACTTGCTGTCAGGGCAAAGAGGATTTCAGACTTTGTGGTGGAGGCAGATGGAAAGTCCATGGCAAAATTTATGAGGTTTCTTTCTGTCCGTTGAGGTTTCTTTCTGTCAGTTGAGGTTTCTTTCTGTCAGTCTCCAGCATTATGGAATCAGTATTGAAAGAACAGGGGATTTGAATATGGAGTCCTGGCTCAGATCCTTGCTGGTTTGCCTGGTGAACTCCTACTCATCCCTCATGACCCAGCTGTAATGACCTCCTCCTTACAGCAGCCTTCCCTGACTGCCTCAGGTATCTCTGATCACCCTACATTGCCAATCATCCATTCATCTAGCAAGTACATTCTGAGCATCTACTATGTGCCTGAACATCATAAATTCTCTGTATCAAATTGCAAATTCTCTATATCAAATTGCAAATTCTCAAAGACAGGGACTGGGTCAGCAGAATAGTTAAGTTTGCAGGCTTTGGAGCCTGTAGGTTTGAATACTGGCTTCTCCATTTACTAGCTGCATGACTTTGGGCAAGCTCCTTAACATTGATAAGACTTGGTTTCCCCCTCTGTTAAATGGGCCTAATATTAATAGGAACTGCATCTTATAGTGTGATGTGAAGATTATAGTCTGAGTGTAGTAGATACCCAATCATTGTTACCAAGTAGTAAGTGCTTAATCAATGTTACCCTTTGTTGTGAAGTCTGTTTTTCATACTTGTATCTTGAGGACCAACCACAGTGCCCACACCCAGTGGGCGTTCAGTAAATGTTTGCATGAACAGGTGAGTTAGCGAGTGAGTGAGTGGGTTGGGCACTTTACCCCTTTGACTGTGAAGCCCCTCATGTTTGAAATGGAGAGACATTTTTCTGCCTTCCAGCTTGTGAGGATTAATGGGGGTGCACAGGGTGTGACAGCACCTTGGAAACAAGGAGGTGCCCAGCACACAGCAGATAGATTGCAATCATTTTGCCTCTGGTGACAAGGGCCTGGGGCCAGGCCTCCACCACCCCCAAGCATGGAGCTGCTGAGGGACGTGGGCACACAGGGAAGGTTGGGGAGTGTGTTAGGCCATTCTAGCATTGCTATAAAGGAATAGCTGAGATGGGATAATTTATAAAGAAAAGAGGTTTAATTCTCTCATAGTTCTGCAGACTGAGAGTACGGGAAGCATGATGCCAATGTCTGCTCAGCTTCTGGGGAGGCTGCAGGAAGCTGATGATCATGGCAGAAAGTGAAAGGGGAGTGAGCATATCACATGGTGAAAGCAGGAGAGAGGGAGGAGGTGCCACGTGCTTATAAACCACCAGATCTTGTGAGAGCGCACTCACTATACGAGAACAGCACCAGAGGGATGGTGCCAAACCATTCATAAGAAATCTGCCCCCACCATTCAGTCACCTTCCACCAGGCCCCACCTCCAAATGGAGAATCCCATTTCAGCATGAGATTCCATGCAAACAACATCCAGACTCTATCAGGAGGGGTGTAGGAATCTGCTGACTGGGACATCCAGCCCTCAGGAGGCCAACCTCAGACATGTCCTAAGGGTGCCTCTGTTTTCCCAGGAAAGCCATGCATCCCAGGGAGCTACGCTCAGGACGAATGTGTAAAAGGTTTCTATTAGTCAACGAGAGGATCAGCACCCACCACCCTGGCCCTTACATTTGGGGGACACCAAAGGAGACCTCATGTTCCCCAGGTCCTAGCCTCTGACTTGTGTGCTGAGCATGGATTCACTGTTCATCCTCTGGATGAGGATGCCAAGGCGTCAGGACATGATGGCCTGCCCAAGGTCACTCCCCTGGTGAGGACCAGAGCTGACACACACCACCACACATCCCAGCAAAGTCTGGCCTGAGCCTTGCAAAGAATGAGGGCAATTTTAAGAGCTCGATAAAGAGGTCGCTCCCACAGAGACAGACGTTGGCTGCGCTGGTCTGTGACAACCTCCATAGCCCAAACTACCACTCACCTGGGCCTCTGGAACCCTCTGAAACCACAGGCTCTTGCAGCAGGAGGAAACTGAGACCAGCCCATGCAGCTTCCCACTTTACAAATGGCAAAGTGGAGACCCTGAGAAGACCGGTGATCTCCCCTAAGGCCATAGAGCAAACTGGTGGGTGGAGACAGGACATCTCTGGCGCCAGGGATCTTCAGGATGTTCTTTTTAAGATGCATGTCAGGATCTGACAGAGAACAATGTAACCAACACCACTCATTCATTCATTCAACAAATGTTTACTGAGTACCTACTATGTGCCAGATACTTTTCTAGGTGCTGGGGCTCCAGCAATGAGCAAAACAGACAAAGAGTCCTCATGGAACTGACAGGTTATTAACATCCTCGAACCATATACTGACCACCAGCTTAAGAAAGAAAACATTATAAATATCGTTGAACCCTCCTGCTCTCTTACTCCTTCCCCTCTTCTCTCACCCTGGAGATAACACAATCCTGAATTGGGTTTACCATTCACAGGCACCAGATGTATGTTTTTAAACTTTCCATAAATGGCATCAGATTGCACCTATCTTTCTGCAACTCATTATTGTTTGAGTGCATATTCACATGAACCTGCTTCATCTTGTGCTGCTGTATAGAATTACCTGGTGTGACTACACAACAATGTGTTCACCCATTCTCCTGCTGAAGGTATTTCCAATGGTAGATAAAGCCACAGTGAACATTCCTGGGCACATCTCCCTGTGCAAATGGGCAAGAGTTTCTCTCCTGCTCCACCTTTAAATTCAGTGTTGGCCCCTCCTGACTGTCCCCCAAACTGGACAAGATCTGGAAGATCTTTCAAGCCTATTCAGGAATCCTAGGCTGGGATGGTGGGTGTGATGGGAGGGCGTGGGAATACCAGAACATTCGTACTGAACAGACCTCCCTAGAGATGGTCTGGGTCCCTGCCATTTATAAGGGAAAGAGGATCAAATAGTTGAGCACAGGGTGGGTGTGTGTATGTAAGACAGCACATGCATTTTCTCATAAACATTCCTGTGATATAAGGTATCGGTTGTCTATTGCTGCATAACAACTTACCACAAACTTAGTGGCTTAAAACAACATACATGCATTATCTCATAGTTTCCATACACCAGAGTGCAGGCAAGGATCCTCTGCTTCGAGTCTCACGAAACTGCAATCCAGGCTGTGGCCAGTGTCTCATCTACCAGCTCAGGGTCCTTAACCAAGCTCACATCGTTGGTGGCAAAATTCATTTCCTTGCAGCTGTAGACCTCATGGTGCATTGATTCTCTCTAAGGCCAGCAGGAGAGAGATAGAAGTCTTTGACTTCCAGATCCCATACTAAAGGATCACCTGATTAAGTCAGGCCCACCCATGACAATCTACATTTGGCTTAAAGTCAACTGATTGGAAACTAATTACATCTGCAAAATCTGTTTACCTTTGCTATGTAACCTCACATGACCATGGGATGATATCCCATCATATCCATAGGCCCTCTCCACACGCATGAGGAGGAGATTTTTAGGGTATGTACACCATAGGCTGGGAATCTGGGGATGATTTAGAGTTCTACCTACCATGGATTGGTACTATTATTATCCCCATTTAACTCAGTGAAGTTAATGGAGATAACCCAAGTCACACAGCAAGCAGGTAGGTGGGGCTGGGATCCCAATTCAAGTCTGAGCTGGGAGTACAAGCTCTCTCCCTGCTTCTAGGAGCTCTTAACACTTTTCTGATAGGCCCCCAGGCTTCACAAACAGACAAGCCTTTCAGCTCCCAGGCCCCTTCTAGGAGAAGGGCCATTTTCTTGGCTAGACTTGGGCCCCCAGAAGCCAGGGCCAGCATCTTGGCCCCCAACCAACAAACACACAATAAGTGCTCAGCAGATGCTTGCTTGCTGAGGGAAACTTGCCTGTCTTTTCCTTTCCTCTCTCTGAGCTGGCCACCCCTGGGAAGTGCCATGCACATCTCTCATCCAAGAAAGGAGTCCAGGGAATACCAGCTTCATGCTACAGAATCTCATTTCACAAACAGTTCGATGAGGGCACGATGGCCCAGTAAACCTAGGGATGCCCATCCAGCCTTTATTAAACATTTTATTATCTTTTCCTTATTATAAAAGCAATACATATTCGTTTTGGAATAGAAAATGCCAATGAGCAAAATAATTTTAAAACATTTTTTAGGATCCCAGTATGTGAGAACCACGGTTTGCACATTGGCATCTACCTGCAGGCAGTGTAGCAACTGGGAGCCTGGACATTGGAGCCACACTTCCTGGGGTTTAATTCTGCCAGCTGTGTGACCTTGGACAGTATTTTATCCTCTCTGTGCCTCAGTTTTCTCATCTGTAAATGGGCATGTCCACAATATCTGCTTCCTAGGGCTGTGGGAGAAGTGAACAGGATAACACATAAGAAGTACTTAGAGCAGGGCCTGGCATACAGTGAGCTTTATGGCTCGAAAGCATAGTCATGGCATACAACTTAGTCATGAATGTTGCTTTGATAAAAAACAGGATCCTATTTCATATATTACTTTGTAACATTTCATGTCACATATTATTGTTTGCCAATGAATATTCATCTATGAAATAATCTTTTAGCCACTATTTTTTTAGAGTAATCTTAGGTTCACAGCAAAATGGAAAAGAAGGTATGGGAGAGAGGTCCCATAGACTCCCTCCCCATCAAACAACATTCCCACTGCCAATATCCCCCACGAGAGTGATAAATGTATTACAACGGATGGGCCTACATTGACACATCATGCCCATTATTGCATTAGGGTTCACTCTTGGTGCTGTACTTGCTATGGGTTTGGACAAATGTATAACAACATGTTCACTATTATAGTATCATACAGAGTAGGTTCACTGCCCCAAACATCCCCGCTCCACCTATCTATCCCTCCCTTCCCCTAACCCCTGCTGACCACTGATCATTTTCCTGTCTCCACAGTTTTGCCTTTTCCAGAGTGTCATAGACTTGGAACCTTATAGTATGTAGTCTTTTCAGGTTGGCTTCTTTCACTTAGTAATATGCATTTGAAATTCTTCCATGTCTTTTTATGGCTTCATAGCTTGTTTCTTTTTAGCACTGAATAATATTCCATTTTCTGGGTGTACCACGGTTTCTCCATTAACCTATTGAAGGACATCTTGGTTGCTTCCAAGTTTTGGCAATTATGAATAAAGCTGCTATAAACATCTGTGTGCGGAATTTTTTGTGGACATAAGTTCTCAACTACTTTGGGTAAATACCAGGGAGTGTGATTGCTGGACCACATAGTAAGAGTGTGTTTAGTTTGGTAAGAAACTGCCTAACTGTCTTTCAAAGTGGCTGCGTCACTTTGCATTCCCACAAGCAGTGAATGAGAGTTCCTGTTGCTCCACATCCTCACCAGCATTTGGTACTGTCAGTGTTCTGGATTTTATCCATTCTAATAGGTTTGTACCATGACATAGTTTTAAATGGCTGCATCACCTTCGGCATAATTTGTTTAAGCAATCCTCTATTTTGGATTCAGGTGTAGTTTCATTCTTTAACTATTATAAACAACAGCATAGGGAACTGCCTCATAACCAGGTTTTTGTGCCTCTCCTTAATCCTTAATTTTCTTCCCCTTAGGAGGACTTTCTAGAAGTAGGATCAATGGACTAAAGAGCCATTCTGCTTATTGGAGAAATATTTGTGGTGTTCCTACTGGGTGCCATGTGTATGAAGTTAAATTGTCTCCCAGAAAGGGCTTACTACTGGTTTACTGCTCATTAAGGGTGTGTGTGTGGTTCTGTTCTCCTCCCTCTACATCCCTATCCCAAGGGGATGAGTGTTTAAACTTACCTGCCCAACAGGTGAGCAAGGATGATGGTAGTTCTGTGGTTGTGACAGCTCCTTGCATCAGCCAGCTGCCACTGTCTTGCTCATAGAGGTCCTGAGGGTAGACCGCTGTGGGTGGCTACAGAGTTCCTCAATGCTCAGTGGCATCCCATCCCTGGCAGTAGAAATGGCTGGAACCCATAAAGGGGATCCACCTGAGGTACAAACCAAGTTCCAAGAGACTGGGGTCCTGCTTTTGTCCTGCTCTCCTTCCTCCCTTTTCTCACTCCTTCTTTACCTCCCTCCTTCCTTTCTTCCTTCTTCACTGATCTTAGAAAATGCCAGATCCTGTGCTAAGTGTTTAATGCACCATAAAAACAATACACATCCAATCTCTGCCTTTATGGAACCAGTGGAAGAGACAGATACTAAATACATACATTCACAAGTACAGCGTCACAAATTGTAATCCAATCACAAAAGGAAAGCTTTGCACTGCTATGAGAGAGCGCAATGGGGAATGAACCCTCAGGTTGGTCATCAGGGAAGACCTCTCTGAGGAGTTGGCACTTGTGCCGAGGGCTGGAAGATGAATAGGAGATCATGAAGAAAAGGGTGGGGAAAGGGCATTGCAGGCAGACAGCACAACATGTGCAAAGGCCCTGAGGCTGTGGCCCTGCATGTGATTGGAGTGCCTCCTGCCCAGGGAGGAGGAAAACAGGCCGATCACCAGGGACTTGCAGTTCTGAATAGCAAATCCAGAGGCTGGTGGGTGGCCCAGCCCAGGGTCAAAGCCAAGATGTGAGCAGGGCAATGTTAGCATGGATGAGAGTAGGCCAGAGACAAGTTACAGGCACCCTGGACTACACCTGAATCCCTGGTGGTGGTTGCTGCTCCACTTGTGAGCAAAGAGGGGTCTGTTGACGGGAGAGCCAGGACTGCACCAGAGCCTCAAATTTGTTTTTATGGCTGAAAACATATGTGTCCTGGTTTACTCTTTATTCCTGTGAAAATGATATACCAATAATCATAAATTGTATGAACCACAGATATACATAGCGACGTGGCTGAAGCTCCCAAAAGTCATTGTGAAAGAAAGAAGGCAAACCCTAAAGGGAATGTGGTCAACGATTCCATTCACATGAAGTTCAAGAACAGGCAAAACTAATCTGAGATGACAGAAATCACAGGGGACCCAGCAGAGGCACAAAGTGGGGGTTCTGGAATGCTGGTCATTTCTGTGTTTTGACACATAGTTGTGCTCAGTTTGTAAAACTGCAGTGTCTAGTCACTTTTCTGAATGTCCAGGCTAGTTCAGTAAAATGTTTACTACAAGCAAATCCCACTTCCCACGTCACCTATGTAGAGTCCTTGCCTAAAATGTTTAATAGGAATTGAATCATTGGGAAACAACTTGACAAATCCAAAGTAAGGGAATTCCCCAAAATATCAATATTGCAAGAAAGAAAAAGCCTGGACCATTCTAAATGGAAGGAGACTAAAGAGACACGGTAGCTAAACACATGACATGATCCTGGAGAGGCAAAAGTAGCTTTAAAGATATCAGCACAACGGGGGGAATTTGAATATGGGCTGTAGACTAGATAATACACTGCGTCCCTGTTGACTTTCCTGGCTGGGATGGGTGAGTTGTGGTTGTGTGGGACAATGTCTTTGTTCTTATGCTCAAGCACTCAGAATTGAAATGAACTGGTATCCCAAATGGCTCAACAACAAAGTGTACAGAGAGACAGAGGGCACAACTGAGAGGAAACATTAACAACTGGTAAATGTAAGTGAAGGATATGTGAGTACTTACTGCACGGCTCTCGCAAATCTGTAGAACTGAAAGTTTTAAAAATAAAAGTTTGGGAAATAAAAGAGAGAAAAATATGTTACTTTCTATTTTAAATAAAAGGAAAATCGCTACCACTCATCACTTTGCAGCTGTGTGTCCCTTGCTTTGTGAGGTACTTGCTATGTATTGTGTATACTCTCATGAGCCACCTAGGTCTTTACAAGTAATAAGAATCCAATCGAATAACTGCAGCATTTATTGGCTCACATATTTGAACAATCCAGGAGCAATAGGTTTCAGGTCAGGCTTGATCCAGGACCTAAAATACGTGACCCATTTTCTCTCCCTCTGTTTTTCAGCTCTGCTTCTTCTGGTTTGGTTTCATTTTTAGACACATGCTCTCTTCCAGGTCAGTAGGTGGCTGAGAGGACCAACCAGGTAGAGCGTAAATTCCCCAAAGAGAAGAGGGAAAGGGTGCTAGGAAGGCCCCCCCAAATGGTTCCCACACAGGCATGTAAGCCACAAGGCAGATGGTTGTACTCCTTGTGTATTTCAGGAACTCAGAGAGCTTATGTGATTCTTCCACAGTTTCACAAGGAAAGGACAGCAGGAATTTGAACCCTGGATCTGCCTGCCCCAAAGCTTAAGATTGGCTCTTTTTTATAAAACCACTTCTCTTATCATGGAAAGTGTGAGAAAATAGCAGGAAAAATGCTTCTGACCTCCACCCTGACACCATCATTTTCGTATGTTCTCTTTCATATGTTTTTTCACATCCAAAGGTTTTCTTTCTTTCTCTTCCCTTTTTTTTCTTTTAAACAGGGTCTCACCTTGCCACTCAGGCTAGAGTGCAGTGGTGCCATCATGGCTCACTGCAGCCTCAACCCTCCCAGGCTCAAGCAATACTCCCAACCCACCTCAGCCTCCCAAGTAGCTGCGACTACAGGTATATGCCACCACACGTGGCTAATTTGTGGTGAGCAGAAATGATCTGGCAGTCTCAAGGTCTCTTCTATAAGACCTCTCAAGGTCTCTTCTATAACATAGCAGACAAGGTCTTGCTATGTTGCCCAGGCTTGTTCAAACTTCTGGGCTCAAGCAATCCTCTTGCCTCAGCCTTCCAAGGTGCTAGGATTACAGGTGTGCACCACCATGCCTGGCCTTCCTCTCTGTCTCTCTTTCTCTGTCTTTCTCTCTCTTCCTGTCTGTTTTTTTCCCTTCTCTCTCTCTTTCTTTCTCTCTCAGTTTCCTAGTTTGAAGAAGGGGAATTTCTTTTTTTCTTTCTTTGTCTCTTTCTTTCTCTCTCTTCCTCTCTCTCTCTGTCTCTTCCTTTCTTTACATATTGAAATTAGATGTGAGGACCCTTGAAGAGCTACCTGGACACATTCCATTAGGGAGCACCTAGGGTCAGCTGATGCAGAGATGTCCTGGGAGCTGGCCTAAATTTGGCATTAATCCTTCTGGATGTCAGGTTCCAGCTCTGCCTTTACCACTTGGTAAACTGAGTCTATTCAGGCAGCTGATGCATTTGCGGGAAACAAAAGCGATGATGGAACTGATGGGAAGTCCCTTGGGTTCCACATACTCTCATATTAGCACTCACATCTAAAGCCTCACAACATTCCTAAACATGGACATTACTACCCCCATTTTCCAGAGGGGTAAACTGAGGCTCTGCAAGGAGAAAACTCACCCAGGTTACCCAGAGGCAGGAGCTGAGCCACACCCAGTGCTGTTTCTGTGTGTCACAGTGGGTGTTCTCTGAATAGTTCTGGGGCATCCTTTCCCCCCACTGACATCCCCTAGGGATGTCAGCATGGATCCCCTGTGGATTATAAGAATGTGAATCAAAGACTCCTCTGTTGTTAGAGAAAGCCCTTTGGCTTCACTTCAGCCCAGGAACGTTGTCAAGTCAAGTGGTAGGATTCGTGCTAATAAAAACAAGTGTCATTTTACAGCACTTTCTATAAATCTGTTAGTGACCTTTAATAAAAATGTATGACCCTAATAATCTTGTTCAGCACACCCTGGTCGGATTACTGCTCAGTGGCCAGTAATCTGCAAACCTTTAAAATGTAGTGACAGCGTCCTGGGCCCACGCCAGAGGTTCTGCTCCAAGTGATGGGAATGGCATGTGTAATAATCCAAACTGCCTTGTGCAGAATGCAAAGCTGTGTTTTTGACACAGGCCACTGGGCTGGGGATCCTAGAAAGAGCAGGAACTAGAAGACAACTGGGCTTTCCAGAGAGCCCATTAAACCAGCTATTAACCAAACTTAGCTCCATCTGCCTGACCTTTTCCTTTTGCGCCTTTCTGTCCCTCCACGTCATCAGAGCAGGATGACAGAAACAAAGGGTGCCCCATACCCAACTGTTGAGGACAAAATCCAAGGGTCTCTTCTGAATCCACAGTTATGTTCACACTTTGCTTATGGGCTTCGAAGCTGGAGCACCAGGAGGTTGGAAAGCTATAGTGGTTTGTGTTTTGGGCATCTTGTTTGTTCGTGGTTCTCTCCCAGCAGAAATCCAAGCCTGTGATTTTAACCAGTAGAGGTGTATTATCTCCAATGATCACCAAGAGTTTGCAGGTCCAAAACACCTTCTCAATTGGTAAACACCTTATCCAAACACCAATTCACCAATTTGCATGGCTGTCACACTGCATAAAATCATATTGCTTTTGCCCTGAGACTCTCTGGCAGTCAAATACATACATTTGCATAAATATTACTGTGTAACTCAGGACCCTCTGCCCACAGTGTAAACTGCAGGGGCCTCAGTCACTTTGGCTTTATTGATTATTCAGACTTCATGGAAATATGGCATCATGGTGATTTTAAGGAGATGTTTTCCTACGGGGGTTACGGACTCCTTCTGAGGCCACCAGAGTCTTTGGGTCTCTCCTTGACTAAGCAGACAAACCTGATCATCACCTCACCCCACACTAGGTGGCTTTTGAGCTTCACCACCAGCTTCCTAGTTTGAAGAAGGGGCATTTAGTAAGTCACTGGGGCATCCACCCCAAGCACTAAAATCAAACTGAGATTCTAGGATCACAGACTCCAAACAAGAAGAGACCTTGAGACTGCCAGATCATTTCTGCTCAAAGTGTGGGCCTCTGACCTGCAGTATTGGCATCACGTGGGGACTTTCCATAAATAAAGACTCTCAGACGCCTCCCTAGGGTGACCAATCATCCTGGTTTGTCCAGGACTAAGAGATTCCTAGGACGTGGGATTTCAGGACCGAAACTGGGTTGAGGACTAGACCTACTGAGCTGGAATCTGTACTTCAACAAGGGCCGCACATGACCTGTGTGCATGTGGAATTTTGAGAAGCAATGACCTAGCCCATACTGCCTGAAGGTATATTTGGAAACCGAGGCACAGAGAGGGCCCCAAACCACAGAGCAGTCGATAGCTGAACTGGAACCAGTTCTCCAGACTCCTGGTTTTCTGCCTACCACTCCATCCCTTTTACCACCACCTCCCATTGCATTCCAACTCTGCTTTCTTCAGGGAAAAATCCTGATTTGGGAGATTCAAGAGGGATCCGAAAATCTTAGGGTATCTCCAGGATACCCTAAGGTGTGATTCAGGCCAGCCTGCTGATCATGCCTGCTGTCCCGAAAGAGAACTCTGTTTAGATGAGACATGAACGCATTTGGACCTAAAATGTTCTAGGATCTTGGAATCAAAGGCCCTTCGAAGTTATCTGATACACCCTCCCACTCAATGCAGAAAACTCTTTTACAGCCTCCATGCACCAAAGCCAGCTCTCCTTTGGATGTCTGTAGTGACGGGGAAGTAGCTACCTCCTATGTCAGCAGCTCTGTTGTTAGAAAACACTAATTGTTCTTGTATTCTTTTCCAATATTAGATTTATTTCTGTCCTGGCTGCACTTCCTATGTACCAATCCGGATTCTGTTCTCTGGAGTAGTTTAGAAACACCAGGCCTTCTTCCACACAAACATCCTTTAGATATTTAAAACTAATATCAGGGCCAGACCCGGTGGCTCACGTCTATAATCCCAGCACTTTGGGAGGCCAAGGCAGGCAGATCACCTGAGGTCAGGAGTTTGAGACCAGCCTGGCCAACGTGGTGAAACCCCATCTCTACTAAAAACAAAAAATTAGCCAGTTGTGGTGGCAGGTGCCTGTAATCCCAGCTACTCCTGAGGCAGAGGCAGGAGAATTGCTTGAACCCGGGAGACGGAGGCTGCAATGAGCCGAGATCACACCACTGCATTCCAGCCTGGGCAACAAGAGCGAAATTCCCTCTAAAAACAACAACAACAACAACAACAACAACAACAACAACAACAGCAACAAAAACCTAATATGAGGACCAGGACTTACCTTCTCTAAGCCAATCTTTCCCATTTAAAAAAAAATGTTGTTCTTTGGGTAAAAGTGATATTTAGATGTCACCCCTACCAGCAACCCCAAACTACCATCTCGGTCATTATCTTCAGAGAGAGAGCTGCCTGGCGATGACCCTTTTAAAGGAAGTCAAATAGCACCCTCCAGCGAAGGCTTGTTCAGCCCAGCAAAGAGGCCATCATTACCATGCTTGAATACATACTCGACCTCTTTTAACGCAACCTAATTTTAATTTGGCTTTTTTTATTTTAAGCAACTGCATCACACTCTTAACTCATATTAACCCTGTCAAATATGCCTCTCAAATTCTCAAATCTTTCTTGCATAAACTACCACCAGGCAAATTCCCCACTGATCTGTACCTAATTTTCTTCTGAGTCCAGATGCCTGACTTTTATCTATCCTTGAATACCATTTTGTCTATGGCCAGCCCAGTGCTTCCGCCTGTTGGGATAACTTTGGCTTTTACCTTGTGAATGAATCATCTCTCCCAACTGGACTGACCTCAGGTGACCTACACAAATTTATAGAGCAGCTATGGAGGTGTTCAGGGTCACAGGATATGAGTGTGGCATGTGTTCCTGTCTCTGGGGGGTGGGGGTGACAATTGGGTTGTAAAATGAGAACTCACCTCCAGGGCTCAGAGGTGATGCAAACCATGGCCAGGGTCTCTGGGCACAGTCCCTGAGGGAGCCCTTGTCTAGGGAGGCTGTGGATGGCCCACATTGAAATTGCCTGGGAACTTGTCAAAAATATTTGTGGGTGCCTGGGCGCACTCAACTCACTGACCCAGAGTCTATGGGAGGGGCCCAGCTCCTGTATTTGTAACTCCCCAGGTGAATATGACACAAGCCACAGTTTAAAGAGGTGAAGGAGATGAGGTTGAGGAGGTGAGCCCCAAACACAGCGTTCAGGGAGGAGTTAGGAGAAGAGGAGAAAGAAGGGTGGAGCGGGGCCCTCTGGACCTGCAGAATAGGAATGGGGTATGGCTGGGGATATCTGGGGACAGGAAGAGGCTCCCAGAAGACTGTGCTGGGAGGAGGTCTGGCCCAGGCTGTACCTCCTAGTCATGCCCTGCTCAGGAAAATCTTGCAGGCTCTTCTTGCTGTAACCCCAAAGATGTGGCCCTGGGTTCAAGACACCATTCATGTCCTGCCTGGGGTCCCAACAAGTCTTCTTTGGGACAGGAAGAGAAAAGCATTTGGCAAATATCCCCAAACCCTGGTTTCTCAAGGACTGTGGCTTCCCAGAGGGTCCCAGCCCCTGGTTCTGAGACAGATTCCCCCTCCCCTCTTACATTCTGAGCACTTTGTTGTTGGATGTTTGCTTCCTCAGGCTGAATGTAGAGCAGTTGCTCTACCATTTGCAAGCCACATGGCTCAGGACAGGTCCTCTAAGCTCTCCATCTGTAAGGAGGGGACAGAACAGTGCAGCTCTCCTCAGGTTGCTGTGAGCAGTCACGATTGTACATGATCCACTGAGCGCCTACTGTATGCTGCCTACTGTGCTGTGCTCCATGCTAGGGGCTGGGGATACAGCAGAAAGCAAGCAGGCGAGGAGCCTGCCCTGAGCAGGGTAAATTCTCATAGCAACAGACAGCAAGTGGAATGCAGGAGTTTGTTAGATGGTGGGATGTGCCATGGAAAAAAATAAATAAAATAGGACCGAGGGATCGGGAGTTTGAAGTACAGAAGGGGTGGGGGGTACAATTTTAAAAAGGAGGTCAAGGAAGGTGACAGCTGAGCAAAGACTCGAAGGAGGTGAGGGACGCAGCCCTTAGGATATCTGGGAAATAATCTTGTGGGATGGGAACAGCTACTGCAAAGGCCCTGAGGCAGGGGCACACCTGGAGGCAAGAGTCAGTTTAAAGTGGCCTGGCGCATAATGTGTGGAGAAGCTGCTCAACATTCTCGTTATGGGCTCTCCTTACTGGTGGTGTCATTCCTGGTAGAGTCACAGGATTTCACTTCTCAAGCATGGGGCAGTTAGGGCATGATTCAGGAGTTAGATTGATCTGGGTTTGAATCCCAACTCTAATTCTCAAGCTGTGCAACCATGGCCAAGTCACTTAACCTCTCTGAACCTTTACCCAATGGTGACAACAATGAAACCTATAGTTCAAGTTTATTTTGGGGATCAAATGCACAGAAGCCTGGAGCAGACTCTAAAGTGCAGGACATTGAGCCCCTGGCGTTGCCCTCCTATCTTACAGGCTGAGAGGCCACACCCCAATGCCACAGGCCATGTGCCTAAAGTCACACAGCACCAGGAGGCTGGATGCCGGGATGGGGCCCCAGCAGCCACCCTGCGGCCACTGAGTGTCCCCACCCCTGCCCACCCCTGCACGGTCTATCCTCATTCAGCGATTTCTTTTTAGAAAGGAAACAGCAGCCCTTGATTTTGAAAATAGATCAGAGTTCTCTACCTCCAATGACGTCGTCTCAGTTGTTTATTTTGCATAGTAAGAAAGGAGCTTGAAATTCACCCAAAAGACTGGAGAGAGTCCTGGACTGCCGGAGGTTTTTGGCCACCAATTTCTGTCTGCCTGTCTCCCCATCTTGTTCCTTCTAATGGCAGCTCTCCTGCTCAGAGCACGCTGGATCTGGGGTTGAAGGGATCTGGGCTGCCACTGGGGAACATGTTAACTTAGGCAAGGAGCCCCTCTCCCTCGACCTCTGTAGAATACAGTTACCTTCACTTGTCCTGCTGAGCCCTAGGGCCCTTTATAAAGATCAGAAATGGTCCCTGTGAAAGTCGCCAGTCAGTAGTAGCTCATGGGCAGAGCATTCTGATGGCGTGGCACTTCATTGGGACTTCCTGATGCAGACTGCAGCCCACGCTGACACGCCGAGTGCAGGAAACCCCAGAAGGACACGTTCGCACCCGGCCTTTCCCCGCTTCCTGGCTTCTGGGGTATTTTTATGAAGAAAGGGCAGACTCAGGGATGCGCCCAGCCCCCTCAGCCCCCAGAGATGTCTGAATCACCAAAGGACATCATATTGCGGTGTCTGAGAGGCCCAGGCTGAAATTCCCCACCACCACTCACCGGTGGATGACTTTGAGCCAGTGGCATTACCTCTCTGTCTCAGTTTCCTCATCTATAAAATAGGGAGAATGCCTAACTCCTCTGGCCGTTGTGAGGACTGCTGGACAATGTCCAACAAGGAGTAGGTGTTGGTGGGGACCACCTCAGAGGCGGTCCTGCTCAGTCCCTTCATTCTCCAGACAGAGAAACTGAGGCCCAAGAGAGGAAACACAGCCAGCCAGAGGCCAAGCAGGGTCTCCTGGGTATCCAGGGCTCTGAGCCCCAGTGAGGATGGGAACTCTGCCTGGACCCTTACAGGAATCTAAAGAAGTGGAAGAAATAGTCCCGGTTGCCTGGTAACTCCACTAAAGTGGGAAGCCTGGAAAACATCAGGTGGTGGAATTTTAAAACTCAGAGAGTCGTGGGGGCAGAACACTGTGTTCCTGAAGGGGCAAGAGAGCCTCTCCTGGCCAGCTGTCACTACCCAGGGTCTGCAGAAAAGCGGGTCTCAAGGCAGGGCCTCGTGCCTCTCAGCCACTCGCAGGGCACTCCTCCAGCAGAGCAAGAGGAAACACATGCAGGGGCCTCCAGAGCTGGAGGGGACTGAGCCTCCTTCATTTATCCATTGACCCATTCTCTGGGCTTCCACCCATCTTACTAGGAGCTGAGCTGACAGAGAAAATGGAATCTGCTCAAAGTTTCCTTATCTGGTGTATGCATAGAAATCCCTTACTGAACAAGAGGCTGCAGGACTATGCACCTGTGAGAGCTGGGCACCACCAACCTCTGGGCAGGCATCCTGGAAGAGGAGGGATTGGTCGGGCATTGGTGGGGTGTGGAGAGTACAGTGACTTACTGAAGCAACTCAGTGCCGATCAGCACCTGGGGTACCAGGGAGAAGGAAGACAGTGTTATAGAGAGAGACAGGAAGGAGCTCTGGGCTCAGAGGAGCAAGGTTCCACGTCTGGCATCAGGCTCAAGGCCAGGGGTGGTTATGCTTTTACCCCTGAAGGGAACAGTCGCTGCCCCCGCCCGCTCTGGTCATCTCTCTCAGTTGTGGCCAAGTCTCTGCTTTTAAAAGCAGCGTAATGGCAGGGAGCTGTAGGGCCAGGGGAGAGGGAATGTCTGACCCACCAAACCTGATAGCACTTCTGAGTTAGTGTCTTTGGGGACTCCGTGCCCAAGGGACTCAGGTAGGGCAGCCAGGGCTGCTGTGTGCTGTAGGAAAGCTCTAAGCAGGTGAACTCGATTCTGTCCCTGTAGTGCCACAGGCTTTTTAAAACCAAAAGCAAGTTCTTAAGTGTATCTGACTCTTGCTTTCTTTCCCTATGAAATGCTTAGTGGGGGGCATTCAGAATATCCCTAAGAAGACTCTTCCACCCTGAAGAATCCCTCTCTAGATTTTTCTGGCGAGGACAGAAGCAGAGCCCTTCCCTGGTTGGGTGGAGCAGGCCTGGTCCCTTTTTCCTTCTGTGATTGATCTCCCTCTGCTGCCAGCTCTGATACCAGCTTATCCCCTGCTGGAGTCGGGCAAGACTCCCAGAATGAGAGGTGACACCATGCCTGTGACTCCTTCAGGAACTTAGATGCCAAGAGGGGAACTGAGCCTAAATTTTAGGAAGAAATTGAGCTTTGGCATGTCCTCCAAGCAACCTCAAATGCATTTTCAGCTGTAAATTCCCACACATCTTTGCTTTTGTTCATTGATTCAGACAATAGTTATGGAGAGTCCTAGTAGATGCCAGGCACTGTGAATGTGCTGGGGATGCAACGGGCAAAACCAGATGAAGGTCCCTCCCAGCCCAGCCAGGAAGCAGCCCCTAATCCAGGAACCCCACAGTTATGTGTAAAGTTGTGCTTAGTGAGAGATATGCACATGCCACGCACGGAGCTGTGGGAGGATAGTAGGGGACAGCAGGGACAGCCCAGCCAGCATGCTCAGGAAAGGCTTCCCCAAGAAGTGACACTGAATGGAGGCCTGAAGGATGAGGAGGAGTAAGCTAGGCTGAGGGAGGACTACAGAGAGAGAGAACTCAGCCTGTGCAAAGGGCCTGTGGCCAGAGCTCCATAAGCAAGAAGGGCATGGTGAAGGCTGAGGTGCATGGGGGCCAGGCAGGAGCTATATGGATTTTGTTCTTCATCCTCAATGCAAAGGGAAGCTTTGGGGGGCTCAGAGCGGGGCAGCAGGTGTATGCAGTGACACGGATCAATTTTTATTCCCCAAAGACCAGATGGTAAAGGGATGGGGTGGACGGGAAGCCCAATAGGGAGCCACCATGGTTGCCTAGGCTGGAGATGCTAGTGGCTCACAGGAGGAGACAGCAGTGGCAGGAACAAAGAGGAGCAGCTGGGTCTGAGAGCACCTTGGACACTGGTGATGGAGTGGGTGGGGGGAGGTGTCCAAATGGCTCCCAGGTTTCTGGATAGGCATGGGGACCATTGCTTGTGCCTTTTTCTGAGATGGGAGGTACTAGAGGAAGACCAGAATTGGTAGAAAAAAGATCAATGTTTCCTTCTTCCCCAAATCAGGCAAAGGTGGCTTTCTCTATTGCCTTCCCTTTTCAAGGCACCCGCGAGATCAAATACCTTGCTCTTGTGTTTCCAACAATCTTTTATCATCTCTCTTACCTCTGAGAACAAGCATATTAAAAATGCGCCCAACAGACCCAGATCCCAGGCTCACAAAAGTGTTCTGGTGAATAGGATTAGTTCCTAAGTCCCAACAAAGCTTGTGGGGCCATGCCAGGAGGAGGGGAGCTGTGTAACCTGCGGAAAAGCTGAATCCCATGACCAAGGAGCCTTCTAGAGGTGCCTTCGAGTGACATGCTGTTGTTGCTGCAGACAAATCTTTCAGAAAAGGAACCCCAGCCTTTGTGAGTAGCTCAATTGCCCTGGAGTTGGGGGCCAGGCGAGAGGGGCTATGGTTTGTGGGAGAGGGGGTCCGTGGGGTATTGGAGGTGTGGGTCTCTTTGGGGACCCCAGAAGCTGCTCTGTTGTTAGGGATAAACCTAATCCCCTCAGTCGCTGACCATGGTAGGGTGGGGCCCCAGGGGGCTTCCAAGAAGTGGTTTCTAATGATCTTCTCATTAGAAACACGCCACAGGGGTGACAGCTGCAGGTGATAAAAGGAAAAGGGAGCAGGGTGCTGGCTCTGGAGCTCAGTGATTCTGGGTTCCCATCCCCACACAAACACTCCCTAGCTCTTAGACTCTGCTCAGCCTCCCTGAGTCTCTCTTTCCCCACCTGTCAGATGGGGGTAACAGCACTACTGCGCTTCTGGGGTGGACGTGAGCAGTCAGCGAGGCCACTTGTGAGATGCTTGCCGTCCTGTGGGGTCGCAGGCTTCGGGGTTAGTTGGTATCGTTGTTAAACAATATCAGTGATCCCACCTTCTCCATCTGAAAATTCACCCGTCATGATTTGACTCCAAAGGCCAGTTTTCTTCCACCCTGCAGCAAGTGATGAGGACTACAGCAAAGGGAGACATCAATTTCCAAACGAGGGCGAAGGAAGGGACAACAAATTGTGATGTTTAGACATGAGGGTGGGTGGTGACCCTGTGTAGCCCAGGGAAGCTCAAGTGGGAATTTTCAGATGGAGAAGGTGGGAATGGCATTGTAGGAAGAGGGAACGGCATGTGCAAAGGCACAGGGGTGTAAAAGGCACTGCTTGTTGGTGGAACTTTTGTGACCCCCTCTTCCAGCCTCGTCATATTTCTCCTGACTGCTTCCCTGCTTCCACCCGAGTCCCTCCAACCTATTCTCCAAACAGAAGTAGCCAAAGATGTCTTTTAAGAATGTAAATCTGATCACATCTCACTGAGCATCTTCTCCAAAAACAAAAACAAACAAACAATAAAACCTTTCAGTGGCTTCCTCTCCCATTTGGAAAACAAAACAAAACAAAACAAAACAATAAAAACCTCAAACCCCTTTCCATGTCCAGCCAGCCACTGGCCTCATCTTTAGCCCTGCTCCCCTTCACTCACTCCAGCCCCTGGTTGACTCTGTCCTCTGAAAGCTTGCTTCTGTCCCAGGGCCTTAGCGCTTGCTGTGCCCTCTTCTGGGGGAAGAAACTCTCTTCCTCCAGAGCTTCAAAACACTTGTAACATCTCTAGTCATCAGACTAGTGCCATTATTTTCTAGTCCATTTTGCATCTCTTCACTAGAATGTGAGCTGTGTGAGGTCAGGGATCTTATCTCTCTCACCTCCTCATCCCAAGTGCCTTTAGCAGTGCCTGACACATAGTAGGTGCTCCTGAAAAATTGCTGCATTTGACTGGTGTGTGCGGAAGACCCAGAGGTTGGGCAGGAGCCAGGGTGAGGTGGTGAAAGGCCTTGAATGTCTAGGTAAGGCATTTGGACATCGTCCTCTGAGTAAGAAGGAGCTCCCAGTGACGGTCATTTTCTCAGCCATATCCTGAGAGGAAAGGAAGGAAAGATACAATGACTGCAGGGTGCTCTGGGATGTTGAGAGCTGGACAGACTGGCTGTCAATCCTGAAATGGACTGCTCACTTCTCCCCGTGCTCAGTCCCTGACCCCATCCTGTCTTAAGGGGTACAAAAGAGAAATGATGCACTGAAGTGGGCCTGGACCCGTGGTTGACACCCTTGGGTCCTTCACACCTTCCCACACATCAAGGCCTTCCTCTCTTTAGTTCCCAGCAACTTCCTCATCATCTTTTTCTCCCCCCACCTTCCATCCTCCAAACTCCCAGCCATCCCCACTGCCTGTGAAATAAGTCAGATACCTATTCAAGTTTCTCCAGGACAGACCTTTCCCCACCCCTGTGGACACTGAACACTTATTCTATTTGTACTCATCAATCCAGGGGTTGTTTTACCCCCACTCTCAGCTGTGTTCTCCGAGAGAAGAAATGTTTTGTCCTCTCATGGCATTGAATTGTAAAGTGTTATTAAATATACCAAGGAATGGTAAATAAAGCATCGGTGAAGAAGGAGGAGGCACGTTGAATTGGGTAGATTTTTAAAATCAGGTTTCCACAGTTTATTATGAGAGAGGTTTTCTCTTGTTACTCCTGAAAGCAAGTTTTGAGTCAGGCTGCTCAAAAGGAAGGAAGGAACTTCTCTTAGCAGGAGGAAATAGAGAGAAAGATCACTTCTGAAATGGTTAAGTGGGAAGGTGGAATTAGTGTAGGCAGGCGACTCCACGTAAATCCGGGGACAGGGGGCCTGTTCTTCCACTGATGTATGTAGCCATCACCTGGGCTCTTGTACTGCGGATTTGATGGGCTCTGGGACCTGGCATTTCTACTAACTGCCAGGTGATGCTGATGCTGCTGGTCCAGGGACCACACTCTGTGAGTATCAAGGGTCTGGATGACTGGAGTTCAGTGGTTTGCAACCAGGTTGGGTTCTTCTGAAGAGCCCAGGGAATTTACAAAGTAGAATTTACTTGGTCCCAACCTGGGGGATTCCAATTGAGCAGGTCTGGAGGGAGGCCCGAGAATTTGCATTTCTAACAAGCTTCCAGGCTGCCGCTCTTGGTGCAGGGGCGTTGACGAACTCAGAGACACAGCAGTCTTAACAGGTTTCAAATCCCAGTAGCAGAGGGAGGAGAGTGGAAAGGGTTGAGAAAGGGAAGAGCAGAGTTAAGCGACAGAGGGATTGGTGTAGTTGAGAGTGAATGAGAGACAGCACATAGCTTGACATTTCCATTTGACCAGCAGTATTTCATATTATGTCTTGAACTCTGAGCAAGCTGGTTATTCGTGATTTGCCAGGCATTTGTGTTTTTATTGACTAGTTCCTGCTTGTAGGAAAGCTCACATGGAAACATCCTGTGCTCTTCTGGCATTTTTAAACTATGCAGGTCTTCCAAGCACATTCCAGGCTGAGAGGCCCCCGCTGACTGCCCCTACAATAGTGACATGGAGATGAGGAGACCACACACCAGTGGCTGCGACAGTGTTTCTCTAAATGTGGTTTGTGGACAGCTTCAGCAGAATCTCTCGGGCATTGTGAAAATGCAGTTTCCTTGGCCCAAGGCCTTGTGACTCCCCAGGGAGCCCCAGAGTTTGCATTTTTTTTAACCAGCTTCCCAAGAGATTTGAACACACTGAGGACCACTCCCCGATGGAGACAGCCTCCCAAAACACTGCACACCCCACAGTTCCAAGCACTCCTGTTACCACTTTCCTCCTGGGACCTTCTGCACTAGATGGCGCAGGATAAATCTATGCTGGAGGGAGGCGGATCCTTAGGTTCTCCTTTCTTAGCTTTTTGGAATCCCCTCTTCCACATCTTCCTGGGAGGTCCCCACCCTTTCTTTCAGGACCTGCCCACTCCAGGCAGCCTCCCAACCCACACCTGTGTCTCCTCCGCTTCGCTCATCTATGTTCATTTCCCGCTTCATCCACTCGGATGCTCAGCCTGTACAGCCTTGAACCTCTGTCGTCTCCTCCTTGAGTCAGCCAACCACTAATTGAGCAAATATTTATCAAGACCTTTGATGTGTCAGGTTCTAAGTAGGCCCTGGGTTACAAGATGAACTGACACTGCCCTAGAGAAGCTCACAGTCTAGTGTGGGAGACAGACAGATGCACGGATACAGTAATAAAAATACCCTAGTAAGGACTCTGGAGTCAGGCTGCCAGGGTTTAAGTTCTGAGTCCACCCTCAGTATCTGTGTGACCTTGGGCAAGTATCTTAACCTCTCTGTGTTCCACTTTTCTCATCTTTAAAAAAGGGAGAACAACAAGGCCTGCCTCAGAGGGTTTGTGGGAGGGACAAGTAAGAGAATGAGTGCAGAATGCCTGATTTCCAGGAGCCAAGTAAGAGTTCAGCAATAATGAGGTTGATGCTGTGTAGGAAGGAATGACTCCTCAATCTGCCTAAAATCATCAAGAAAGCCTCACAGAAGAGGAGGGTATTGGATGTGGAGGGACAGGATGAGAAAAAATGTGTTGAGTATAGAAAGGAGAGGAAGGGCAATCCAGGAAGCAGAAGCAGTATAGAATATGAGAAAAAATGCTGTAGTGTCTGCTCAGCAAAGCTGGAGGGTGGAGGATATCACAGGCTATAGTGAGAGGTAGGCTGGGGGCTCTCTCTAAGGCTCGGTTTCCCCATCCGAAAAGGGAGGGCAATAATGGCACATGACTTATGGAGATAGAGTGAATATCAGATCAAGTAATCATAGGAGCTCAGTATGCTACGCTCAGTAAGGGTTAGCTGGGGCTGCTGTTATTGAGGCTACGAAATACTCGTTGGTGAGTGACTAAGGTGCACATATTTACATCCAGGGATTCTGCCTTTAGCGGAGCATTCTGGAAACTGCATTGGGAGCTCCCTTGTGGGAGAGTGTATCAATCCCCGCTTGAGGCCATGCTTGGTTTCTGATGCCCCCCAAGTGGGTCACTCAACTCAGGTACCTTCCCTCCCCATCCTGCCCTGTTTCCATCAGGTGTGGTTGAGTCCTTTGGACTCTTCAGAAAGCAAATTCACCCACAGCCAATGAAGACCAGGCACGTTGAAGTCTTGGAAAGAATGTTCCCAGGATGAGGTGATGGGCTGCAGCAGATAAGAGTGGCTGTGTGGCTTTCACATGAGCGAAGGGGCGTCAGTGGTGGCTGGCCTGGGAAGCCTGCCACACGCCATGGAGGAGATGTGCCGGCCTGCTGCTCTGGGGCTCGCCTTAGAAATATCTATCTGAGAACACTTCCCTTTAAATTTATTTTTTCGCTTTGGTTTTTTTTTTTTTTTTTTATTGAGGTGGGATACACATAACATAAAATGTACTATCTTAGCCATTTTTAGGTGTACAGTTCAGTGGTCTCAAGTGTATTTATATAGCTGTGCAACCATCATCACCATCCATCTCCAGAACTTTTTCACCCTCCTTAACTGAAATGCTATACCCGTTAAACACTAACTCCCTGTTCTCCCCAAGCCCTTAGCAACCACCACTCACTTTCTGCCCCTATGACCTTGACTGCTGTATGTACCTCATGAGTGGAACCACACAGTATTTGTCCTCTTGTGACTGGCTTATTTCACTCAGTATAACATCCTCAACATTCATCCTTTGGATTTCCTTTCTTTTTGAGGCTGAATAATATTCCACTGTGTGTGTATACTCCATTTTGTTTCTGCATTCATCCACTGTTGGACACTTGCGTTGTTCCCATATTTTGGCTATTGTGAATAATGCTGCTATGAACATGGGTGTGCAAATATCTGTTTGTGTCCCTGCTTTCAGTTCTTTTGGATGTATACTCAGGAGTGAGATTGCTGTATCATGTGGTGATTCTACGTTTAAGTTTTCGAGGAATCGTCATACTGGTTCCGTCTCTCTACATACAGTACTTATGCACCAAGACCTTCCTGGATTCACGGCCCCCTGTAACATCAATGCATGGTGTTATAATGGCACTTAAGTGACTAAGTCATAGCTAAAGTCTAGTTTTCTTTGTGAGCTGCAAAGATCTTGCCTTATAGCCTCACCTCATTTCTGACTCCTACAGAGGACTGCCCATCATTTTATTTTCTCTGATGTAGCTAGGGAAGGGTGGTGGACTTCACCTGAAAATGGTGAAAACCTTTCTGCTTGAGGATGGCCCAGAGTATCTGCCCCTCTGATCTGGGGCTCAGGGACTCCCTCTGGGCCATGTGGTGGGGTCACCAGCCCAGAAAAGCTGATTTACACCAACCAGACCACATCTGGGGCTGGGGTGGGCAGAAGAAGGCCTATTTATTTGTTTGCCACAAAAAGTAGCCCCATTATCTGGAATAGAATAGTCACTCCTTGAAGCCTCAGGCTCCATAGATATCCAAATCAGAAGAGGAGACTATTGTACTGATTTTTCCAGGGACCCATCACTACCCCAAACAGAAACCTGAACCTGGCATAGTCCATTCTCTCCAAGTTCACAAGGTTACATGGGCATCAAAAGTCAGCACCAAATTGAAACAAGGGACTAAGACAGATGAAGCATGACTGGCATTAAGCTAAAGAACTGCATCTCACAATGGACAAAGGCTTTCCAGAAGGTTACAATCCTTGACACTAGCTAAATCTACTACCACCTTCATCCATCCATCCATCCATCCATCCATCCATCCATCCATCCATTCACCCATCCATCCATCCATCCATCCATTTACCCTTCCATCTATTCACCCTTCCATCCACCCATCTACTACCCACCCATACACCCACCCATCCATCCACCCACCATTCATCCATCCACCCACAAACACATCTATATGACTCCATTTTCACGTGGCTGAGAAAGACATATCCAAGACTGGGCAATTTACAAAAGGAGGAGATTTGTTGGACTTACAGTTCCATGTGGCTGGGGAGGCCTCACAATCATGGCAGAAGGTGAAAGGCACATCTCACAGACAAGAGAAGAGAGCTTATGCAGGGAACTTCCCCTTTTTAAAACCATCAGATCTTGTGAGACTTATTCACTATCGTGAGAACAGAACAGCACGGGAAAGACCTGCCCCCATGATTCAATTACCTCTCACTGGGTCCTTCCCACAACACCTGGAAATTCGATATGAAATTTGGGTGGGGACACAGTGAAACCCTATCATTCCACACCTGGCCCCTCCCAAATCTCATGTCCTCACATTTCAAAACCAATCATATCTTCTCAACAGTCCTCCAAAGTCTTAATTTATTTCAGCATTAACTCAAAAGTCCACAGTCCAAAGTTTCATCCAAGACAAGGCAAGTCCCTTCTGCCTATGAGCCTGTAAAATCAAAAGCAAGCTAGTTACTTCCCAGATACAATGAGGGTACAGGCATTGGGGAAATACAGCCATTCCAAATAGGAGAAATTGGTCAAAACAAAGGGGCCGCAGGCCCCACTCAAGTCCAAAATCCAGCAGGGCAGTCAAGCCTTAAAGTTTAAAAATGATCTCCTTAGACTCTATGTCTCACATCCAGGTCACATGGATGCAAGAGGTAGGCTCCTGTGGCCTTGGGAAGCTCCACCCCTATGGCTTTGCAGGGCATAGCTCCCCTCCTGGTTGCCTTCATGGGCTGGCATTGAGCATCTGTGGCTTTTCCAGGTGCACAGTGCAAGCTGTCAATGTACTTACCATTATGGGGTCTGGAGGATGGTAGGCCTCTTCTGACAGCTACACAGAGCAGGAGGGCCTGGGCCCAGCCCACAAAACCATCTTTTCCTCCTAGGCCTCCAGGCCTGTGATAGGAGGGGCTGCTGTGAAGACCCCCAACATGTCCTGGAGATATTTTCCCCATTGTCTTGGAGATTAACATTCAGTTCCTTGTTACTTATGCAAATTTCTGCAGCTGGCTTGAATTTCTTCTCAGAAAATGGGATTTTCATTTCTATCACATTGTCAGGCTGAAAATTTTCCAAACTTTTGTCCTCTGTTTCCCTTTTAAAACTGAATGCCTTTAGCAGCACCCAAGTCACCTCTTGAATGCTTTGCTGCTTAGAAATTTCTTCTGCCAGATACCTTAAATCATCTCTCTCAAGTTCAAAGTTCCACAAATCTCTAGGGCAGGGGCAAAATGCCACCAGTCTCTTTGCTAAAACACAAGAGTCACCTTTGCTCCAGTTCCCAACAAGTTCCTCATCTCCATCTGAGACCATCTCAGTCTGGATGTTATTGTTCATATCACTATCAGCATTTTTGTCAAAGCCATTCAATAAGTCTCTAGGAAGCTCCAAACTTTCCCACATTTTCCCACATCTTCTTCTGAGTCCTCCAAACTGTTCCAACCTCTGCCTGTTACCCAGTTCTGAAGTTGTTTCCACATTTTCGGGTATCTTTTCAGTAGCACCCCACTCCTTGTACCAATTTACTGTGTTAGTCCATTTTCACGCAGCCAATCTTTATTGGCATACCTGAGACTGGGCAATTTACAGAAGAAAGAGGTCTGCTGGACTTACAGTTCCACATGACTGGGGAGACCTCACAATCATTGTGGAAGGTGAAAGGTATGTCTCACATGGTGGCAGACAAGAGAAGAGAGTTTGTGCAGGGAACCTCCCCTTTTTGAAACCATCAGATCTTGTGGGACTTATTCACTATCATAAGAGCAGAACAGCATGGAAAACACCTGCCCCCATGATTCGATTACCTCCCACCAGGTCCCTCCCACAACATGTGGGAATTCAAGATGAGATATGGGTGGGAACACAGCCAAACCATATCACTGTCCATCCATTCATTTATCCTATCCATCCACCCATCTGTCCTTTCACCCACCCATCTCATCCCCTCCCTCCCTGAGCTGAGGTCAGAGAGAATGGGAGTTACCCAGTCTAAAAAGAGAGAGGAATGCTCCATCTGAGGCAACAGCATATGCAAAGGGCCTGTACTGGAAGAGAGTTTGTCAGCCAGTAGAGCTGGATCAGAGAAATTGGCAGAAGGATGACACAAGATGAGACTGGAGGGGTGAGCAGGGGACAGACCCTGTGGGCTTATGGGACCATTTAGGGAGTTCTGTCTATACCAGTGGTATATAACAATATAATGTTCTGTGATGATGAAATATTCTGTAACTATGCTGTCCAGTATAATAGCCACTGACCAACATGAGCACTTGAAATGTGGTGAGTATGACTGAAGGACAGAACTTTTGATGTTTCACTTTAATTAATTGAAATTTATGCCAGATGTGGTGGCTCACACCTGTGATCTCAGCACTTTGGCAGGCCAAGGTGGGAAGATCACTTAAAGCCAGGAGTTTGAGACCAGCCTGGACAAAAAAGAAAGACCCCATCTCTATAAATAATACTACTACTACTAATAAAATTTAAACGGCCACATGTGGCTAGTGGCCGCTGCACTGGAGCTGCAGGTATATACTCTGAAAATGGCTGGAGGCCAAATGAAGGGTTTATGCAACAGATGAATCAACATGGTCATGGTCATCTCTGGCTGCTGTGTGGAAAATGAATTGGAAAGATGATGAGAGGATGCAAGAAGACTCAATGAGGAAGCTTCTCCTGTGGCCCAGAGAAGAAGAATGGCAGCATGACCTGGGGCTGGGGGCAGAAATGGAGGTAGGGAGAAGTGAAGAGATTTGGGAAAAAACAGAGATGGAAAATTGGTAGGATTTGGTGCTGGGAGAAGTGTTGGTGATTTGGAAGCAAAGCTCTTGGAGTTTCTCCCAGGTTATGTCTCTGGATGACATAGTGGGATGGAAAGTGGTACTTTCTCTGAGATAGGGAAGGAACCCAGGACCAGGTTTGGGGGAGTTTGGGAGTCCTGAGGTCGGCTTGGGTCACAGTGAGCCTGAGTGGCTTTTGAGTTGTCCAGGTGGAAATATCAATTAAGAAACTGGGGCTCTGGCGAGAAGTATGGGTTGGAGACAGAAACTTGGGTTTGTGAATATGTAGAAGTCAAAGCCATGGGCCTTGATGGCAGAGTCAGGGAACAGCAGGAAGTCTAGACCCAAGCCTCAGGGGCCTCCCACATTGATGCTGGGAGGAGAAAGATGTTTCCACAAAGGTGACAGAGAAAGCATGGCCAGAGATGTTGGAAGAAATCCAGGAAAGTGTTAGTCAGGAAAGCCGGGAAGGTGTTAGGGCAGCCAAGGGAAGAGATTGTCTCCAGGTGGAGGGGTAGGGAATAGGTTGAGAACTGGTGAGAGGTCAATCTAGCTAAGAACAGAACCACTGCCATCGGATGTATGGGTGCAGAAGTCAGTTGTGACCTAGCTCAAGGGCAACCAACTGGGGACAGCCAGCAACCCTCAGGCCGATCTCCTTGCTGATTTGCTGACAATAACCACCTTCTCCTCCCAACTTACATGCCCAAGTGCTCCTATCACTGCAGCCAATTGCACTCCCTACTCTATTGCCAGTCCTCCACTTTCTCTTGCTGACATCTTTTCAGGTGCATTACTTGGGAAAGCAGAGGGCAGAGAATCAGATGATGAAGAACATTGTGTGTGGAATTCATCCTCTTCCCTTCACCTTTTCTGGATGTCTGCCTCCCTTCTTCCTGTGAGAGAAGAGTTCTTTTGTGTGCTTTGCCCATGGAGTTTTATTTCTTCACCTGCCTGCTCTTTTATTCATCACCATTAACTTCTTTTCCTCTCTTCTCAGACCTCTTCAGGTTTCCTCTATTGAGGAAAAACTATTCCTTCCTTTGATGCCTTCACTGTCCTAGGAACATCTACTATCCTCTCCTTGGCTTCCCCAGTCTGAGTTTCCAAGTGAGAGCTCCCCATTGGCTGCTCCCCGCCGCCTCATTCTCCGAAACCTTAGCAGGACCATCCTCCTGCTGGGGACAGATACAGGGTACCCTCCTCATGTTCATCCTCCCCACTTCCCTACAGCAGTTGATGCAACACATGGGGTGGGAACCAGTGCCAGCCATCCTCTTATTCATGAAAATCTGTGCCTTGGCTTCTTCAATGGCAAGTTTTGAACCTAGATGATTAGAGGAAGCGAGAGAAGAAAAACCAAATAAAACAAAGCAGAGAGCTAGGGCTTGTTTGATCTCATGGTGAGATGTCAGCACCCTTTCCCATTCACCCCACCCTGCCTTCCCTGCCTCACATCCACCACTTGCCTTCCTCTTTGCCCGAGTCCTCTGAGTCCATCTCCTCTCCTTCCTTATTGTTCTAGTGGGCCCATTTCCCTGCCAGTCATGCCTTCTTGTCTTCACCTATGGAAACCCTCCCCATGGGTTGGACACAGCTCAGATTCCTTGTTCTCCACAATCTTTTCCTTTCCCAAATCATTGTGCTGCAGAAGGGGCTGCCCCCATTCCCCCTCACCCCCATTGCTCCCACCTAGCCCTGGAACCCCACTTCTTTGCTGAATCACAGTGTCACATAATTTCCCTTTGCAGTCCATCGTTCACCTGGCAATTAATCACATCCTGCTGTGCCGACCTCTGATGCTGTGCACTTGCAGGGCGCTTCTTGCCTTGTATGATTATGTAACGCCCCACGTGTTGTCTCCTCAACCTGAATTCCGTTCCAGTGGGAGTTGCGGGAGTAGGCAGGGGTGCCTTATCTGTCTTTGAATCCTCTGAAGCTCTTAGTGGAGCGCCTCAAACAGGAGATGCTCAATAAACGCACAATGATTGATGGGCTTGTTGTTGGTTTTTCTCTAGCCCATGCTTTATTCTGCTGTCAGAAAAATCTTTCTCAAGGATAATTCCCATTATATAACATGCTCTGCTTCCTCGCTTTAGTCAGCAAGTGTTATTGAATGTCCGCTGGGTGGGTGGCGCCAGGGAGGGGCTTTGGGGGTAAAGAGGGGTTGAATGAAGAAACAGCTGATAGAGGCCCCCATTCTTCAGAGCCCACAGAGTCTGGCACACTCAGGAAGTGATGACAAGCAAAAGACATATATGGAATTAAGCCATGAAAGGAATCACAAACGTCACAGGAAGCCAGAGGATCGGGGGTGTCTTAATGGTCTCCCAAGCATCCAGGCTGACTTGGGGAGGTGGAGAGACTTGAGCTAGGTCTCCAGGATGAGACGGTTTGGGATGGGACAGGAAGAGAGGAAAGGATTCCAGTCAAGGAGAATTTTGGGAGTGAAGTGATGCAGATGCCAGCACCATCATTTCGGCATTTTTGACCTCTCAAGTATCCCCAGGACAATGTGAGAAGGTCAGAAACCACTCTAATTTGCAGAAACCTAGGAGTCTTTAGCGATTTAGAGAAGGCCTTCAACATGCCAGAATAGGCAATTTGTATACGCTCCCACAAACATTGATATCGGCCAGAACTCTCTCCAGAGAGGCAGAAGGGGTGGGCTTTGGATGAAGTCTCTGGGCAGGGTCTTTGCTGGGGCTCTCAGCTCGCCTGTGATGGACAGCAGCTGCCAACTAGCCAGGCTCCATGTGTCAATGTCTTTGCAACAGGGGTCCTACCCAGGATCAAGTGGGTCCTCCCAGGTTCGAGGGGAACACATCAAAGATCCCATGAATGCCACAATGCCACAGGTCTTCTGTCACACAGGAGGAGGGTGGGGCCTCCCACCTCATCCTTTGACGCTTTCCTGGTCACATAAGAGGCTTTGAAACATTTGAGGATGAAAGGAAACCCAACTATCACCCCAGCTGGAACTAACCAAAGATGAAGAAATTGGGACCTTAGGGGACATGCTTACACATTTTCCAGGCATCATACAGGATGATTAGTGGAGACAGATGCAGACTCAATTCACAGACCTCATCCCTCAGGCCTGCCTCCACTTTGACTCCTTTTTCACTTCTGTGACTGTTTTTGGGTGAAATCTCAAATTGCAAGAACAATACAAAGAACTCCTGTGTCCTTTATCAGAAGCATCATTGTTTCTACTTTCCTCGTGTGCTTTATCTGTGTGCGTCCATGCATGTAGAGATGCATCTTTTGAGTAAGTTGCAAACCTCCTTACACCTCGCCTCTAAATGCTTTAATATACACTTCCTAAGAACAAAGACACTGTCTGATAAGCCCTGTGAAATGATCAAAATTTGCAAATTTAACATTACTCCACTGCTATTGCTTAATCCACTGTTCATATTCACATATCATCAACGGCCCCAATAAAGTCCTTCAAAGCTTTCTCCCACTAGCTTATTTTGAGTACAACCCCCCTCCATTTTTATTTTTAACTTTTTACTTAGCAATAGTTTCAAACTCACAGAATACTACAGAGAACAACCATGTATTTTACCTAGACTCACCTTTGGTTGACATTTTACCCCACTTGCTTTACCATAGTCACACATTCTCTCTCTCTCTCTCTCTCTCTCTCTCTCTCTCTCTCTCTCTCCACCTCTCTCCCTCTCTCCCTCTCTCCCTCTCTCCCTCTCTCTCTCCTCTACCCCCACATACATAGTATTTTTTTCCTAAACCATTTGAGAGTAACTTGCATTCAACATATGCCTTAACCCATAAATCCTTCATGGTATATTGCCTAAGAAGAAGGAGTTCTCTTATATAACTCTAGTGCAATTTATACATTCTATAAAATTAACATTTTGATATGATATGATACTTTTTTGTTCAGAGGAAATTCACATAACATAAAATTAACCATTTTAAGGGAAATAATTCAGTGGCATTTAGTACAATCACATTGTTGTGCAGCCACCACCTTTATCTAGTTCCAAAACATTTCCATCACCCCAAAAGAAAACCCATCTGCATTAACCAGTTTATCCCTATGTCTTCTCCCTTCAGCCCCTGGCAACCACCAATCTGCATTCTGTCTCTACGGACTTATTGATTCTAGACATTGCATATAAATAGAATCATGGAAAATGCAGCCTTTTGTGTCTGGCTTTTTTTCATTTAGCATTTAGTTGTAGCATGCATTAGTACTTCATTCCTTTTCATGGCTGAATAATATTCCATCGTATGTACACACCACATTTTGTTTATCCATTCATCATTTGACGAACATTTGGGTTGCTTCCACCTTTTGACTTTTGTGAATAGTGCTGTTGTGAACATATGTGTATTTATATTTGTTTGAGCCCCTGTTTTCAATTTTTTTTGGCATATACCTAGCAGTGGAATTGCTGAGTCAGATGGTGATTCTATGTTTAACTTTTTAAGGAACTGTCAAACTGTTTCCCTTAGCAGCTGCCATTTTCTATTCCCACCAACAATGTACAAGCGTTCCAATTTCTCCACACCCTTGCCAAAACTTTTCTCCTTAACTTATTATAGCCACTGTAGTGGGTGTGATCTCATTGTGGTTTTGATTTGCATGTTCCTGATGGTGAAGTTGTTGAGTGTATTTTCATGTGTTTGCTGGTTATTTGTGTATCTTCTTTGAGGAAATGTCTATTCAAGCCCTTTGCCCATTTTTAAATGGGGTTGTTTACTTTTATTGTTGAGTTGTATGAGTTTTTTATATATTCCGGATACTAGACTCTTATCAGATCAATGATCTGCAAATATGTTCTCCTGTTCTTTAGGTTATCTTTTGACTTTCTTGATAATGTCCTTTGATGCATGAAAATGCTTTATTTTAATGAAGTCCAATTTATCTATTTCCTTTTTGTTGCTTTTGCTTTGGGTGTCTGATGTAATACTTTGATCTAATCTGATGCCCTTATTTTGTCAACTTTGTCAATTGACCCATTTTTTTCCTCCAGCACAGGATCCAGTCTAGGATTAGACACTGCATTCGGTTGTCATATCTCTTTAGCCTCCTTTACTTTGAAATATATGCCCAACCTTTCTTTGTCTTTTATGACATTGAAATTTTTTGAAGAATATAATCCCTGTACTTTTTAATAGAATGTTCCTCATTTGGGGTTTGTCTGTTTCCTCATGATTAACTTCCAGTTATGCATTCTCAGCTGGAATGCCACCTCAGTGGTGATGTCATTCCCAGGCCTGTGATCCCATGTGCCCCACACTGGAGATGGGAATTTTGACCACCTGGACAAGGTGTTATTTAATTTCTCCACTGCATCATTATTATTTTCTCCTCAATCAGTGGGGAGATGCTTGAAGACTAGGCAAATAATGCTGCTTCTCCACAAAGTTTCCCCTAGACTTGGCCTCCATTGATGATTCTTGCTTGATCCATCTTTACTATGATCGCTGATTTTGCAACTCCAGCATCCCACATTTATCAAACAGGCCTCAGCATGCTACTCCAAGCAAGAGCTCTCCGTTCTCTCCCATGGATCCACAGATGCATCCACTCTTCTATGTGAACTCATGAATTCCTGGTTTTGTTCCCCAAAGACTTGTAGTTCATTACTGTATTAATTATTTTGGTGCTCACCTCATCCCAGATTTGGCCACTGGGAGTCCTTACAAGCTGGTGTTTGCATCCTTGTGACATGCCTCCATCTTTGCCTTGCTGTTGTTGTTATTGTGTGTGTGTTTGTGTATGTGTGTGTATTTAAGCATCTCCTTGACTTTCTGGCATAACAAGATGTTCCTAGCTCATCCTGAACCTGGCCTGCCCCAACCCTGCTGTCAACCATTTCTCCCAGGATCTCTGATTCCTGTTAGAGGAAAATGATTAATTAGAGACCAAGACCTGGGCACCAGGCGAGCACACCCCTTCGGTAGGCTTCTCAGCATATGGGAAGGGGGCAGGGGATGCTGAGCTCAGGGCTGGGGAGCCAGAACTTCTTCCCTACCCTATTGTGGGGCTTAGGAGTCCTCTGTGGTCACACATGGTCCCAGCTCACCATGGCAGGGACCCAAAGCAGATTAGCCACGGACATTGTTTCATGCTGCACTTTTTTTTTTTTTTAAGCTAAATCTCTATGCATACCTGTGATTATTTCCGGGTGAATAGGTCATGAAAAATCATGTGTTTTTTAAACATAGAAATGGATTATTTTGATAATATGTGAGCACAGAACTCCGCTGGGTTGTACACAGGCCAGATATTGTGTGTATGTGTGTGGGCGTACATGTACACAGTGTCTTTTTTGTTCTATAGGGTGAGATTATAAAGTTATCTGGTTGCTGCTCTATTTCTTCCAAGAGACTATAGGCCCCTGAGGCCAGTGACTGTGCCTGCTTCATCCATCACCCAGCACCCAATACAGTGCCTAGCCCCTGGCTGGAACTCTGTAAATGACTCTTGGGTTAATACTAAAGGCCAAGTATAGCTCTCCTATATGATGCACTTGCAACACACCAGGTACTGTTCAAAGTGCTTTACATGAATAGACTGTTCTAATCCTCGAAACATTACTTTCATCATCCCTATTTTATAGATGAGGAAATTGAGGCACAGGGAAGTTGAGTACTTTGCCCAAGTTTATACAGCCAGGAAGTGACAGAGCCAGATTCACTCCTAAGCAGTCTTGCTCCAGAGTCCATGCTCTTAACTACAATAGTATAGTAAGGGAGGGGTGGATGATAGATGGGTGGATGAGTGGGTGGGTGGATGGGTGGATGTGTGAGTGAGTGAATGGGCTTATGTAAATATAAATGGTTGGATGGGTGGACGATGGATGGATGGGTGAATGGATGGATGGGTGGGTAGGTAAATGAGTGGATAGGTGGATGGTTGGATGAATAGATGGGTAGATGAGTCAACCAGACACAGTGGCTGAACTGTTCTCTCCTACTCTTTTAGACTTCGCTTCTCCCTGGGAGCATCTCCATGCCCTCCTTTCCTGGTCCCTCAGAACTCCTTCCTTTCACAGCACATCTCCCTCCCAGAGATGTACCCTCAGCTGCATCCAAGTTAGAGCTGAGCAACCAGAGAGAGAATAATCTCCATTCTTGTTCTAGACCAGACATTGCCAACTGGCATCTTAAAGGTGAGATCTGGCCCCTGAATGTATTATCTTTGACCAAAAGCAGATGAAAACAATGATAACAACTAGAAACAATATTTAGTATTTAAATATCAGGCAGCAATGGTCTGGGTGGGGAATGGGGGCTGGGGTGAGGACATCACAGCCTTCCCCACACTTTTTCCTTATTACAAGGGCCCTCTTCCTCCAGAAGCCTTCTGGGAATCCCAGTGAAGGTAACTGCCTTCTCCCTGAAGCCTCTTCCCACTCCTGCCTTCTGGCATCCCCCAGGTCTCAGATCCCTGAGATCACATCACAATGCCTGCACTTCTCCGGGATGTCATTCATCTTAGTGGCCACAAAATGACAACACCCCTAGAGAAACCAAGACTTCCCAAGCCAGTGCCTCTCCCCTTGCTGCCTCCAGTGCCCCATCCGCAGAATTTGCAGCCTGAAAATGATTCTCCTTGACAGAGAAGGCAGAGGCTGATTTAGAGAGGAGCTGTGCTATCTTCACCTCCCTTTGGGCCACTTGTGTCTGTCTGTCCCCTGGAAACCCCTGTCCTTTCTGTCCTGACCTCTGACGTAGTTTCCCAATCATTCCCTAACTTCACAGCACGTCCAGTAGGGTGAAAGAGCACCTTAGATAGACATGCGTTCAAATCCTGCCTCCTTGCCCTATGGATGAGTAGCTCAGCCTCTCAGACCTCAGTCTCCTCGTCAGTACAAGGGGAATAGCAACATCGCCCAGCGCAGGCTGATTCCCATTCACTACCACACTGGGGTGGCCAACCATCCTAGTTTGCCTGAGTCTAAAAGGTCTCCTGGGAAATGTCTAGACTTTCAGTGCGCCAATAGTCCCTAAGAAAGCCTGGATGCGCAGCACCCTCTGTCCTTACTCAGAGCCATTCTCCCCTCTTCACCTTGCTCTGTGCCCAGGTAGGCTGATCTCTAGGGACTGCACTCCTGAGCACTTCTGCCTTCCAGCCTTAGCTCGAGTTTAAGCAATGGGAGGCATCAGCAAGAGACTAGAAGGTGGCAGGAGAGAGAAAGGTCAGGCGTTTCTTCCTCACCTCCTTTCTGCTTTAAGGCCTCTGCCATGGTTCCAGCAGTCACTGGGCTCCACCGACACTCTTTCTTCTCTTTGTCCCTTCAAAACTAGGTGTGGCAACAACTCCCCACCCAGTCGCTAGTCTCTGGGTGCCTTGATACTGCTGGGGTCTGAATGCTTGTGACCCCTCCATCAAGGTTATGGTATTAGGAGGTGAGGCCTTGGAGAGGTGATTAGGTCTTGAGGGAGGAGCCCTCATGACAGGGATTAGTGACTTTATAAAAGAGACTCCAGAAAACCAGACAGTCTCTCCCACCATTTGAGGATACAGTGAGAAGGCACTGTCTGAGGCCCTCTCCAGACTCCAAATCTGCTGGCACCTTGACCTTGGACTTCCCAGCCTCAAGAACTGTGAGAAATACGTTTCTGTTGCCTATAAGCTACCCACTTAATTGTATTTTGTTATAGTAGCCAGAATGAACAATATTCTTCCCATAACCCCATGCCTGCATTAAAGTCTCTCATTGGAGCCATCTGGAGTGAATTCTGCTGGGCTTTTCATGACTTTTCATTTTCTTAATAGTGTCTTTCCAAGAGCAGGAGTTTTAAATTTTGATGAAGCCCAATTTATCTATTTGTTCTTTTATGGATGGTACTTTTGGCGATGTACATAAAAACTATTTGCCCAACTTTGCCTAAAGTTTTTCCCAATAGTTCTGTCCCTTGATCTATCAATTATTGAGGGAGAGGTATTGAAATCTCCAACTACGATTGTGAATTTCTCTGTTTCTCTTGTATTTCCATCAATATTTGCTTCATGCATTTTAAGTTCCCTTATTAGATGCTTAATCATTTAAGATTGCTATCTCCACTTTAATGAATGGACTTCCTTAGCAATATGAAATTACCTTCTTTATTCCTGCTGATATTCTTTGCTCTAAAATCTACTTTGTCTGATATAAATATAGCCACTCCAGCTTTTGATTATGTTAGCATAGCATATCTTTTTCCATCATTTTACTTTCAACTTATTCGTGTCCTTATATTTGAAGCACATTTCTTATAGACAACATAGAGTTGTACTTTGCTTTTTAATCCAATCTGACAATCTCTGCCTTTTAATTGGGGAGTTTTGACTACTTACATTTATTGAGATCATAGATATGGTTAACTTTAAACCTATCGTCTTGCTATTTGTCTCATGTGTTTTTGTGCACTCTTTTTCCCTATTTCCTGTTGTCTTTGAGATTAACTGGATATCTTTACATTATTTTATTTCCTTTGTTAGCTTATTATCTCTAATTCTGTATTTTGTTATTTTAGTCGTGTTTTTAGCATGTATAGTGTACATCTTTAACTTATCACAGTCTATCTCCAAGTGATATTATATCATTTCATATACAGTATGCCTTACAAAAGTATACTTCGATTTTTCTTCCTCAACCTTTATGCTATTATTGTCATACATTTGACTTTTGCATGTATTTTAAACACCACACTTCTTTGTTGTTATTTTTGTGTAGGCAGCATTATCTTAACATTTTAAATGTTTTTTAAATCCTATATATTTGCCTATATAGTTGCTAAATACTCTTCCTTTCTTATGAGGAGCTATATTCCATCTGTTATTTTCCTTTTGTCTGAAAGACTTGCTTTAACGTTTCTTATGGTATGGTTCTGTTGGTGATGAATTCTTTCAGCCTTTTATGTCTAAAAATGTTTTTATTTTACCTTGATTTTGAGAGATATTTTCACTGGCATGTATACAGTGTGCTTCTTCTTTTTTCTTTTCATCCGAAGATGTTGCCCCACTGTCTTCTCACTTGCATTGCTTCCAGTGAAAAAAATCTGTCATCATTATCTTTGTTCTTGTGTTACAACGCGTTTTTTTTTCTGGCTGCTTCTAAGATTTTCTCTTTCTCACTTGTTTTCCGCAACTTGATTTTGATGTGTCTTTGTGTGGTTTTCTCCATGTTTCTTGTGCTTGGGGTTCTTTGAGCTTCTTAGGCCTGTGTGTTTATAGTTCTTATCAAATTTGGAAAAATTTCAGCCATTATTTCTCAAATGTTTGTTTCTACACTACCTCTCCTTTCTCTTCTCCTCTGAGGACTCCAGTTGCACATATGGTTGGCCATTTAAAGCTGCCCCACAGCTCACTGATACTCTTTTCAGTTTCTTATTCTCTCTTCTCTCTGTGTTTCCTTTTGCTATCTCCAAGTTCACTAATCTTTTCTTCTGCAGTGTCTAATCTGCTATTGAGCCCATCCAGTGTCTTTTTCATTTCACACGTTGTAGTTTTCATCTCTAGAAGGTTGATTTGTGGTTTTGTTATATCCTCTATGTCTTTACTTAACTTTTTGAACTTATGGAATATAGTTATTATAACTGTTACAATGCCCTGGTCTGCTAATTCTAACATCTGATTCAGTTCTGAGTCAGTTTTTATTGATTCATTTATCTTTTCACTTTGATTGTAATTTCCTGATTCTTTGCATACCTGGTAATTTTTTACTGGATACCAGACACTATGAATTTTACCTCGTTGAGTACTAGATATTTTTGTAATCTTATCGATATTCTTGAGCTACATCTGGGACATAAAGATACTTGGAGACAGTGTGATCTTACTGGGTCTTGTTTTTAATATTTGTTAGGTAGGGACAGAGCAGTGCTAAGTCTGGTGTTAATTGTTCCCCACTGCTGAGGCAAGATCCTTCTGAATACTCAACTCAACATCCATGAATCTGAGATGTCCCAGTCTGGCTAATGGCAACAAGCACTATTTCTAGCCCTGTCTGACTGCTAGGACTTGCTCCCACTAATTATTTCCAATGGTTCCTTCCCTGGACTTGAGTAGGTTTCTCACACACCGGCCCTGATTAGCACTTAGCTGAATACTCAAGAGGGACCCTCTGCAGGTCTCCAGGGTTCTCTCTGTAGCTTTCTGCAGCTCTCTCCTCTCTGATACTCTGTCCTGGACTCTTAGCTCCATCTCCTCAACTCAGAGTCCACTGGGCTCCACCTGGGTCCCCCCGCCCCAACCCATGGCCTTGAAACCCTCTCAAGGCAGTGATTTGGGGCAGTCACTGACTTACCTCTTGTTTTTCATCTCTCAGTTATCATTGACCATTGTTGTCTGATGTCCAACATCATGCAAACAAACTGTTGTTTTATATATTTTGCTCATTTTTTCATTTTTTGCAGGTGAGAGGGCAAATCTGGTCTCTGTTGCTCCTTCTTGGCTGGAAACAGAAGTTTCCCAAGCAGTTTAAATCAGGGAAACAATGAAACAGTTTGACTGTTAGAACAATTCCTCTTTCTAGAAGTTCTTCCTAATCTCCCTGGGATCTTAGACATCCAGCCCCCTTGGCCTGAGTGAGCCCATTCTCCTAGCCTCCTGCAGCCCAGGAAGGAGGTTTAAGTATGAAACCAGTCTTTCAAGACAAGCCCTAAGAGGAGAGGCTGTGCATCTCCTGGGAAATGACACAGCCTGCCCTACTGTCACCTTGCATTTCTGTCTGCAGTTCCCTAGCACTCTGAGGCAGGAGTGCTTGGGTGAGTGAAGCGGCATGTCATTGTTGGCAAAAGCAGGGGAACTGTTGCTGGGAGAATGCTCATGGGCTGCAGGAAGAGACTGGCCTTTACCTTGGAACAGCACGTCACGTGCCAGTCTTATCCACAACTTGACCCCTATGGGGTCGGCAGGCAGAGACTTTCATCCATCTCTTAGATGCTTAGGTGTAAGAGGTCTCCAGGCTGCTAAATGGCAGAGTTTGCATCCTTGAGCACTTGTGCAGAATTTGGGGCCCTGGGCATCTATTTGGGTAGCTCCAGGGGGCCCTCTGACCCTACCTACATCCCTGAGAGGCTCAGCAGGAAGGACTGGAAGTGACACTTGCAGCCGTCACTGCCACGTCCCTTGCCAGCAGGAATCTCTTTGAGCTAAGTCCAGGGAGTGCTCTGTGAAATACCCACCGGGGGACCATTTATCGACTCCAGCCTGGCCTGGTCAGTGCAAAGCTGGCAGGGACTGATGAGAATGACCGAGAGGGCACAATACTGGTCAGGCAGGCACAGGGCTGTATGGAAGGAGGCCTGCAGATGCCGTGTCCTTGTCACGTGCAAAATGCTACCTGGGAGGTGCTGGTGGAATTTTCCACCAAGGCCAAATTGTGGCAGACCATTCTAGGCAGCTGTTTCTGATTCTTGTCTGCCCCTGCCATCCTTAGTGCTCAGAACACTGGAGAGGGAGAGGGGAACCCGATGGGCTTCAGAGTCTCTGGCACATAAGCAGGATGGAGAAACTTCACCGTTGTAGGCACCTAAGAGCTGGAAAGTCATGTTGCCTGGTGTCCTCAGGCTGTCACTGGAGCCGGAAAGGGAAATGCAGGAGGCTTATAGAGCTATTTTCTGATTACTTGGGGTGCAACATTCCTAACCACTGGAACTCTCAACCAGAGGCTCCAAACTGGGGGCTTCAGGCAAAGCCTGTGACTATGTTGAAAGTTATGGGTTTTAAACTGGAATTAGTTGCCAACATCCTCAAATTGAGAGATGACATGGAAGTACCTGGATTTCCAACTTCTCTTGAAAATTGGAAGCTCAGGTAACCTTGAACTGAGCATTGACACCCTCCACATCCTCACAGTACCCCCTGCTCCGTATTGTCTCCCATACAGAGGCCAGTGATACCTGCCCGATTCCCAGGGACATTTATCTCGGGGTCCTGCCAGTGTTGGAAGGCCCTGTCTTCCATCATGTAGGACCAACCAATTCCATATGCTGTTATGTCTCCGTGACATACCCACCCCAAACCTCTGATCCTTTGAACAAAAGCCCTGGTTCCACATAACAGGGCTTGCCCACCAAACCTGCCCCTCAAGAAAATTCCCTGAAGCTCATACTTAGGAATGGTGGAGATTTGTATTTTGGCAGAGGGCATGCATGCTGATGGTGGAGTTCTGGCTGCCAGGAGGCTCACAGGGGAGCTCCTTTAGGGGAGTAAAGGTCCTTCCTGGTGACTTGTCATGGGGTCAAGGTTCGAAGGCATTCACACATTCTTCTCTGGAAAAGACGTGTCACCCTGCTGGAGGCAGGGGACTGACTCAAATGACTTGTGACTTGTACTGGGCTCTCTCAGCCCTCAAAGCCTATGACTGTAGGCTCCCAAAGATGTGGTTTATATTTTCTGTATATCACAGTGACCCCAAGAGAAGGCCACAGAGAAGATCCTGGGGCTCTTTTTGGAATCAGGGAGATTGTTCAGTTGGCTGGCGTCAGGGACTGGCTTGGGGCATCTGTGAGAGGCCATGGAAGCTACGTTTTCCTAGTGGAGAAGTTGTTTGGGCCACCCCTGGGGATGTCTCCAAGGATGAATTGGACACGGCCCCAGTGGGGTCACCTTGGGATATGGTGCTATGGCAGATACTGGAACCATGGAAACCAGGGTCTCACCATGCAGCTGCCACCAATTGACAGTGAGATGGCTATAAACAAGTCACGTAGCCTCAGATGCCTTGTGCATCACTTAGGAGAACTTTGCCTGTAAATAACAGAACATGTGATTGAAAGTAACAAAGTAATAAGTACCTGGTAGTAGGAGGCTCCTGGGTTGATTCAGAAAGAAACTCAGGCACCATCTCATTGTGTCAGCCTCATGGTTGCAAGATGGCTGCCATGGGTTCAAGCCTCACCTCCTCACAGGGAAGCGTCCAAAGTTAAACAGAAAGGTGGCAAGGAAGAAGGGTGCTCCTTGTGTATCTCTCTCTCTTGATTGGGTTGGGGGGGAGGCATTCTTACCTGGGATACTTTGAGCGGAAATCTTATTGGCTAAAATGGGTCAGATGGCCACCCTTAGCTGGGAAGGAATCTAGGAAAGTGAGTATCAGGCATTTCTTGCCTCTGTTATGTCTTGGCAGCATGGAGAAGGGGGAGGAGAATAACTGTTGGGGGGACAGCCAATAGAGGCTGCCCTGCCTCAACTATAAAATGGAAACTGGACGGAAGATCTTGTGCCCAAGGGTGCAGGTTTACCTAAGCTTTGTTGCTCAGAGCTATTATTTCAGAAAGTGCTAGAATATTAAAGGTTAAGTTAGTCTACCTCCCCTGGCAGGTTTTCAGTTTTTCTTGCATACTGGTCACCCTTGTGAAGGGCCTAGTGCTTCAATATCATGCCCTTCCTTCATTAAAATCTCTATCGCCATGTATTACCATCAGGGAAGAAGGCATTTGATGTGAAGAACTTCATACTAAAGTATTAGTGACTAATAGATGCCCTTCTTGGTCCATGTTGATTAATAAATGAAGGCTTGTTAACTTCAAAAAAAGGAAACATTATTAAAAGGTCTTCAGACTTTTAAGAGAAACAGATTGTTTCTGGGAAGTGGCAGCAAATCCAGGATGGAGGGCATCCTATCTGCTGTTATTGCATCAGTGGATGGCAACCCTGATGGGGAAACCTTTTGGAAGTGGAGGCAGGGTGGGAGAAATGGCATTCATGAAAGCACTCGTATGTGTTAACTCATTTAACCCCCACAGCGATTCTATAAGACAGCCATTAGAATTCTCATTTTCTTGATGAAGGGAGAGAAACTCAGAGAGGTTAAGTCACTCATCCAAGGTCACACAGCTGGGAGGTGGAAGAGCAAGGATTCCACTCCCAGGCCCGTACGGCTCAGGGTCCCTGTTCCCAGCCAGCCCCTGCATCTCTTTGCTTTTTTTCAGCTTCATGTTGAGGGAGCCTTGGTTCAGCCAGGCTGTCTGAGGGTGTGGTCAGAAGTCACACGGAAATGTGGCCCCCTCCATTTGAGTGTCCTCAGATGCCCTTATGGCAGGGCTGTGCCCTCCAGCAAGTCAGGGCGAGGGGAGGAGAGCAGGATAGCCGCCAGGGGAGCAGGGATGAGCAGCAGGTCTACTGGGCCTCCCTGTTCCTGGGCTGTCACCATTCCTGGGCTGTCACTGCAAAGAGGCCCGGTAACATTGCGGGGACAGAGCCAGAATTTGCTCAGTGCCCAACCCTGTGCAGGGCTGTGTCCCCAGAGCCACCTGCAGAGGACTGGCAGAGCTGGCTCATCCTCTTTAGATGCTAACAGAGAAACCCAGGGCAGGGGAAAGGACCCACCCATGCCCAGTGTCCCTTTGTGGCGAGGCTGGAGCTCAATGCCAGGCCCTGCCGACTCCTCATCCAGTGTTTACTCCAGCTTGCCACAGTCATTAACTTTGTCTCAGATTGTTTCATTAGAAATTTATGACACACCTACTGTGTGTCAGGCCCTGAGGTAACGAGGTTGAGTATGGTAAGATCCCTGACCTCACTGAGCCTTAGAACAAAGACAGATACAGTGTAGGGACATTCTTGAAAACAGTAAATGTACCACATAAAGACCCCACAGAGGATACTGGCCTGCCCCGTGGCAAACTCCAGTGTCCCCAGGGCCATGCTGATGCCATGCTGCGTGAAAATGGGGAGATGAGCAGTTGGGAGTGGTGGGGATTGCGGCCTCTCTATGAGAGTAGTCACACCCGGCACCAGACAGTTGTTAATCTTGTGGGGAGTGTGAGATCCAGGAACCTGGTATTCCCATTTTTAAAGAAAGTCCAGAAATCTGCACTTTTATATGTCTTCTTCCTAGTATTTAAAACTCTCTCCAAGCCCACCATAAAAAAAAAAAAAAAAAAAATCTGCAGGCTGGATTCAGCCCATGGCTCCCGCCCCACTGCTCCTCAGGCAGAGAGAAGGGAAAATTTTTTCTAAAGTCACACAGCCATAGAAGTCAAGCCAGGCTTAGAACCTGAGGCTCCCAGTCCACGCTGAGGACCTCATGGAACCTGCTTCACGTTAAGGTCAAAGCCCATTCTCTCTTCTGAATGTGCAACAATAGTTCATCTTTAGTAGCAACTCACTTTGGGTAAGAGATAGCCCTCCTGAAACCTCTTTTATAAGAAACAAAACTGGGAAATTAGCAGCAAGCCACGTTAAATCTCCTGGCACTTTCCAAATACCGCTCTGATTTTAATCCTGATGCTATATTTGAGATGGAAACATTTCTGATCCTTCTTTCTTAGCATGTAGGGGACCTGGGGCTCCTTTCTAAGGGAGGCAGAGCCCATTGTATGGAACCCGAGGCTGTCTTCCAGGCTGCCAGGACCTGTGCAGGGCCAGCCTGGGGGAGGGAGTGAGGGCCACTTTATATGGTCTGTCCCACCATGTCCACAGCAGCCGCCTTGCAAAGACCTCCCTCCCCAAAGCCTGGACCTCAAGGAGCTTGAGTGCCATTGATTGGAGGGGTGGCAGTTTGATTAATAGCACAGGCTGAATGAGCTCAATTGGAGGCCTTGCTCTGCCACTTGCCAACTGTGTGACCTTGGGCAAGTCATGTCACCTCTCTGAGCCTCAGGATTCTTCATCTGTAAAATGGGTTAATAATGTTTATCCTAAAGGAAAGATGGACCTATCACTTGGCTATTAATAGTAATATTAATTACAACAAATCAACATGTAGTTCAGCCACATTAGGAAATAAAAAAGGTTGGGTAACAGCAAATTCTGCAAATGTTTTTTTCTTCTGATGTATGCCTAGGTATTTAAGTAGCATTTTACTAAGTGCCAGATCCTGTACTAAACACTTTATAAATACTGACTCATTTAACCCTTGTGACCACCCTCCCAGGTGGATGCTACTTTACAGAGTTACAGATAAAGAAATTGAAACACATAGAGTAAGTAACTTGCTCCAGGACACACAGCTGGGCTGCAAACCAAGCTGTGTGGCTCAGGGTCTGTGCTCATTACTACTCCCTTCTATTCTGAAACACATTTTCCAATTTGGAATTGATCCACCAAAAGAAGAAATTATTCTTTCTCTGCCTGAGGAAGTAGTTGAAAGACTGTGCCACTGGGAAACCAAAGACATGAGTTCAAATCACAACCCGGCTTCCCGCTGGCTGTGTGCTCCCACCCCCCAAACTTAGCCTTGCTTTCCTCATTGCCAAATTGGGCTAATAGCACTACCTACCTCTCAGTTTGGAGAAACATGGAGCCAACCACTGGGTATGAAAGTGCTTTATAAAGTTTTCAGTGCAGTATAAATGCAGAGTATTAATAACAATAACTTCCCCTGAGCCATTTTACAAACTGGGGCTGTGGAAAATTAAATATGCAGGATCATAAAGCTGTGTTACCCAATAGCATAGGCACGGAATCAACCTAAATGCCCATCAGTGGTAGACTGGATAAAGAAAATGTGGTACCTATACACCATGGAATACTATGAAGCCATAAAAAAGAACAATATCGTGTCCTTTGCAGGGACAAGGATGGAGCTGGAAGCTGTTATACTCAACAAACTGACACAGGAATAGAAAACCAAATACTGCATGTGCATGTTCTCACTTATAAATGGGAGCTATATAATGAGAACACATGGACCTGTAGAGGGGAACACCAGACACTGGGACCTCTTGGAGGGTGGACGGTGGGAAGAGGGAGGGGATCAGGAAAAATAACTAATGGCTACTAGGCTTAATACTTAAGTGATGAAATAATCTGTACAACAACCCCCATGACACAAGTCTACCTATGTAACAAACATGCACATGTACTCCTGAACTTAAAAGTGAAAAATAAAAAATTTTTAAATGAAACTGTGTTACCACTCAAAGGTGGCCAGTTTTTAAATGTTGCCTGCTGCTGTCTGTGAGGATGGGGGAGACTCAGCCAAACCAGCAGGCAAGGAGCAACACCCCACGCTCCCAGCCATGGATGGGCAGCGAGAGGTCAGTCTGTCCCCGAGGATAAGGGGTTTGTCCTGGTGGCTTCTCCACTGGCTCTGCCCCATCTTTGTCACAGATTTGGGTGTGTTTACAATCAGACACTAAGAGGCTCAGCCCTTCCACACGCACAGCATCGATACCCATGTGGGTTGTAAGAGGATTTCTGCTTTTGCGTTGCTTGGCAATATTTTGTTTAAATGAATTTATGCCAGGGATTAATATAGTTTGTGAGCTGAACTGCTTACTTGGCAGGAAGTGGGAAATAAAGAGGGCTTGAAGAGATTTGGTGTGAAAACAGCTTTTAGAATGAGAGCGTGCAGGTGAAGCCTGGGCAGTGGAGCTGGACTCTGGAGGAAGCATCCCTGGGTTTCATCCCTGCTTGGCCACTTCCCAACTGTGGGACCCTCCGCCTGCAACCAAACCTCTATGCCTTTGCCTCCGAAAAACAACGCCTCTACCCACAGGGCAGGTGAGGATCGGCTGAGCTGATGCCTGTGGTCTCCCAAGCACCGGAGAAGCATGTGGCACACGGAAGGCCGTCGGGGGGAAGTGGGCCACACCAACAAATGAGTGATCAACACATCCTACTTCTTTGTGGAGTCCATATGCGCGAGTCCGCCTCCTCCTTAAAATGTATATACCCAGATAATGTGTATACCCAGATCAATACTCACAGTGCTTTTGTGGTGATTTGTAGGCATGTGCAGAGCGGTGGAAAATGGGAGTTGCCCGCAGCATGTCCCCAATGGAGGTGGAGCCAGGTGACGCTCTGTCTTCCTGCTTTAAGCTCGTCCCATAAGCAGGGGTGCCTTCTGCAGTCTGTGTGGTACCGCATATTTCCCACTCTGTGTGCTTTCTGTTGGTGGATTTGCTGTTTGAAATAGCCCCGAAGCGCGGTGCTGCCGTGCTGTTTTGTGTTCTTCAGCCAAGGAGGCCGGGCTGTGCCCTACGGAGAAAACAGTGTGTTAGGCAGCTTCATCCAGGCGTGAGTTATGGTGCTGTTGGCTGGGAGCCCAACATTAATGAGCCAACGATAGGTATTAAATAAGGCATCTTTAAACAAACAAAAAATACTTAAAACAAGGTTATATATTGATCAGTTGGTGAAAATGTTGTGACCAGAGGTTCCCAGGAACCTGACCCCGTATTTCCTAGGAGCAAAGGTTCAGCATTTGCCAATTCAGCACCCACAGTGACTTTATAGAGCAGAACTACCACAAATAACGAGCATCAACTTTATAACCACAGTCCCACCGTGGTGACTGCCTTTCTACTTCCAAAGGGATGCAGGAAAGAGGTTGGTTTTGGGTTTTCCCACCGTGGCAGTTGCTGTGAGGAGCGACTATGATAAAGGCTGTGAAAGGAGATTGTAAACAGTGAAGTCCGTGGGTCGGAATTGTGAACGCCATCACTTTCACTATTGCATGGACATCCTACTACAGGGAAGTTGTCCTGCGCTGAGGCCTGCCTCAGGCTGTAGGGCTGTGGTTGAGCTTTAGGGCCTTAGGAGAGAGCAGTGAAAGGAGGCAGAGGACGTCCTAGAGGACTCCACAGGCATCTCTTCCCTGCACATCAGTCATTCACCAGAGCTTGGAGAAGGACTGCTCCTGGCTGCTGTTCACTCTGTGGCCACCACCCAGTCTGGCCACCATTGCCTCTTGCCTGGATGGTGGCATGGCCACCTCACTGCTCTCAGCCTCCGTCTGGGAGTCCTGCACCCACTGTCTACCCGCAAAGGACAGACTTCTCACCCTTCCACTGTACATTTGTTAATGGCTCCCCATTTTTCTCAGGAGAAAGCCCAAAGCCCTGCCCATGGCTCCTGAGGCCCTGGGTGGTCAGGCCTCTGCCACGTCTCCAGCTTTGTCTGAGGCCATGCAAGTCCTCACCCCCTGCTGCAGCCACACCGGCTTCCCCACTGGTCCTGGAATGTGCCACGCCCCTCCCGCAAAAGTCTTTTGCATTGCCCAGCCTCTCCCCTGCCCCCAACACCTGTACCTGCTCCTCACCTGCACAGCTTCAGGTCTCAGCTTGAGTCGCCTCCCTGATGACCCTGGCCCAGGATCATCACACAAAGTGGGCCCCAGGATGTAGCCCCTCCTCCACCCCACCTTTTTTACAGAACCTATCTCAGGTGACATTTCCCACTTATTTGAGTGACTATTTGGTAAATGGCCATCAGACTGTGAAGGCCACGAGGTCAGACACTGGGGCTGCCTTAGCTCACCACCACATTCCCAGAGCAGGGGACAGGGCCCGGCACATGGTAAGTGCTCAATAAACATTTACTAAGTGGGGAAATTCCTAGTGAAGAAGAGCCAGGCTCTTCCCTTGCGTTTCACAGACTGGAAGGACAGTAAGCTAGCATCTATTACACCCAACCTTGCACAAGGCTCCAGCGAGGGGGAGCATCATCTTTCTCACATTTTGGAGGATGATGAGGCTCAGAGAGGCTGGGAGAACTGGCCCACGGTCACACAGCTAAGAAGTGGCAGGAGCAGGATCTGAACCCAGGACTGGCTAACCCAGAAGCCTCTCCCTCCTGCCCCTGCCCTGTCCTCCCACCTTTGTTTGTCCAGGCCTCCATATTACAGCTTTATATAGGAAAGGAGGCATCTCTTAGGGTACTGAAGCCTTGACCTCATGTCACCAGTCTTTCCAATATTCTTTCCTTTACATAAGCTGGTCCCAAAGGCAGAGCGAGATGCTAATGCTGCCCCCAGGGACCACTTGCTTGTTTGGCTGGCTCTGGCACATCCCCTTGCAGGAAAGCACCTGCCTCTTAGAGAAGCCCAGTCTATCTGACAGATTCAGAACCTGCCGTCCACACTGTGGGGCATGGGGAAGCTTTGGCGTCTGGCAGGCCTTAAAGGAGCCACAGGATGCTAGGAGGGTGGGACTTAGTTGACTCACTCACTCTTGTTTTACACATGGGGAAATGGAGGCCCAGAGAAGGGAGGCAACTCATCCAAGTCTGGGGAGTGAGTTTCAAAAGCAAAATGAGAAGCCCAGGCCCTGGACCCCTGGGCAATGTCATTTATGTTTGCCTCAGTGTCTCACTGGTAAATGAAAAGGGTGTATGTGTGTGTGTGTGTGTGTGTGTGTGTGTGTGTGTGTGTGTGAACTTTCTGCTAGTTCTCTAAAGGAATGAAAATAACCTTGGGTAGGTAATGGGACAGGGAGAACCCTAAGTCATCAGCCAAATTATTTATTCATTGACATCTCCACCCATCCTTTTATTCACTCATCCTTTTCTCTCCCCATCTGTATCTCCATCTATTCATTTATCAACCTCTCCAACCACCAATTCATCCACCAACCCATCCATCCATCCATCTGTCCATCCCCTTCTCTCTCTATCTGTATCTCCATATATCCACTTTTCTTTCTAGCCATCCATTCATCCATCCATCCTTTCACCAGGTTCTCACTAAGCATCAATTCTGCGACCGGCTCTGTGGGGTAGAGATGTAAAGGCTCACTCAGTTCCAGACCCTACAGAGCCCCCCAGGACCCTGGGGGCAGCAGGTCGATGAGCCCACATTCCCCCCACCCCTCCCAACCTTGTGAGGATCACACCAAGAGAGACATTCACATCCTGGCCTCACAAAGAAGAAACAACAAAGTGGAAAAAGGCTGGAGTCCCCAACTCCGAGTCCTTTACCCTGCCTCAGTCCTTTATAACGAGGTGTGTTTGGGCAATGCCTCTGTCTTCTGGGACTCAGTGTGCCCATCTCTGCTGTGGGTAGGTTGGACTAGATGAGAGTTTCCCAAACTCCAGTTGTTTCTTTCCCTCCCTCCACACCTGGAGATCAGAACACCTGTGCTAAAAAGTACTGAAAATCTTTATTCAAATGAGCTCACTTTTTTTTAACCAAAATAAACTTATTATAGAGTGAAACTTTATTGCTACCATAAATGGGAAAAAATGGTAACAGCTGTCATAAATAGAAAGTAACAATTTAAAAAAACTTTAGAAAAAGAAGGCAGACTGCTGATGCTATTAAATCCTGGGTGGATACTGCATCCTACCAGTGGAGGTCTGCTCTCCTTGTTTAAGAGAGAATTTAGCAAACGTCGGGGAGGTGTTAAACATAAGATACACACACTAAACTCAGACTTTCTCCTTGGAGAGGTTTCCCAGAGTGTGCCTCCCGTCCCTGGGTGGCAATGGGAGGGGGTCCCTGCTGAAGGTCCCTGAGTGTGGGGGCACCACTCCCGCCAGAGAGGGGTAGCCCTGGCTCCATCCTAGCCACTCTCCTCCAAGCCTTCTGAATGCACCCTGGGCCCGGCCCCTCTTGAAAACTCAACACCTCCCCCTCCTCCACAAACCGCCCAAGAAGCCAAGGGTCAGGAAGCCATGATCCGGATTCTGTAACCCAAACCAGGGAGTATCTGCGTCAAATCCTGGCCTAGTAGGAAACCAATACGGGAATCTGAAGCCATCCCATCCGGGAGCTCAGCAGGTGCCAGGGGCAGCCCATCACTCAGAGAAGGCCCTGACCCTTTCTTATCTCCCCTGCAGCTGCAAGACTCCTCCCCCTGGCTCCACCACTCTTCACCCTCTCACTCTTGACCCAGGCCCCGAAGCCCATGACAGCATAGGGTCCCAAGGTGTGGCATTTTTGAATGTCCCTGGGGCACTATCAAGTATAATCAGGAAAAAAAAAATATGTCTCTTAGCTAGGCCAATGCCTTAAGTACCCACAGACTGTTCCTTCCCCTGCAAGGCAGGTAGCCTCGAGGAGCCAGAGACCTTGTGTAGCCAGAATACCCACGTTTGGGTTGGGATGTGCCCCGAGGGCGCCCTGCACGTTCTCACCTCTGAGTTTCTGGGGCCTGCTGAACCTCCTGCAGCAACACTGACATCAATGGTATTATTTACTTGAAAAATTGTTTCATTTTGGATTCAGATTTCAGAAGGGCATTTGAAATACCAAAGCTGCTGCCAGCTCTGTTAAGGACACAGAAAGGCCTGCTTTCCCATCTGGCCTTGGCTCCAGCCTGGTGCCATGGTGGGAGTCCGGTATCTTTGCACTACCAAGCCCTCACCCGCACATCTGAACAGCCAAGCCAGAAAAGTCCAGAAAAGGGAAACCATTTAAAAAACACAACATTGGGCTTTGCCTTAGAAAGTGCTTTTCCTCTTTAGTTAATAGTTACAATCTCTTACACAGGTCTTATATCTCATTCATTCATGCATTCATTCATTCCACCAGGGCTGATGTTTGACTGGCAAGCAAGGTCAGGAAAGCCCTGTTAGTTATTTATAGCTAGCATCCCCCTTGGCACATGACAAGGTCATGCTGCTTGTAAAATACTTAAAACCTCACCCCTGTGTTCAAAAACTTTGATTGAGCATACACTGACATTTCAGGCACTGAGATTGTCAACCCCTGGACACACCAGCGTCCAGGAACAGTCCCTCCTTCAAGAGCATATGGCCACTGCAGGCTGAGACACACCCACCAATGCAACACAGGGATTCTTGTGATGGAGACCCAGACACAGAGCCTGCCCTGAGCGCTGGAAGAGGCAGGGGGGCCTCATATCTAGGCCAGAAATAAAGGAAAGACATTTTGGAGAAGTTCCTGAAGGGGTGAAATTCCATACTTTAGACTTACTAAATCTCTGAATGACAGAGAAGGAAGGTACCTGAGAGATCTTTGAGGCCACCATTCCCTAAAGTATATTCTAAGGAATGCTAATTTATTCCAAAAAGGATTTCAAAGTCTAGTTAATATGGGAAATGCTGGGTCAAACCAAACTAAGCTGGTTTCTATGCCGCAGGACTTATCAGAGCCTTAGTCATTGCCTTGTGAAATCTACAAGGGGGATGGGAGCTACAGGGAGCTTCTTGAAAGACTAGTGCTCCCCAGACCTCACTCTGAGGGACTCTAAGCTAGTCCAACCCTTTTTCCACAGACAAGGAAACTCAGGCCCCAAGAACAGCTGGCATTTGCCTAACATCTCACAGGGAGCAGAGGGTGGAGTTGGAATTAGAACCCAAGGCTTCTACCTTGGAAGCAGGCCGTTTAGGGCATGTTGTTTGGGCCTTGGGTGCTACTGGCATGTGAGAAGAATGAGGTTCATATGGGCTGAAGCAATCCTGAGAGGCTTCCTGGAGGAGACAGGACTTGTGGAAATCCTGGGGCTCCTGGAGCCAATGACTCATGACTTTATTGACTGAACAGTGGTATCACAGAGAACCAGGTACACAATGGAACCTCATTGCCACCCAATTTTCCTAGAGAGAACTTCAGGATGCAGGCAGGACTTCCGCCCAAGGAGATTAGTCCCTGAGCTTTCGAAGGATGAAAGTGCTTGGAGGTGTATTTTCATCTTCAATGAAGCCTCCCTGATTGCCACGCCCAAGTTAAAATGATCCCTCGCCTCCAGCCCTGATTTCTCCCCTTCCATTCTTCCTTTCGAGTTTTGTTTTTGGGCTGTGTGGGATCCTCACTAGTTTATAAATCATTTGAAAGTAGAATGGGTAGTTTATTCTTCCTTGTTGGGTTGTTGATCAAGAACTCACCAGTCAGGCACGGTGGCTCAGGCCTATAATCCCAGCACTTCAGGAGGCCAAGGTGGGAGTATTGCTTGAGCCAGGAGTTCAAGACCAACATAGCAAAATCCCATTTCCACAAACAACATTTTTAAACAATTAGCCGGGTGTGGTGGTTTGTGCCTGTAGTCCCAGCTACTCAGGAGGCTGAGGCAGGAGGATTGCTTGAGTCCAGGAATTTGAGGTTACAGTGAGCTATGGTTGCACCACTGCACTCCAGCCTGGGCAATAGAGAGAGCCCCTTCCTCAGGAAAAAAAAAAAAAAAAAAAAGGAACTGACCAAGGCCAGGCAGAGTGCTCAGTGTTTTCTATACATCCTTTCCTCTTACCTTCACCACAGCCCTCTGCAGGAGCTGTTTCTACCCCCATTTTATGGAAGACAAAACTGAACCTCAGGAGGCCGAAGTGACTTGCCCAAGAACATGGGCCAGGAAGCTATGGATCCAAGATTCAAGCCTAGGCGATGATTTCACTTTGCTGACTGACCTGTGAAATTAGGCCCACCTGAGTCATGGATGATCCCACAGGCATCCTGCTCTTCTGGGACAGTGGCTTACCTGGGCCCTGTTCCTGATTAAAGCCTCTGCAAGGCCCCCAGGCCATGCTCTGAGCTCAGCCCCATCTCAGCTGGTTCACTGTAAAAGGATCCAGGGTGAGAGGTGCGGTCACCTGCAATTTAGAAGGGCAAAAATCATAGATTCCAACAGCTGGGATGGCTTCGGCCTCTCACACCCACTGCCTGCTCTGCTTGGACTTGCCCCTGGCCTTCTGGGGGCCTAAGCTCAGTTACTCACGTATCATTCCAGAACCATCCATGTTAGAAGTCAGGGGATTTTTCCAATTTCACCAATTGTTTTCCATCCCAGGCCTTCACCTTCATTTATGGACAGAAAAACCTGTATGCAGGGTTCATGGCTGCTGTCAATGCAGATGAAATTTTAACAGTGGTGACATCCAAGAACCATCCTCCCCACAGTCCTGGTTTGGGCCAGGGGCTGGGGTCTCCTTTCTTCCGTAATTAAAAATTCACTAGTGAGGACAGATCACTCATCAATCTTTCATCCCAACAGTCCCTGTTGGAGAAGACGGGGGCACCGCTGATGCAGACAGGCCTGGCCGCCCACAGCCCTAGGATGACACTACAGTCTACAGGAGTTCAGGGCCTTAGGCAGGGAGCAGGTGGGCCCAGGGGAGCCTGGGGAGGCCCTCGAGCACGGCTAGAAGGTGCTGGGCGTGACAGGTGGCCAGTTTTCAGCTTTCTGCCTCGTATGGGCATCAGGGAGACATCAGGGAAAGGCCCACAGAAGGTCAGCAGACGTGGAGACGTGGGCCTAATTTCACAGGTCAGTTTGCTCCAATGCGTGGAACAAAACAGTGAAGGCATCTCAATGACCGTGCAGCTAGTGATGCTCCAGATAAAGCTTAATGGGGCACTGCGTGTGAGGGCTTCTGCACAGGGCCAGCCTGGGAGCACAGCCTGGCCAGCGGTGCTGGTTGTTCTTATCGTCATGTTGACGTGGTTGCTTCTGTGCTGTGAGTACCATGTAACTTCCCTGGGACTCAACTTCCTCACCTGTAATGTGGGAGTAATAACAGTGCCCACCTCATGCAGTTGTAGTGAGGAGTAAATACTCTGGGGTTTTAGATTTAGATTTAGATTTTGTGCCTGCTCAGAGGAACCCCTCCAAGTTGGCCTTATTAGTAACACTGCTATTGTCAAAGGGAGCTAACTCCAGTCTCCTGACATGGCCACAGCCTCATGGATCCCAGGCCAGAAGGAAGGGACAGCCTGTGAGCAAACAAAATACTGGCACTGCCACTCTCTGGCTGTGTGGCCACTGCAAGCTCCACCCTTCTCCTGACCTCAGTTTCCCCATCTATACAAAGCAGGTGCTGAAGCTGACGATCACTTCTAGTTCCGGGTTCCAAGAAACCCTGCATTTGGCTGCCTCTCGTCGGGCTCATGTTTTTCCCAGAAAAGATTTGGGGCAGGGAGCTCTAGGGTTCCGGAGCGGGCCCCGTGACTGCTCTGTGTTGGCCTCGTGGCTGTGGGTTCCCTGCAACTGGGCTCCTGGATCACTGTGACCTCTGGGATGGGCTGTTTTTCTGGGAAGGGGACAGGCTGGCTCAACAGTGGTAGGAATTTGAAGGGTGTGCAGTAGAAGAGAACAGGCTGGAGGGAGGGGGGAAGGAGGATCAGGGCCCAGCAAGCTCCAGGTGCTAAGGTGAGGGTAGCAAGGGCGGGGCGCCAGAGGACAGAGCAAAAGCTCAGGTTCAGGCCAGCTGAGCAGCACAGCAGAGCTCAGGAGGGCTCGGCACCAAGTGCTCAGTGCCAACTCATAGTCAGTGAGGTAGAATGGAGCCTTCAGACACTTTGTAGGACCTGGTTAGCCCTGGATTGGGGCCTGAGGGTGTGAACCTTGTGAGTGAGCAGGACACAGGGAGGCAGGGCCATGGTGCCGGATGCCTGCCATTTGCCCCTCAGGATCTGCTCAGCACTGGTATCCTGCCTGCTGTGTGTCCAGGGAGGTGGCTGGTAAGGACTGCACCAATGGGCTTCCTCTCCCTCTGGCTTCCTGTTAGGTTTGGCCAATGAGGAGCTCTGGCGAGATATAGAGTGACCAGGAGGGAAGTTAGAGTGTGTAGCCTCCCAACTCCCTCCCTCAGGGTCAGGGTCCCTTGGGCTGGCTGCATACTTTGATCACAGGTGACAGCTCCCATCAAGCATCTGCTCTGCACAGCCCTCTCTGGAAGCTGCCCCATCCTCCCATCTCCTTCAGGACTAGGAGTTCAGGAAAGGAATCCCCCCCTGCTTTCGCTTGTCCCAGGAGCCGCACCATCCTTCCAGGTTTCCCTACTCCTGCCACACCTTTGTAGAGTTCCTTCCTTAAACCCTCCTCAAATGACAGGGATGCCCCCAAGTCCCTGACTGATTCAGTCCCCAGAGCCACAGGCCAGGGATATTGGAAAGGGCCCCAACCCCAGACTTTGTCCAGAGCCTGACTTTACCTTCTCACCCTTGGTTTCTCTAAGAGACAAGCCCAGCTGTCTTCCTCCAGAGTTCCCAGTTTGTGTGTCTGGATCCAGCAAAGGGAGGGGAGAGGGGAGGATGCCCAGCCAAGCCTGGGAGATTTGTCTCTAGGGAGGAGGCACAACTAAGCTTTGCAGGTCGCAGCATCAGACACCAGAGCAGAGGGGAGCCCATCCTGCTGTCACCTGGCCCAGAGATGCAGTCCTCCCCAGCAGAGCCAGAAAGCCTGACTTTTGCATGAAATCCTCCGGTTTCTATACTAGGATTGGCTCAAATAGTACATTTAAAACTGTTTCAGTCAGATCTGAATCCCTGGCCCCCAGTTTCTGACTCGGAAAATACAAGCCGCCTTAACGTGCTTTTCTGATCTCGTTTTCTCTTAGGGTTCCCTGCACTTAGAGCGTGGACCGTGAACCCCAAAGGAGACGGTGAGTGTGAGAGCCATGGGTCCTGGTTCACCTGGGGGCACCCATAGAAGCCCACTCGCATCTGTGTGCATCCAGAGCTTCTGGCTGCCTTGATTTAGAAATGCCCAGTTTGCAGACCGCCTCTCTGCACAATCATCCACCCCCATTCCACCCCCATTGTCCAATGCCCAGCCTCCCTAGCCCACTTCCCAACACTGAAGCCCTCAGCAGTGGCTTTCAAAAACTCCTGCTATTAGTAGAGGAGGAGTAAAGGCAGAAGCAGGTCTGAAAGCTGCAGTTCGGGCTTATTTCCAGCGGGTGACCACCTCCCCAGTCCTCACAGAACCTACGCATTGCCACTTTACCTTGGTGTGATATTCTACCAAAAGAGAAGTGTGCTTGGCTTACTAAATGTCCTTTTGAGATAAAGAGCAATATTCCTGTGTGGGCTCTGGGCTGTCATATCTGTCATCCACACGTCGGCATCTTTTAACGCCATCAGATGGTTTTTCAATTACTATCTCCCTGAGGTCAGTCCACTGAGGGGTGTTTTTGACTTGAAGCCTTGAGAAGGGGGAGCCTGGGTGGAGCCTGGGAGCCTACAGAGGTCCTTGGAGCTCAGTGGCCTTTTGCATTGAGCTGGCCCTAGGAGCACCGTCTTTGGCCCCTGTCTTGGGTTAATGGGGCCACTGTGGGCTAGCCTGAAACCCTCATCATCATAGTGTCCCCGGGAAAACAAGCTTGAGGCTCTGAACCATCTGTTTACAAACAAGTCTTAGGAGACACAGCCTCTTTATCCTGGGGGGACTACCTGGGAGTTCTCTGGAATGGGCCAGCAGATCCCCTGCCAGTGGCTCTGGGGTGGCACTTCCCTGACAGCCTTGCAGGTGGGTGTGTGTGGAACCGGCTTCGTTCCTAGGCTGAATTAGCCGCTGCTCCAAAGTTTGACAAGAGAGAACCTGCCCCACCCAACACCCCCTCCCCGCGGACCTGTCACAATGCCCAAATCACCACCATGCGTGTCGCTCCTTGGAAGAGCATGGGGAAGGAACCTTGAAATCTTCCATCAAAATATCATCTATAGGTCAGCTGTGGTTACTTCTAAGTTTAGAGATTATGGGCAATTTGGGTTTTCTGTGTTTTCTAAGTTTTATGTAATAAGCACATGTTTCTTTCATGGTTGTTTTCTCAAGTGCTCTCTGGGGTGGTCTAGAAACCCATGGTCATACATGTGTGTTGTAGAAGTGATCTGACCAGATTGGCCCCAGAAGAGAGCAGGACTCTGGGAACTGGGGCGTGGGTACCTTTTGATAGAAAAGCAAAAGGTGATGCTGGGGAGAGACTAAAGAGCTGGCAGGGGTGAGGCATGCCTCCTCCTCCAGTTTTGCTGCCATCATGAGCTAAAGACCGAAAGCATGATAATTTTCTGAAAATAATGTGGACTTGATCTTTCACTTCTGTTCCACTGCTCATGACCTCAATAGCCTTGTCTCTTCCTCTCCACACTCAACTCCTCCCAAGGTAGGGCCTTGTCTCCTTGTTCATGCCTGGGGCTTAGTGAGGTGCTAATTTGCATGAGAACTGGTATTTGCCGCGTCCTACCATGTGCCAGGCACAGTACTGAGGATTACCTCTTACATAGATTCATCCTGAGAACAAGATGCAATGATTATCCCCATTGTGCAGGCAAGGAGACTGAGGCTCAGAGAAGTGAAGTGACTTGCCCAAAGTCACTTGAACATTCAGGCGCAGGACTGGAACCCAGTCCATTTGACTTCAGAGACTTTATTTTGCTACCACATCCCTACAGAAACAACGTTACATTTGTAAAAGACTGGACAATGGATAAAACAATGTATTCATAATTTCACTTCCCTGCCGTGACATGTTTGGGGTATTTTTGCTCTCCCTCCTGCTTTTATCTGTATACATGTTTTCATTAGTGCATCTTTGTCTGGGCTGTTACACAGCTGTGGCTATTCTAGTGGGGTCAACACAGCGATGAGGGTTTGTGTTCCAGATGAGCAGATGGCCAGGTGGGCATGTTGGCCATCACCTGGTGAGGGTCAGGTGGGCCGCACCAGCTTGTGCTCCCTTAGGGCACACACCAGCTTTGCATCTTCCTGGTCCTGCACACCCACTACCTCACGTTGCTGGCAAGATGGGAAGGCAGAACAGGACACCAGGGCTGGATCTGGGAGCCGTCCTACGGCTGCCCTACTCAGGAGTTTGTTCCTGTGTGAAGACCAGCACTCACAGACCCTCTGGAATAACGGCCAGGCCCTTGGTCTTTGGAATCAGGCAAAATTGAATTTCAATCCTTACTGTTTCCTTCTCAAGCTTTGCGTGACTTGGGCATATGGATGACTCTACTCCTTTGTGCCTCCATTTCATCATCTGTAAGATGGGTGTCCACTCCACAGAATGCTGAGAAAACAGCCAGGCCACCTCCTTTCCTTCCTTTCTTAAGTAACCAGGCTCTCACCTGAAGGGCAACTTCATTTTATCCGGGGATGGCTGTCACTTTCTTGTATTGACTATAGGCAGGTAACTTGGGTTTTATTTTGTTTGTTTCTTTTTATTTTTGGAAGATGTCTAAAATTATAACAGAAACCCTGGGAATCTTTTAATATGTGTGATGAGAAATTGTTATACCCTTGAAAGTGGCATAACCTACTAGAAAGTTTTAAAGGCTTTTTAAAAAGTTTCCTCTTTCAAAATATAAGGAACTAGTAATTTCACTTCTAGGACATTTGCCTGAGGAAATAACCCAAAATATATACAAAGATTGATCTACAAGGATGTGTATCACAGCAGTATTTATATTAGTTAACAATAGGAAACTACGCGAATGGCTGGCAGCAGGGAACTGGGAGTCGGTTGTGGCAATATAGATCACAGAAGGAAGATTCTGGGCAGCCATTGAAACTGTTTGAGATGAATTTTTAATAATGGAGGAGAAAGTGTTCATATTTCGGTATTAAGTGAAAAGGCAATTTGCCAAAATTAATCCAAACTGTATTTTTTTAAATAGGTAAACAAAAACAGAAGTAAGCAAGAGAGAAAGGATTGGGGAGAGAGAGAAAGAGAAGATAGAAGAAACAGATATAAAAGTGTGGGAGGATAACAGGTGACTTGTTTTTTTCTTTGTGCTTTTCTGCACTTTCTAAATTTCCCCCAGTGGAATGTTCACTGTTTATATAATCACAAAGAGGAGTTAGAGTTAAGAAAAAATCCTCTGCCCCCACCAGTGTGTGTGTGTGTGCATTTTGCTAGTCAGCTGTATAAGAAAAACGGTTATGTTGGCACTTTTCATTCTAAAGTGTTCTTTTTCTCAAAAACAAATTTTTTTTATTCAAAGCCAATGTCAATGTCACATAGTCTTCCTTCTGTCCCTGGAGCTGCAGTTCTGAGAGAGCTGGCTTTGGGGCTGTATTCATGTATTCATGTTAGGGCTGCCATAACAAAGTACCACAAACTAGGGGGGCTTAAACCACAGAGATTCATTTCTCACAGTCCTATAGGATAGAAGTTCAAGACCAAGGTGTTGGCAGGGCTGGTTTCCTCTGAGTCCTCTCTCTTTGGCTCCTAGACAGCTGACTTCTCCTGTGTCCTCACCTTCCGAATATGTCTGTGCTCAAATTTTTTCTTATAAAGACACCAGTCAGATTGGGTAAGGGCCCATCCTAATGACCTCATTTTAACTTAATCACATCTTTAAAAACCCTATATCCAAATATAGTCCCATTCTGAAGTGGCAAGTGTTAGGATCTCATCATATGAATTTGGGGGCCACAATTCAGGCTGTAACAGGGACAGCTTGTTCCTGGCAACTGTGACTATTTATTTTGCAGAGCACAGAACTTGGAGCTGTAGTGGGATCAGGGGAGAGAGTTGAGTGTGGAAGGAAAACTCATGTCTCCATCCTTAAGAAATCTCTGGAGAGGTGTGATGCAGACACCTAAGTAGATGGTGCACTTGGTTACCACCTTACCTTCCCAGCAAGACCCAGAAGCAACAGTACAACCATCCCAGCTGAGCCCATCCACCACAGAGTGGCTGCTCAAGGCCATAGCAAAATAGTTCAGCCTGCAAACATTAATTTTACTAAGAAACTCTCATGAAGTGAGAAGCAGTGAGTTAGAGATAAACAATTTGATAGTTAAAATGGGCTTCTGGACATTAAAACCTGAATATAAAAAATAATTTTTCTTAGCATCAACTCCTAAGTGATTTTGATTTATAAAATCAGTGGTGGAGAGACGGACTAGGATGAACAAGTTGGATGTGGTTGGTGATGGTTGCTGAGTGTAGCAGAAACAAAGCTTTACCTCTGTGGACCTTGACACTGGCTTAAAGGTCCTCCTGTCCCTTGTCAGCTGACCTTCTGAGATCACTGTGAGTCAAAACCACTCTGAGGGGCTGGCAGTTGGATTGTTGGAGCTCAGTGTAGGGTGAGAGTGTGGCAAAGATACCTTCAAATATCCCTGCAAATGTCTTACTTCCTGCCTTTGCCTAAATCCAAAACTTGGAGTCATCCTTGACTCTCCCTTCTTTTCTGCTCGTGTCTTGACTGTCATTGTCTTCTATCCACTTCCTGGGGGCATCACAAAATCCAGGTCACTGCCATATCTTGCCTAGACCACTGGGTCAGCCTCCTGGTTGCTCCCACTCCTACACCTGTCCCTGATCACCCACCCTGTGGCAGTAGCCAGAGGGTTCCTTTAAAAACACAGATATGCTCACATCACTCCCTGACTATAACCCTCCAGTAGCTTCCTGATGCTCTCAGGCTAAAATCCAAGCTCTCCTGACAATAGTGGGTTAGGGTACTTCCTGCCTTCACCTCTGGCCTCTGATCCCACCAGCCCCCTGCTCTCTGTGTCCAAGTGATGCTCAGCTTCCGTGTCTCCAATGCTTCTCATTCACTCTACTCACAGGGTAGAATCCAGGACCGTGCCTGAGATCCTGGAATTGAGGGGACAGTTGATTGAGGAAACAGCCCCGATAAATACAACAACTTGGTTTTAGCATTTTTCTCTTATTCTCTTATAGCAAAGTCTCTTCTCTCAGCGACTTTCCTGGGAGACTGAAAATTGGTCACTATTCCTAGAGGTCTACTTGGTACTGACTCTTTATTTCTTGCCCAAATGTCCTGGGACTCCCTGCCCTGGTAGATGTTAACAAATGAGTCAACCAAATAAAGTCCTGTGGGCCTGCTGCCATCCTGCCTCTCATAGAACCCTCACAGCCACTCTGGGACATAGGTTGGTGGTATTACCATTATCCCCACTCTACAGACAACAAAACTGAGGCACAGAGCGGGGAGGCCACTTGCCAAAGCTCACCCAACTACGATGCGGGAGAAAAGATTAAAACCCAAGTCACCAGACTGCACATTCAATGTATTTTTCTCACTTGTGTTTCTGTGTATAATCTTGCAGTGATTTTTGAAGGAAATGACCTGGTACATTGTGCTTTCAGAGCATCTGTTTGTTACCTACTAACAAAGCACTTTTTCTCTTGAGCTCAAGCTGTTGAAACTGTACAGCCCTACTGCGATTCCTGCCACATCTGTGTAAATAAATCCTTATAACAACCAGCTGGAAAGCAAAACGTTCCATGAGGTACCAGATCATTTATATGATACCTCTTCCAGCTGGCCAGTTTTCTTGGTGGCACGCAATTTATTCATTCATTCAGCAATACACATGGAGCCAAACACTAGGAATACAGCAATGAACAAAGTAGACATAGTTCCTGCCTTCAGGGAGCTGACATTCTCCTGAGAGAGATGGACAATAATCAAATAAACAAATGCACATGTAATATGCTGTAAAGGCTGTCAAGGAGAATACACCTGGGTGAGAGGAGAGACGGGGAGAGGCTACTTTATATAAGGTGCTCGGGGAAGGCTTCTTGGAGGAGGTGACCTTTCAGGCTGGAATGAGGGAATGAAAACCAAGAACAACATTCCAGGAAAAGGGACAAGCAAAAGCCTGAGGCAGGCTGAAGCTTTGGGTGTCTGGGGAACATCAAGGAAGCTAGGAAGCCAAAGGACAGCACAGGGGAGGGAGAAGTGAGAGGTGAGGTCAGAGAGGTAGGTGAGAGGCTGTGCCTTAATTCCAGGTGAGGTGGGGCACTCAAGGGTCTTGAGTGGGCTGGGTGGGGGATGCAGGCTCCCCCAGCTGCTGTTTGGAGAATCTGCTGCAGGAGGCAAGAGCGGAAGTAAGGAGAATGTTGCCATTATCCAGGTGAGAGATGATGGCGGCTGGGCCAGGACAGTGGCAGTGGAGGAGAGAAGTAGCTATGTTCCAAACAGATGTGACAGTTGAGCTGACCTGACCTACTCTCACATTTGGGGTGAGATTAGAAGGAAAAAGAAGAATCAAAGGTGGTGGGGTGTGCTTTGACACCAATGGTGTTTTACAAGTCATCAAGGGCACTAATCACCCAGAGCTAATGCAGACGGCACAAATTAAAGGGCACAGTCCCCAGTAAGACTGCCCCCACTTAGACGCCAACTACCAGGAGGGTCCCCAAGCTGCCTGCAGTTCTGACCAGCTGGCAACAAACTCAGAGGTTCCCACAACCCCCTCTGGTTTGATAGTTCACTAGAATGACTCACCACACTCAGAGAAGTGCCACTTTCGTGATTACTGTTTTTTTATAAAGGATATGAATCAGGACCAACCACACACAGGGTGAGGCCTGGAAGGGCCCTGAACACAGAGCTCCCACACATTTTTCAGGGCATGAAATCAAGGCACATCACCTCCCAGGAACATCATTGTGTTCAACTGGGAACTCCACTGAGCTTTGGTGTCCAGAGTTTTTATTAGAGCCTCATCACATAGGCATGATTGATTGAATCATCAGCCATGAGACTGAACTCAGTCTCCAGCACCCTCCCCTTGGTGGACGCCAGGCTGGCTCAAAGCCCCAACCCTGTAATGGCATGGTTGTTCCTTCTGGTGCCCAGCCCCCATCCTAAGTCATCTCATCTCTTAGCATAAACTCAGGTGTGCTCTAAGGGGTTCATGAATAACAGAGATGCTCCTACCACTTGGGAATTTCCAAGGAGTTAGAGTTTGCCTTCCAGGAACCAGGGAGGAAAGCCAGTCAAATTTTTTTATTATACAACCATATAACCGGGTGGAGGCTGCTGCTATTTACTAAGACTAGCAGAAGACCAGAGAAGGGGCAATAGGTTTGGTACGGGAAAACGGAGGATAATGGTGTGGACATGTCAATTTTAAAGTGTTCATTACATATCAAAGTGGAAATGTAACTTAGGCAGTTGGAGCTATGAATCTGCCGCTCAGGGAGATATCAGTATATAGATCATATTTAAAGCCATGGGACTGGATAACTGAGGAAGCCAGTGTCTTTAGGGAGATTAAAAAAAAGAGCTCACAGCTATGCCTTGAAGTGTCCCACACTTAGTTAGTGGTAGGGAGAGGAAGGGCCAGCAAAGCAAATAGAGGAGGAGGGGCCAGAGAGGTAAGAGTAGAACCAAGGGAGTGCAGGGTCTCCAGGCAAGTGCTTTGCAAGGAAGGGTGAAAAGCAGTGTCAAATGCTACTACAGGCCAAGGAAGGGGAGGACCAAGAAATGGCCTCTGGACTTGGCAAGATGAGGGCCACCGTAATCTTGAACTGAGTGGTTTCTGGAAAGGGGAGGTGACAAAAGCCAGTCGAAGAGGACCAAGGTGGGAATGCTTGGTAAGGAAGCAGAGATAGGGAACGAAGAGCCCAGAGGGGCTGAGAGCCTGGGGAGGGGTTAAAGTGGGAGCTGTCATAGCACACCTGGTGACCAGAGAGCATGTGCAACACCTGCCTTGTGCCCAGTGCTGAGCCAGGAGTTGTAGGTGACTTCTGAAAGCTCAGAGTGTGGTTGGAGAGGAGAGATGGGAGTCGCCATCCATACTCTACAACAGCATGTGTAAAATGCGAAGCTGGCCGGCAGAAATGTACACAGGAGAAACCATTTCTAACTGGGGATAATCAGGATAGACATAACAACCATAGCTATTTCTGTTGAGCATCTTCTGTGTACCTGGGAACATGCTGGGCCCCTGAAATGCATTCTCTTATCTAACACTGAGGACACTGGTGTTGTCTCCATTTTACAGATTAGAAAACTAAGGCTTAGAGAGGTGGAGTCACTGGTCCAAGGTCACACTCTTAGGAATTACCAGAGTTAGAAGTGAATGCCGACTGGAAAGGATGTTTATAGGCAAAGTTCGGTAGAGAGAGGGAACAGGCAGAAATGAGGACTCAAACACAAGAAAAGCCTACGTGAGTTTGGGAGATCCCTGGGTGAGGACCCCCTCAGAGCAGAAGTGGAACACGTGAGTCCCATGTGAGTCGCTCAAAAGAGGGACCCAGCGCCCCCCAAGCACATGTCACTGATGGTATGGGCTCAGGCAGTTCCTTGACCCCTTGGGCTGCCTTCCTCTGGCCAGGGAAGAGTGCAGATATCGGTGGACAGGACTGAAGCAAGAGGGAGCTGGAGGGGAGAGAAGTGGAGGCTGGATGACACTGATGTATCCCTGACCTTTGCCAATACTTTCCCACACCCCTCTGCCCGAGCTCTCCACAGCCACACCCCAACGCCAAACATGCCCAGGCCAGGGAGGTGCCACTGCTCACAGCCCTCACAGTTCCTTGTCTTTAAACAGGGTCAGAGGGCCTTGCCCACCCCTGCCAGGGAGTGTAATTATGACCTAAAATAACATTTGGGGAGCAAGCACTTCGAAGAAATGTCCCGCTGAAACCGGGAGTCACGCCCTCATTCAGGAGTGGTGGGAACCCCCCATTCTAACAGGCAGAGGGGTGAAGGCGGACGGTGCCTCCTGAGGGCGGATTTGAAGCTGTTTGATTTGAAAATGTCTCTGATCTATGGAGGCACCCCTGCGAGCCCTCAGGTTCTGGTTTCTCATCTGTGAAATGAGTGCATCCTGGTTGAGTCAGGCTGCGGGCTGCCTGCTGAGAGGGACTGCCAGCAAGCCCAGCCGGGCAGGATGTACTGTTATAACCTTGTGTGGTCACCAAGTGAAGTTCTCCAGCCTCTCCTGGGCTTGATACAGTCGCATGGCGTGCCAGGGCTGCAGGGCTCTTCTATGCCTCAGTTCTCAGAGGGGTAGACTGAGGCCCAGAGAAAACAGCCTAAGGTTCCCTCCAGCATGTGTTGGTATTTCCTTCCCAAATCTTTATAGCATGAAAGCAGAGGAGAGAGACAGGAAGGGAAGGGAAAAAGAAAAGAGATTGGGAGAGGGATAAGACCCAGGAAGATATGTAGATTTGGGAGGATGGAGCCTCACCTTTGTTTGCAAGAAGGAAACTTGAAGATTGGACAAGGCCAAGAACATTCTTAATCTGGAACCTATAATTCCATCACTTTACCTGGAAGTCCATGACCCCACTACTCCATTCACCTCATGCAGCGAATATGTTAGGGGTTTAGTTGCAGATTCTGGGGGTGAGTGGGCTGGGGAGAAGCAGCTAGAAGCTGAAAAATGCCTAGTGATGCCACCTCGAAGGCATGACATCCTGCTGTGCCTGGGCGCATGTGTTTTTGAAAGGGGCTCAAAAATCAGGGGTGGGGAATGGGGATGGATAGAGTCTTTGATCTAGAGGCTGGCTGTGAGTGAGCTGGGGATGCCTGCCCCCTCCTGCTTTTGCCACCCTCACCTGGCAGCTGCAGGGCCAGTTCTTAAAAAGCCAGAGCCTGCTTGGCTCTCCCAGGGGGTCCATGCTGCTGCCTGCCTTCCAGAAACCCTGATTTGTGCACCTCCTGGGCAGGTTCCTGCTGTGGGTCGGATTTCACAGCTTTCTGGAACCTCCTTACTAGTTCTCAGTGTCTTCCATAAGCCCCTTGGAAGATTTGGGGGCGGGGTCATTTGGGAGAGAGGAAATCAGGTCTCTGGAGCAGCTGCTTGGTGCAGAGTGTGAGCTGGGAGTTTTGTGCACGCTCTCACTAAAGATGACCACGACGAGGAAGGGTGGGTGCCACTCTCTCCATTCCACCATGGGCAAACTGAGGTTCAGAGAGGCTAAGTAGCTTGTCCTGGATGTCTTAGCTGACAAGCAGAGGAAGTGAGATGGGAAGCCAGGTCCACAGGACCACAAGCCTGGGCTAGAGTCTGCTGCTGCCCGGCATGCATGCCCCCTCATGCTGGGTCCCCAAGGCTGATGCTGATATGGATCCAAATGCAATTCCTTGGCTGCCTTGGCTGTTCCCTTCCCCTATCCCTCCATCATCTTTTCAAGCCAGATGGCCCACTCTCCTTAATGCAGTTCACACTGATCCCCACCCTAAGAACCCCTTAGCCTCAAAACCTAAAGAGCCCAAAATGTCCTAGACTTGCCCCCAAATTAGGCCACTCCCCAAATAGCCAAAGGGAATGAAGGCTTCAGGAATCCAGAGGACAGGACTAACTTTTAGGGTTGGAAGAAAGGCTCATGCCCTTCGGCTTCAAGGAATGTGATCATCAGACCTCCAATGCCAGAACTTGAAATAGTGGGCTAGACAAAAAAATATATATACACATACACACGATATATATTTTTTCCTGTCATATATATATATATATATATATATATATATATATATATATATATATCTTGTCTCATATATATATATATATCTCCTGTCATATATATATATATATGAGATAAACACAAGAAGACAAAAAGAGAAGCAGGAAGGAGCAAAGGAACCAGGAATGGTCAGACTGAATCAGGATTTTTCCAGGGCTGTGATGAGCCCATTGACGGAAATGGAGATGGTGAGGTGACATCAAAAGCCCCATTGTGGCCGAAGACAGGAGACAGGGAGTTGCAGTCCTTGAAAGGTTACTCAGTGCTGGGCCAAACAGCCCACTCCCCCATGAATTGATCGGAGACACTGCAGTGCCCTAGCCCCTTAGGATGACAGTGATGTTCACCTCATCAGCCCTGAGCCATCTAAAGGTGCTGAGAGTACCAGTGAGGGCTGCTGCACCTTGTGATTTTGTATGCATTCCTATTAAAACAAAACAAGACCCAAAACCTAGTTGGCAGAGGACTTGGCTCTTAAAGGGTTAACCCTCAGTTACCTGGACCTCCAGGTAGCCCTCCCCTTGCACACCCCTGTTAGAGGACCTCCCACTGCCCATCCAGTGGCATTTCTATACTGGCAAGTGCTTTACAGTCCTACCCCCCACCGATGGCCTCTGTTGGCTGATTTTCTTTCATTTTCTTTCTTTTTACACACACTTGGAAAGCTCCTGGCTTCAGCCAGGCGTGCCGAGGAGGCTTGGAGTAGCAGAGCTGATCGATGCCGAGAGGCTCCTCGCGGCTGCCAGAGCCGCAGTCCTGGGTGGGGGTGGCTGTGGGTTGTGCAGCAGCGGCTCTCTGTGTCTCTGCCCTGCCACTGGCAGCCAGAGCTCCAGACACTTCCTTGCCCTCCAGACCCTCAGCCTGGAGTCCCAGATCCCAGGGCACAGGAGAGGCCTGCTCCTGGGGTACAGCTTGCCTGGCACACACCCAGGAGGGTAAGTGAGGGACGTGGGTGCAGTGGACCCATGGGGTTTGGGAGGGAGCCACGGGACCCTGGGACAGAGCTGATAGAGCTGTTGGTGCCGGGGCTATAGCTGTTGCGAATGGAGGAGGAAACAGCTCAGAGTCCGTTCCTGCTGATTCTGTGAAGCAGCAGCAGGACTTGGCTCTGCCGAAACTCGAGGCAACCCGGAATTCTGGGAAGGAAGGTTGCTGTTGGCTTGCAGTCAAGGCAAAGTGGTTATAGGACTTCCCCGAAGGACCTGAGCTCCTTCCCTCATTTTTTACCAGATCTTTATTGAGGCCCTTGTGCACGCCAGCTCCCTGCTAGGCACCAAGGGGTTCCGTAGGACTGAAATAGGCCTCTCCCCATCAGTGCCCCTAGTCTTGCCAGGAGAATGGTTGCTTAAGTAACTATAGTACCATGTGAGGTGTGATAAGAGAGGGTCTGGCTAGGGGAAGAAGAGGCCTGTGGGGCCTCAGGGTGCTGGAAAAGATTTTACAGAGGACGGGCCATTTCAACCGGGTCTTGGCAGATGAGTAAGAGTTCTTCAGGGAACAAAGGGCAGCCAAAATCTTATGAGTGACTGCAAAGAGATTTGAACATACAAAATGTGATCATATGTGGTGATAGGCTCAGCAGGTCTGAGCAGAGACTGCAGAGAGCCAGCAGAGGAAACTGACAGGCCTCCAAGGCCAGATGAGGGAGTCAGGACTTGTTCTTACAGGCGGGTGAGAGACACTGAAGATTTTAATTTTTTTGTTAAGAGGTAAGGTCTCACTATGTGGCCCAGGCTGGAGTGCAGTGGCGCAATCACAGCTCACTGCAGCTTCAAACTCCTGGGCTCAAGTGATCCTCCCACCTCAGCCTCCCCAGTAGCTGGGACTACAGGCACAAGTCACCATGCCCAGTGGCACTGCAGACTTTAAAATGGGGGGTTGATGTCGTCGGCTTTGCATCTTAGAAAACTACAGTGTGGATGGAGTGAGGAGGGAGACAGGGACCTTCCAGAGAAGAAAGCTATGACTTAAAAATCATAGAGGCCAGTGCGTAGATCAAGGTAGTGGAGTCAGGAGGTGGAGAGCGGGGGACAGCTCGGCTGTTTTCTGAGTTTGAGTGACAAGGGTCAATTGTGAAGGAAAA